>NW_024962285.1:3054619-3185911 GCF_019238085.1 Lagopus leucura | reverse complement strand
CTTTTCCTTTTCCTTTTCCTTTTCCTTTTCCTTTTCCTTTTCCTTTTCCTTTTTCCTTTTTCCTTTTTCCTTTTTCCTTTTCCTTTTGTCTCCCCACATCCGGGGGTTGCCGGGCATCCATCCCCATCCCCATCTCCATCCCCATCCCCATCCCCATCCCCATCGCACCGCCCGCCCACCCCGCCTCAGGTGCAGCCCGGCCCCCGGTCCCGCACCCCGCCTCCGCGCCGCCGACCCGTCTAAGACCCGCGCTGCCGCAGGCGGGGCGCGGCGGCGATGGGTGCCCGCGGCGGTTCGGGGCTGTACGTGGGACGCGGCACCGCGGCTCTGCTGGCCGCGCTGCTGCTGTCGCTGCTGGCCGCGCTGTTGGCTCTCGCCGCTCTGTACGGGCGCTGCCGGCACCCGCCGCCCCCCGCCCGCCCGGCGGCAGCGCCCGGTCCCGACCCCGGCGTGCCCGGAGCCCCGACGGGGGTCTTGCTGCGAAGGCTGCCGCGGCACCTGCTGCCGCTGCACTACGAGCTGGAACTGTGGCCGCGAGTGCGGCCAGGACAGGAGGAGCCCTTCGGCTTCAGCGGACAGGTGAACATCACGGTGCGCTGCCGCCGGGACACGCGGAGCGCTGTGCTGCACAGCGCCGGTTTGAAGTCCCACCGTGCCGCCGTCCGCGGGCCGCTGCCCCAGGCTGGAGCAGCCGTGGAGGTGGAGGGGCTGCGGCTGGAGGAGGAGGGCGAGCTGGCGGTGCTGGAGCTGCGCGAGCCGCTGCTGGCCGGGCAGCGGTACGTGCTGCAGCTGAGCTTCCACGGCCGCCTGCGGGAGGACCGCGAGGGGCTATTCCTCACCCGCTACACCGACCTGGGCTGCAGCAGGTAGGGCGCTGCACCTGACCAGGCATCGTGCGCGGGTCCGTCCGCCGGGAGTGCGTGCGTTGCAGGCAAACGAGGAGTTCGTTTCAGACAACAGAAGCCTAAGATTGCGGTTTCGGGCGTTCCGGCTGCAGGGGGTTTGAAAGAAGGCACTTAGCGTAGGGGTAGGAAAGGTTCTTAACGAGGGAATCATTCTTTATGATGTTAAAGATGCGGAAATTGCTGCGGAGGATGCAGTTACGGTTGAGGTGTTCTTATCTCCCAGCCTGCTCGTGAATTCACTAAAAGTAAAGTAATTGAGCAGTTCGCAGAGCAGCGTCCCAAGCAGGTTGTGCTCGGGTACCTGCAGGATCCGTGCGTGTGTCACTGTGTGAATACCAGCAGCACCAAACCCAAAATGAGGAGGAGAGTTCCTCTTGAAACAGAATCGTGTGATTTTCTGTAACAGTTCCTACCGTGAGTTGGCTTTCTCTCTCATTCACAGATATGTTTGTGCAATTTTTGATTTAAGTGCCTTGATTGTGTTGCCTAATTTACATAATTAAAGTAACCTAAATAGAAATCAAGCAATCTTTTAGTTGTTTAATTCTGCATCAGTGTGCTTTACGATGCCATATTAACTCAGACAAGTTCCATCTAGAACATGCTGAATTAGACTGTAGTATTTTTCAATTCATTCTATATTTGGAGGAGGTGATTGTGAGGAATACGTTCTGTAAGCATTATAGCAATTTAACGATGGAAGAAGTTGAATTCCAGTGGATTATATAGTTCAGGAATGATTTAAAAGTATTCACTATCTTTCAGCCCTAGGCTGCCAGTACAAAGCCCATGGCTGCTCTGTAAGGAAATCATCACCTCCTGTAGGCAGCACAGTAACTTTCTGCAGGGACTTGCACCTGGCTCTGGCAAACCTTTGCTGTCTGATTCTCGCACTGGCTGGAGACTTCAGTTTGTAACTGAAACCATCAGTTGCAGCAGACAATGTACCGTTTATCTGCAGTCAAACAGATTCTTGTATTTCTTTGCATGTGCTGGAAGTTTTAGTGGTTTTGTAATTTGTGCTTGCGGAGCCACAAGGAACCTCTTGTTTCAGAGTTGAGGCACAGGGCTGCACCTCAGCTCTGGTACCTTGCTGCTCAATCAGACACCCACACTGCTCCTGTTGGCTGAGCAACCCTACCTGGTTGATGCCAGGCAGAGTGCCTTGCCCCTGCTCCAGCTCAGAGCAGAAGTGTGCAGCCAAGGAGGTGTGGGGAGGCAGCTTGCAATGAGAACTCTCTGCTCTGTCCATAAGTGCAAACCTCACCTCTGAGCAGGACGGAATAACCCAAACTCAAAATTCACCTACTTCCCAGTTTAGAAACTGCTCACAGTCAGAGCAGTTCACACACAGTGAAGACTGTGTGTGTTTTTTCTGTTACTGACAATTTGTACCATCCACCTGATCATTTCTGACACACAAAAGAGAGCTCTGAAAGATGGAAGTGCTCTCCATGAATACCACGCTATCCATGGTGAATGCAGCATCAAAGGAAGTAAAAAAGGAGGATGAGTATGTCACTAGCACTGAGTATGTGGAAGGCTTTCCTTCTGAAGCAGGCATCTTTACTCTGCATATAGCCAGGAGGTCCTGTGGCAGGATGAGAGCAGGCAGAAATCTGTAGAAACCACCTGTGCCCTTCTTGAGCGGCACTGGCTCGGACAGAAGCAGGTTTGTTGAGCATCATTCTGCATGCAGACAGTGCTGTGAACAAGCTCACGTAGACTGTTCCAGGTTTAGTGAGATCACTGCAGAGCACAGTGTGTGTATGGTAGGAAGGGACTCTGTGAGCAGAGCCCAGCACTGCCCTGTCTCAGGACAGACCAGGTCCAGAGGCTCCAAAAGGGACCCACCACCATCAGCACTGAGCTGTGAGTGATGCTGGGTGCTGGGAGAGCAGACTGAGGGAAGGGAAAACCGCTGCACTACAGCAGCTGGGAAAGTGCAGCGAGGAACGTGAGAGGGAGAAACCCTGCAGGCACCAAGGGCAGAGCAGGAGGGCAGGAGGTGCTGCAGGCACGGAGCAGCCCTGCAGCCCAGGACAGGCTCATGCAGGAGCAGGCTGTCCTGTGCAGCCCATAGGCACTGTGCAGAGCAGTCTCCACGCACAGGGTGGGGATGCCTGGCAGCCAGCTGTGGCCATCTCTGCAAAAAAAGACCCATGCAGCTTCTATACGAACACCTGATTCCGTATGGCTGATGTTAATAAGCATTGCAAAATGTGATCACAGTATTTGTGCTGATTTTTAACCACTTGTTTATGCACCAAGTGGTGGAAAGGGGAACTGGAACAGTGCTGGCACAGTTAATCGTGCCTCACAGTGGGGTGCCTGAACTTCTTGCCTCTTATGAATCGGTGAGTGAGAGTATCCAAGTGACGTGACAGAAATCAGATGAAATATCAGGTTTGGTGTTTTCTTGGGTTCAGTGTTAGTCTGAGCACCATTTCCCTGAGGACTACTGGGGATGACCAGTGCATGTAATAGGATGCTGCTCACTGTAGAACCCCCTTACTTCGAGCCTCTTAAGGTTTTGCTAAATGGTTTAGTTGCTACATTTTTTTGAAGTGGAACTAATCAGATATAAAATACATCAACACACAAAAATGCACGATCAGTATTACAAATGACTTCATTTTAGTGAGAAAACAGTGCTAGGATATATCCATCTAATGCAAAGCATACCATTTTTGAGAGATAAACACTTTTACATGGTCATCCTCTTGATACCTGTTCAGTCCCTCTGCATCAGCTCTGAGGGAGGCACAAGTGTAGATGCTGGCTGCTCACACTCTCAGGACTGGGTTGATGAGACTTGATGGGATGGCAGCAGCCAAACACCTATCAAAATACATGGTGTTACAGAGCACACATTTGTGTGTTGCTTCTTGCTGTGTGGATGCTGCTCAGGTGATCTCTGACTTGTTTGGGATGACTTTGTAAGTGTAAGCTTTTGTGTGTGTGAATCATTACAAGCGGGAAATGCCAGCCCTGTGACAGCACTGGGGTCACTGGAGCACTAGGTCTTGCCATTCCTTCATGTCCAGCTGCTGGCACTGCTTGGCTTTGAAGACTTGGTGGTGTGAAGACTGTGGTTGCTTGCCTGTTCTTCCCAAGGTTAGCAGGTGCATCGCTGCTTGTTTGTTCACATATGCAGAGGTGTTTCCTATGGAGTTTTTGTTGTTACCCTTGGGCTGACAGGTGTGGAGCTCTGAGAACTGTTACAGACACTTTTTTTTCCAGTGGTTGGTGAAGATGCCTTGGTAGGAGCAGTCCAGATCCAGAGCTCTGTTTTGAAACCTGTACCACTGGGCATGCTCGTTCCATCATCATTTTCGCTGGGCATCCTGATTACAGCCACTGTGTCACGAAGATCTGCCCCAAATGCAAGTGCAATCTGTGTGCAATCTGTGCAGATGAGGCATAATTGAACAGTCTAAGGTAGAAAATAACCTCCTCGTGTTTACCTGGGTTTGCCAGTGCAATGGGACAGCACTGTGCTGCTGACACTGGTGTTCTCCATTCGGTGTGATGAAAGTGTGCAAGTGCATGTAAGCACAGGTACTTAACAGCCATTAAATGTACAATAGTTAAAATGTGCCACTGAAATAAGAGAACATGCATTAGAGAGGTGAGCAGGTGTGCAGAGAGGTTGTAATTACCACAGTTGAGCCCTGTGTCACTTTTGAGCTGTGTGCAAAACTTTAATTGATGCTCTCTGAATAACCAAGCTAGGCAAATGCTTCAAAAATATTTTAAATATTTAAAATATGATATCTGGAAAAGTTCAGCGAGTTAAAAAATAAACAACCATGACTTGACTGAAAAAGACTGTTTTTTTCCAAAGTGAGCTGTCTTCTGGGTGGGGAGTTTAACTGGGACTTGAAATGATAACCAGACATTTTGCAAACCTGCTTCATCTCTGTAGTTAACTCTTCTGCTTTGCATCTGGCATATTTATGCGCCGTGTCTTGGTTTTGATTAGCTGTGGCATGCTGGATTAATCTTATCTGTATGTTCCATATAGTATGCTGGTTGCATCCCAACTGGAACCAGCGTATGCCAGGACAGTTTATCCATGTTTTGATGAGCCTGACATGAAGGCCACATTTAATATCAGGATTGTCCATGACCCAAGCTACGTGGCTCTTTCCAATATGCCTGCTATTGGTAGGTAAAGAGTAAATGTCTTATGTTTGTTTGTTTGCTCCTTAATTTACCTTAAAAATTGTGTGATTTGTACGTGCAGATGATAATTCTATCATTTGGCGCAGTAACATTCTGTTGCCTTGAAAATGTGCAAAAGATCTATGCTTGTTAACTTAAATATTCAGTTATTCATAATTGATGTATTTGATGACAATAGCCATCCTTACCAGCTGTGATGCATTTTACTCTGGTTGGTGGAGGCTGCAGAGGGTTTGATTCTTAGCATTTACTGTGGTGCCAGTGTGTCTGTCTTCCTGCATGACATCTGCTTAAAGCAAAACAGCAGCTCCAATATCCAAAGCCAGAGGTCGTGGCATTAAAGGATTGCATTTCATTCTAGCTAGCTTTTAAGATGTATTTTCATCATATGTAAAGATGTTTTACCTTGCAGAGAGACTACAGCCTTCTGTCTATGTTAAAACCAAGGATAACATGACTGTAAGACTCCAGAGATGCTCTTCCTGTCCCACAGTTTGTCCACATGATAAAACTGATACAGCATCTTTTGCTTCCAGGACTTCAATGAAAAAGATCGAGTGGTTTTTGGGTGCTTGCATGAAAGGGTCCTGGCTGATATGTGGTGGTAGCAAGGAGTTCAGCTGCTTGCCTTCTAGCAGAGGGATATGATGTTAATGCAGAAATAAAGCGTATCAAGAGAGGTGTGAAAACAACAAGCAAAAAAACAGCCTGCAGGAAATATCAATTCCTGGTTTGTCACAGAAGATTAATTTCTTGAATATCTCTTTAATATTTTCTTCAATATTTTCTCCAATATTTTTTCTAGGTGTATCTGAAATGAAGGATGAAAATGGAAGCCTGTGGAGTGTTACCACTTTTAACACCTCACTGAAAATGCCAACTTACTTAACTGCTTTTGTGGTCTGCGATTTTGACTATGTCAACACAACAGAGCGAGGAAAGGAGGTAAATACGGGGTGCATAACACACCATAGAGTTTGGTGCACAACTTGGCTCTGCCATGCATCATTGCTTCAGAAGGTATCACAGACGTTCACTGTGTGTCCCACTCCAGAAGTGTTAGTTTAAGTGGCAAAACTACTAGCCTTTATCCTGCAGATAGTTCTGCAGAAAGCTCTCCTTTTCAACAGTTGGCATATTGTCCTGCCCCTATTATTACATAGAGGTACACGGGCACAGTTCCACAAGAAGGTGTGAGTTTTGTCTGTTAAAACTTTAGAAGATGCTGTTCAAAATCAGGATCTTATCTCTTTATTTTTCTTAGTTGGAAAAAAATATCCATTTCCACTGCTGTGACAAACCAGTGAAGCTGTGTCTTGTTCTTCAGGGCCCTGTCATGACTTCAGTATGAGAAACAGTGCCCCAAGCTTTCTGTATACTTGTTTTTACTACAGTGGGCACATTTTTTCTGACTTCAAAAATGATAGTTTTGTGTTTGAAGCTTCTTCACCACTGGGTATTTCTACTTTGATTGCTTGTGGTTCTGGCTTGTACCTTTCTCTTGGACTGATGGTTGCTGACAGCAGACAGCTAAGCATTCAGATGAGTGTTTTTCAGAGGAAGAAGGCAGTTGCCTCTTTAGTACTGTGTCAAAGCAAATGGCACAGAGAAGGAATGCTGGTCCTGCTTAGAGGTGTAGAGGTGTTCTGCTCAGCGCTTCTCTCTTCCTAGCAGCAAAGGGAGGCCAGTTATCAGGTTTAGGATGTGAAAAAGCTGAAGAAGTTTTCTATTTTCAGATGGGAAAAACTCCCTGAGTGTGTTTCCCTTCCAGTAAACTTCACCACTTGGGTTCCCTGGCTAGGATACACTGGCTTAAGCAATGTGGATCTGACTAGTTTCACAGCATCTCCTAATTAATAAAAGAATAATTCAACATCTGTTGTAACATTCAAGTCTTGGCCCTCCTGACGTGCTGGAGCTTTAGATTCTAGGCCATGTTTTGTTAGGCCCAGTAATCTCTGTTGGGATATTTTTCGCACAAAGCTCATTGCAGGATCTGTGTCTACAGGCAGCATTTTCAAACAATGATTCACAGACGAGAGGCAAGGAGAAAGAAAATATGAGGCTTGTGGGAAATAATGCTTCCTCATTTTGTTGCAGATACGTATTTGGGCTCGGAAAGAGGCCGTTAAGAACGGGTATGTTGACTATGCTTTAAATATCACAGGGCCCATATTTTCATTTCTGGAAGACTTATTTAACATCAGCTACCCTCTGCCAAAGACAGGTGAGATTATTTATTTTCTTCAATGGGCCACAAATGGCTGCTGATGGTATAACATTCACAGAAACAATGGGTTCTCTTGCAGTATTTTTTTATAACTTCCTATATTTATGGTAAAAAAAAAAAAAAGAAACAAACCCTAAACTTGAACTCATTGAAATCTCAGTCGTATCAAAAACAATCCTTTAAAGTAGTGTTTCTTAATAGAGTGGCAGGTAGGGCTACAAAGTGCAGAGAGTTATTCAGACATGTGGCTATTTCTGGGACACATCAGTCGAGGATGCTGAAGTCCCCAGGTATGCCTTGTAAATCTTTGCTCATTGTAGCCCATGTTTCCACAAAACATGCCTTGCTTTCTTCAGTGTGTCCTCATCTGGTTGTTGAATTGGCTGAGTGTTCGTGTACATTTCTCCCTGGTGAAGGATTCCTGCAGAGAAATGTAATTTCTGCCTAAAATCAATGCCAGGTTAAGTCAGTTAAGCCAAGCTCCAGTCAAGAAAGCAGGGAGCCATCATGTATTCCCTCCGTATGGTTTGATACCATCAGCACTGATGCAATGGGGAATGTGCTTTCTTATACAGATTGCTTGGATGTTGAAAGCACAGAAGGTGGGGCATATTGAAATTGACCTGCCCGTACTCTTGGCAGATTGCAGAACTTGAAGAGAATAAGTTTCCTCCTTTCTTGACTTGAGCATATTCTTCATTTGGAGGACTGTGTTGTTGGCATTTGAAAGAAAATCTGTCTAAATGTATTATCTGCCAGTGTAGTTAGAATAGCACTCAGAATTACTCTTACGCTTCTTATGGAAAGTATCATAGGCAGTTGGTGCTCCTTTTAGATGTTGTTGTCTTAGTAATCATGCAAGGTAAGCACGGATTGTAGGCAGTTGTTTTTCACTTGTGCATTCTTCTGTTTAGCAGCACTGTTGATAAGTCGATTCATTATTATAGAATATTACTGACATAGAAAAATAGTATCACAGGCTTCCTGACAAACAGAACTTCAGCTTCACAGAATTCTGTAATACTGTTACAATCCCTGCATAATGTAATGCAATACCAGCTGCGTTTCCCACTTTCCCTGAAGTCTTACTTACAATTAGGATTATATCATCCAAGAATAGCTTATTGTAAGTGCTAAAGATTTCTGCTGTGAACACAAAATGAAAAACAAACACATTCAAATCTAGGGATGTTTATGAATTTGCTTTGGGCTGCTTTTAATGCAATTGTAAGAGACATCCCTCAGCCCAAGTTGGCTTGGCTGTCAGCCTGCAGCGATTTGCTTGGCTAAGATGCATCCTTCTCTGCTTGGGTGTAGCACCACGTGTATGCTATCTGCACAGTTCTTGGACTGGGTCTGGCCTGGGGTCCACTGGCTGGCAGTACAAGCCTGCTCCTACTTCCAGAGTGGTCCCATACCTTTTGCAGAATTTGTTCTCTGCTACTGAGTTTAAGCAGTGTATCTTCCTCTGAGATCCTTGATGCCCATCCTTTCCTCCAACTTCCATATTTGAGATGGAGAGCTGCTCACCGTGCATAACACAGGAGAGGATGGAGGTAACAGAGCTGAAAGTAAGCCTTTTTTCCCCCTGAAAATAATTATTTGGCTAAAGGCAAAGGTGAGTATCATCTTTCACAGAAAGGCAAGAGGAAGATCTCTGAGAGCCAGAAATGATTCTGTTCTCTCCTAGCATGGGTAGAATACAGCCCTCGTTTTTGTTCAGGACATTTATGTGTACAAGAAGCAGTATGGATTTGGCTCTGTGGGAATTTGTCATATGGCTTCCTGGAAGACTGGTAATCATAGATGAAAATGATGACAAGAAGAGATTTCACTAAGCATTTTCAAGGGTGTTGCCACAACCTAGCAAAATAAATAAATCAACAAATAAGGAGGGGCAGGAGCACATGTAAAGCCTTTTAATTGCACACTGAATGCTAATCCAGCATAATACCATGTAGGCATTTTTACTTCCAAAAATTTTGAAATACTTTTTTTTTTTTTTCCTGTTTGAATCAATTTAGATTTGGTTGCACTGCCTGATTTTGGAGCAGGCGCTATGGAAAACTGGGGACTAATGACTTTTGAAGAAGCAGCATTGCTGTACCTCCCGAGCGATAAATTCACAGGCAGAAGGACGATTATTGCCTTAATTGTGTCACATGAACTTGCACACCAGGCACGTGGTAAAAAATTCTGTACATCTGTTTGCCTGTAATGTTATTTCCTTCCAGTTGGTGATGATGCAGTCGCTGATTTCTGAAGAGAAATAGTGAATAACTGTATGGGATCTCTGGAGGTCCCTTCCAACCCCTACAGTTCTGTGATTCTGTGAAAGAGTGTTCATATGATCATATGCTAATTGATAAATTAACGCTGAAAGCAGATTTTGTCTTATTCTATCATATGACAGACTGCATACCATCTGCATATGAGTTGATATAAAACTTCTAATGGACTACTTCTGTTCTGTTGTTTTTTAATGCAATAACTGAATAACACTAGAAAATACTGTAGGGATGTGGGGATGGCAGTACTGTCTATATGCTGTGCACTTAGTACTGCAGTGGGAGAATTATTGGACTTTGTGTTCATAGTAGGAGTGCACATACAGGTTGCAAAAGGGGTGTTTTTCTCTAAGAAACCTTGTGATATCATGGAACAAATACAGTGTTAATACATTTCGTACTTTCATGCAGATTTACGGAGTTTTTGGTGTTTGGTTTGGAATTACAATGCAACTTCACAATTTTTTTGACTACATCTAATTTACTGCTGCTTGTAAAAAAGAAGACACCTAGTCAACAAAGTTAGCAGAGGATTTTAACATTATGAAAGTACTTGGATGTCCTTCTGGCATGGTCTATAACTTTTCAGATCTTCAGATGAGTATACTGTCTTTATTGCAGGCCAATAAATTACAAGGACTGCTTGAAAGTAATGCCTCCTGTTTTACTGTGTTGGCCCTTGACATCAGAGGCACATGTTGGTGAATGGCAGTAGAGGTTGAACCTTTCTCACCAGTACCTGTTGCTGTGTGACAGATGGCAACAGAGGGGCAGTCTGACAGAATGGCATTGACAAGCAAGTGCCTATGGAGCAACTGTGTGCCATGTAATTCCTCTATGCAGTAAAGGTTGCACCCTTTCATCGATGCTTACCGAATGTTGCTGGAGACCAAACAGTGGATGTGAGCACAGTGAGGTGGTGGGTGGAGTGTTTCACCCATGGTGGCAACAAAAGTGGGTCAGCCCTGATGGCGCACAGTGTTATGACTGCAGCATGAAGGCTCTTGTTTGTTGCTGGTGAAAATGCACGGCTATTGGTGTTGCAAGTTAGTGAGATGTAGCTGGCAATGTGCTCTGTCAAGTAGTGTTACTGTGCTCTCTGTATCTCCTGCAGTTTCCATGGAGATAAATGGTAGGCATTACTTTCAGTGACCTGCGTAAATGTCAGCAGCTATAAAGGTTTATGTTTTAAAAAAGCTGCAGTCCAAATTTTTAAGATTGAACAGATAAAGTGCACATCCTCAAATGATCAAGGTTTTTTTTTTTTTTGTTGTTGTTAAATTGCAGCTGAGTACATATCTTTTGTGCAAGTTTTATTGCTCACGATGATAGGGATTTGCTGATTTTGGAAAAGATCATTTCCCTGGTTCTGTTTATCATCCCCTTGACAATTTCCTTTTGGTAAGAACATAGAAAAACAAAATTTATTGTCTTATTTATCAGTGATTCTTTGGAAAAATGTGATTTTTTTTTTAGTTTTTTTTTTTAGAAACATCCCACTTCTAATTGTAGCCTGATGTTATCTTTACTTTTTTACTAGGAAGCATCTAAATAGAACAAGAAACTGGCACCATGCGCTGATGTGCACATGGTATGAAATTGTAAATTAAGCATTTAAAAAACAACTGACTTCTGACTTTCACCAAGAGGCACCTTCTTTTCCACTAAATTCTCAATATTTGCAGGAATATCCGTCGTTTTATTCAGCTGACAAACACACATCAAAGTCCTTCAGTGGGGATACGTGTGTTTAACCTACAAGAATGGAATAAGGCCATGTTGAGACTTTTTTTTCTATCTATTTAAGTGGTTTGGAAATCTGGTTACCATGACCTGGTGGAATGATCTGTGGCTTAAGGAGGGCCTGGCATCTTACCTTGAGAACCTGGGAGCTACTTTTGTCGAACCCAAGCTTTCACTGGTAAGTAGCAGCAGCTACTCAGTAAGGACTCAGTAAGATAAGGCACTGAAGTTCCAGTACTGGAGGAGGAAAAGGAAGATGCAGGAGATGTGATTTAATTTAATCGTGGTGTTAGCAACTTCATTCTCCTGGAAATGCCCAGGTCTCAGTTCTTCCCTTGAGGGTTCTCCTCTGTTGAAGGCTGTATCATGCCATTCTTTTACAGCTGAGCAGCTGTGATTCTGCATTGAGAATGAGCTGAAGAACTGGACTGATTTTTTTGCCCCAGGTTCTTTCATTTAATAAACCCATCTGTTTCTTCCTGGATGGTTTCCCTTCCTATGTTTCCAGGCTCTTTGTGTGAAGCTGGACATGTCTAATGGGCAGTGGCTAAGCTGGGACATTTTACTCCATGGGGTCCATGGATGTTTGGTTGTGGATAAGGCACATGTGGTACACATAGTGCACTAAGTTGACAATATGATGAAAGCTCCTTCCTATTGTGACCAAATGGAAACAGGGGCAAATCCCACAGTTTACTGCAAAACTCCATCCATTGTTAATCTGTGCAGCTGGGGGATAAATGCTGCTGACAGTAGCCATCATCTGAGGTGCACTTGGAGGCATAATCAGAGATGTATCTGCATGAGGCCCTCAGATTCTGAAGGAAGGAAAAGCCCTTGGGCTGGTGAGGCCTGAGACTGCAGTTTTTGAAGATGTCCAAGAAGGAAACTCCACTGAGACTATCTGAGCAGCCTGTGTCAGCTCTCCATCACCCTCAAAGTAAAGAAGTACTGCCTGGTGTTCAGATGGAGCCTCCTGTGCTCCAGGTCTTGCCTGTTTCCTCTTGCCCTGCTGCTAAGCAGACAGCTCTGTCCTCTCTGCATCCTCCCTTCAGGTAAATACATTATTGAGCCTGTTCATCTCCAGGCTGAAGAGGAACTCTAAGCATCCCTCTTAAGAGAGGTTATCCAGACCCTTTGTCATCTCCATGGCCCTTCATCACTTCCTCCAGCAGCTCCATTTCTCTCTGGTACTGCATAACTCAGATGTGGGCCCCATGCTCCCTATGTGTGCCTCAACAGTGCTGAGCAGAGGGGAAGGATTGTCTACCTGCTGGCCAGACTTTGCCTAATACAGCCCAGGACACCACTGGCCTTCTTTTTAGCAAGGACATGTTCTGTCTCATGTTCAATTCGATATCCACCCAGGATCCTTTTCTGCAAACATGCTTTTCAGCTGCATGGCCCCTGGTATTTGCTAGGGTTGAAGGTGAGCTCTGTTCCATCATTCAAACTATTAATGAAGATATAAAGCAGGACTGAACCCCTGAGACACACCACTATGTGCTGTCTTTCCACTGGATCTTGGGCTACCGATCACCCAGTTACAAAATGACTCTGGAACATTAAATGTACTAGCTGCAAGCAAAGAGAAAAAATGGTCAACAAATTCAGTCCCATTAATTAAAAGCTTTTTGTCCCTCTTCTTGATAAGTGGATATGCCAGAAGTGACCTGCAGTATCTTAAAAATGTATTGATTTTCTTCACCTGTCCCATACGTCAAATGACATCCAGTCATAGGACAGCTGGGAGAAACTAAATCAGCTTTTGATGAAAGGAGAGCTTCACTGCTTTATGAAGAGGTGTGATTTTTCTCGCCCGTATTTCTTATGGGTGAGAGCCAAAATGCCGTGCAGTTAAGCTTCTCAATACTCATCCAGTTTTTAGTTTATTGTTTAGCGGAGCAGCAGGAGAAATATAGAATTTAGGAGGAAAACGTGGATTGCTAATGATGTAGAAATGCACATGACATACACGTTTTCAGTTTTCAGTGTTTGTTCATTTGGTGTTTAATGTAACTGACTTTTTCCCTGGAGTTTACAGTGCAGTTGTCTTTGTCAGGTCCAAGCCCGCTGTCCGCTCAGATTGACAATTTTCACTGCCAGAAGTAGGTATTGTTGCATGTAGAAGATGTTAGGATTTGTTGTGAGGCCCTTTTACCTCAAGGGAGTGGCAGGGAGGGGGAAAAGGATAATTCCTTGTCTGTTGACAGGCTATTCCTATTAGGGCTATCTACATAATGCATCTTCTCTAACTGATGATTTTCAGTTCAGCTGCGTTTTTTCTTCTTGCAGCATGAAATCTTTTATGATCACATCGTACAACCTGTCTTAAGTCAAGAAAATGACTTAGAAGTTCGATCACTGTCAGAAAGTGAAGACAAGGTCAACGGATCATTTTCATTAGTTTCTCTGTTTGACAGCATCACGTACAACAAGGTGAAAACATATGGAATAATTCCTGTTGCATCTTATTCTGAACTAATGTGATACACATTATATTTGAGAAAAACAGAGAATATCCTGCCGAGCTGCAATGCTTCATTGTTTTGTCATGCAAAATTTATTTCTGCTGCACACACAAATTTATTGGATGTTGCAAATTTCTCTATGAAAGAAACTGTGAATGTTTTTTACCTCATAGGAATAAACTGACTTTTCTGAAATGTAATTTGAAGAAATATTGCATGAATAATTGCAACAATAACTCATGTATTCTCATAGCTTTTTTTTGTACTTCAGGGGGCTTCTATTACATGGATGCTTTCTGGTTTTCTGACTGAGAAGTTGTTTACCAGAGCTTTAAATGTAAGTTTGGAAAAAGGACATCTTCATCTTGATTTATAAGCTTGAAAATGATGAGAGTACGAATCACTGTCTGCCTTGCTGATGTTTTTCATTGAACCTTTGTGAATTCTGAGGCATCTGTTTGTTTCCTGCAGTCGTATCTGAAAGAATTTGCCTTTTCAAACGCCAACCAGGATGATCTGTGGATCCACATACAGTTGGTACTCAATTTATTTCTAGTGTTTATGTCACTAAGTATTTGTAGAGTGCTGTAGTAGAATTTGGCTATCCCTTTCACAGTGTTTCCTTTGCATAAAATTTACTTTGCCAGCTTTCTTGCCTTATGTCTTCACAGGTGTTTATTTGGGTACTTAACTGTACTTGTGGTCAGTGCAGCCGAGTACAAGGAGCAGAGAAATGAGATGCAAAGTGGGTTTCTGGGTGCATGGATCACCTTTGTTTAAATGAAATTGCATAGCCTGTGTTTTTCTGGAGCTTAAGTTCTGCCAGATCGAAGTGTGTGATGCTCTAGACTTGGTGATCAGCAGTGTTGATGCATCACAGATCCTGCAAGGTCTGTAGGGTGGTAGATCAGCATTTCTCCCTTTGCTGGTTTTGTCAGAAATCTGAATAAGAAGACAGCTCCTAATAAAAAAAATTTCTCATTTCCCTGCCCATCTAAGGAAGTCTTCTGCTGTGTTACAAAAAAAAAAGCCTTAGGTTAAGAACAAGAGTTTCACAACTTTGGGTATGCAAGACTGTCACATGTTCTAAGCCAACAAAGACTATTAATTCACACTGGCTGGGATTCCAGCTTGGTATCTTTTTCAGTGAGTCTTTGATGTTCAGTTTGCTCATCACACTGTCATTTAAAATTGTGTTGTTTGCTGGTATGTTCATTTGAGTAAAACAAACAAATTAAGTCTGTCATAGTCATGTAGGCTTGTAAGTATATTCGTGATAAAAAGAGAAATGTTGGCAGTCAAGTTATCTTATGTCCCAGTTCCTGTGTGCTGTCATGATAATAATGTCAATAATGTTCTTTACACTTTTTTACACTGATTTTGTGCATGACTCAAATATCAGCAAACTGCTAAGCAATTACTTTCTGTAACACACTAGATTAATTCCTAGACTGTTGCTGAAGCAGAATCAGTAAGTGACTGCTTGTTATAAATCTTTCTAATTTCCCTTTCCGTTGAAGGTAGTAGATGCGCAAGATGAAGTTCAGTTGCCAGCATCTGTTAAAAAAATAATGGATTCCTGGACATGTCAAAATGGATTTCCAGTTTTAACATTCAATATAAGCACCGGCACAATCAGTCAGGAAAAATTTCATAATAAAAACCATGAAAACAGTACAGATTTTTACAAGTATGTTTCATTTGTATCCTTATCAGATACCCATGTTTTGTTTTTCTATTTGCAGGAAACTCTTCACAATGTTTTGTTTTCTAAATTTTTTGCTTTGTGGCACGAAGTAAATTCTGTTTCAGATTGGAGTTTGCTGTAGTTTCTCTGAGGGTTGCTTTCCTGTGCAGTAGTGACTTTTCCAGCCACAAAACAGCTTTGTAAGGACAGGCATGGGCCGTGAATGGATTGCAAGGCAGAAGTTTTGCCTGGCATTTCTGCATTCTTCATCTTTCAATCATTCAGGCTGAGGACTGGGCTGAACCATTCTTTCCTGTCAACGTTTTCAGTCTCATTGTCATGGCAAAGACAATGGGGTTGCATGAAGGTCTTATCTAGATTACTCCTTTCTCAGAAAGCCTTGAGTACTTGCCATGAAACTGTCAGTGAGAATCACAGAGTGCCTGCAGCCGTGCTGCATATTTAGATGCCTAAAAACATGGTGGAAGGAGCTGATTCTGGTCACCAGCTTGGGAGCCTCATGGCCAGAGTCTGAACTTTGGTAAAATTCAGCTCTTTCTGTAAGCACTGGGACGTATGGACAAAGCTTGCAGGGTGTGTTCTTACCCAGGGAGATACAAGAGAAAAGTAACTCAAGGCAATTTTTCCTACCTGTGGTTCTGTTCTTGCAGACAATGAAAGGATGGGGATTTTGATAGCTTCATTTGCTTCCAAGCACCAGGGAAGGAAGAAAACTGTAGATTAAATTAGTTTCTAGATAAAGCCAGATAACACAGATAAGGAGTTCCAAGTTAGAAATGTTGCATCCATTACTCTAGTTACAGCAATACTTAATGCCACATGAAGTTAAGCAAATCCAGGACAAACATTTCAGAATTTTTCATTTTCTTGAACAACTTCAGGCTGTCAAAACTTTCATCTCCTTTCTATGGGAGATTTTGATTACCTGCGACATGAAATGAAAGTTATTAGTATTACAGTTGTTTTGTTTGCCTGGAGCTATTTTTACCAAATGCACTTTTAAAAAGGAGCTTTATAGTCTCCAGAAATCAGATGAAGTGAGGAAATTAAAAAATAACTGGGGAAAATTGAATTATCTCCCAGAGAAACAAAGCAAGAGCACAGAGATAAAGTGGTACTTCAGCAGATCTAGCAAAATCTAGCTAGATCTAGAACTGTCTATATTTGAGTGCTTATTTAAATCCAAGCTAAAACTCCATTCCAGTCAATGAACCTATGTGCTGATCCAGCATAAGTACAACCATCCGAAGACGTTTTGTGAATCAGAGAGGAGAGAGGGAAGATGAGTAAGAAACTGATTTGCAATCTAATTTAGTGTCAGCAGTGAGGGTTTCTGTAAGAGTAAGAATTAATGATATTGCTTTTTTTGTTGTTGTTTTTTCCTTAAGCAATACTTGGATTGTTCCTATTTCTTGGATGAGAAATGGATCATCACAGCCCTTAATGTGGCTTGACAACAGCAGCAGTAAGTAATGTGTTTTTTTTAAACGTGCTAAAACCAAGATGATAAAAAGCCACCGAATACATCTATGAACAAAACATTGTGTTAATTTTATGTTATAATAGAGAAAAACATCAGATTAATAATTATTTTTCTCTGTGTACAAATGCCTGTCATGAATAGATATTTCGTTTTGTACACAAATCCAAACTCCAAGCTGCTCATGCTTCTGTATTACTTTTGCTTTAGTAGATTCCAATGACGTTAGTGAGAGTCCATGAGTACGGGTGGGATCTCTGGGTTTGGCTGTGATACCTCAGAGTATGATCAAGCTCAACTGGTAGATATGAGGACTGAAAAAGATTAGAACTTGTTATGTGAAATGGCCCATATTTATTGAACGTGGATATCTGTAAAAAGTATTTTCTGTGTAATTTTACTTGTTGATGCAAATCAAGTGCAAACATAGTCTTACTAACAGAGTAGAACCCCAAAAGGTTTTAAAGGCTTATAATAAAGAAGTGAGTTTATAGGCGTCTCCAATCAAATAAAAAATTCAGTTATTTCTCACAATTCTTCCCCATATTGCTTTCCAATAGGCAGCTGTATTTTTTGATGGAAAATAGAGGTAATCGTTAGAATAAGTTAATAATTTTTCTTTGGTAAGTCAGCCTTGAACTGCATCAGATCTTGAATCATTTAGACGTAGATGCGTAGTGATGTTTTTGTTAAATGCTTAAAAAACTACAATACATTGTGTGTGTTTTTTAATCTCTCTGCCCTTTGTTTGCAATTGTCAAGAGCTACTTGCCTTATCTTTCCAGCAAAAGATAACTTGAATGACTATTTCACAGTATGTGGACAAATTAAAGAGCAATTAGTGGATGTTCCTGTGAGGTGAAAAATCAGAAAATTTGCAGGAAAGAAGTATTAAGCAGTGCTTGCTTGGAAAGACTAGTGTTACATGGTAGGCTTCTATCATTGAAATAATAGCAATTCCATTTCCTCACACATCATCTGCACTAATTAAATAAATATCATGTTGCATCTGCCTGAAAGAACTAAAAAAAAGTGAAAATTCAGTCATTAAAACACATTGTACTTGTATTTGAAAGCCACGCGTGAAAATTCCCAGAGCCTAGACTAGTAGCTTGCTTCCAGGTAAAGATGAAAAAATAACAGTAATTTTGATTTCAGTCTTGACTTTTTGATGTAAAGATAAACCAAATGGTTTCTTATATGGGTAGGGGTGTTGAGGGTATTTTTCGCTTCACTTACCTTTTTGCCTCAAATTTTGGAATAGCTTCTGCAGTGGCGTAGAAATACATCACAATGAAACATCTAAAAAGTGCTGTTATGTATGAGTATTTTTGCTGAAAAGAGCTCTGTGGGAGCTAATACTTCTTACTTCTGAGCAAGTGAAATTAGGCAGCAAGCCCCAAGCAGGGCTGCTAATGGTAGCCAAGCATGCTCTTGCACGTCTCTGCTATGCAGTGCTAAAAGCCTGTTGTGTCGGTTTAGGACTTCTCTGGCAATCTCTAAATGCTTACCTTATGCTCATGTTAGTGTGTTGGTCACCGGCAGGAAAAGCCATGATCCCTAAGTGATGCATGTCTGTGTAGAAAAGATACCAAATGCTGGCAAAACTGTGCTACTGTGGTAGAACGTATTTTCATTTGGCCTGGTGGTGGAGGCTAGGAATGAGCTGGATCTCTCAGAGCATGGTTTTGCTATTTTAGATGCATCTGAAAATGATAGTAATGATTAGCAAAACACTGAACTAGTATATGGAAAGTACTACTAGCACCATATCCTAGCTACTCAGTCTTTTTAAATGTGTTAACTAGTCTCTGACATTTGTTGTGTTTTCCTCTTGTTGAATGTGTGAAAATGACAAAATACGAATCCAGCTCAGTCAAAACATATTGGAGTTTGAATCTTCTGTTCAGAGAATTGTCTGGACTACTCACCAGTATTGATCCACTGTCTTAAGAGAGTTTGCTGTCTTCTTAAACCAGGCCGATCGTGCCCAGTTAAAGCAGCACTTTAGTCCTCTTCAGGCAGCTTAGAGCCTTCAGGAGGCCCTTATTGGAGCTTGGAGCCTCTGGTCCCCTGCAACGTCCTGTGATCTTCCAGGGGCAAATAATCAAACAAGCACCTAATGTAGGCAGTAGTGAGATGAAATGGGAATGTGAGAAGGAGCCTCTAGTAAGTAATGTAACTCAAGAGAGCTGTAGGACTTTCATTTATAGTATTTATTTTCAGTTGTTTGCCTGTTGCATGAATTTAGCTGTTTTGCTTTCCTTACACTAATGCTGGTAGACAGTCAGTTCTCCTGCTGGGAGCCGAGCGCTGTGTTTTGGAGCAACATTGGAAGTGGCAAGGCATGCTGAGCGTGGATGCCTAGGCACTCAGGGGTGCTGTTTCCCATCCAGACTGGTGGCTTCTATATAGCCTTTCTGAGCTCTCCCAGCTGCCTGCTAGTCAAAAGGTTGGAGCTGCACATGTCTTCAGCCACCCCTTTGCCATCTTCAGCGTGCTCAGCTCCTCAGGGATCAGGTGCTTGTTGAAGTCATTCTGCTACACAGATTCTGTGGGAGTCTGGGTACAACCTCAAACTTGCATCTTGGGGGAGCATAAATGCAAGAGAATTTAGCAGCGTGCAGACAATGAAATGCTTTATCACGTCACTTTACAGAAGTGTTTCCTGAAATGCAAGTGTCAGACTCAGAATATGACTGGATCCTACTAAATGTAAATTTAAGTGGATACTACAGAGTGAACTACGATCAGTTAAACTTGAAAAGATTAGTATGTTTGCTTGAAAATGATTCAAAGGTAAGATCATGTACATAATTTTTTTTTTTCAAGCTTGTAAACAGACTTCTTTCTGTGTATATCTCCCTGCATTTTTTACCAGTAATCACACTGATGAAAACGTGGAACAACAAGAACTCGTGTTTGTCATGTAAGAATAAATGATCCAGTATTGCACAACTACAGTTAATGGCAGTCTTCCACAGTGGAATAGGAACAGGTCCAAATAGTTTCACACAGGCATTAAGTTGAAAAATAACATACAAGAGATGGCATTCTGTCTGCCAAATTATCTTAATAAATCTCTTAAATTTCACTCAAAGAATTGTCAGTATGGATGCGCGACCCAGATTCATCTGCTACGAGGTAACCATGGGGAGGAAAAACAGAAGAAAGTTTTTATTTCTACCAAAGAACAATATTTCTGTGAATGAAATGTTAACAAAAGCATCGATTTGAGGTTTCTGTGCATTTTGTGATTCTTCTAATGTTCCAGTCAGTTGTATAACACAGAGAAGATTTAATGTCACCGTGTGGGCTTGCAGTAAATGACACATGGAGCAGCTTGCTCAAATGGCCTTCTGTGGTGCTGCATAGCATTTAATGTTTCCTAGCCCAAACCTGGGAAGGGGTTCTGGTAATCACACTGATTCACTGGATTTGACAACAAAGCTGTGCCAATTTAAGCACGGTCTGAGACTCTGAGAATACATGTGATCAGATGACTTCTCTGGAAGGTCTAAACCCAAGGCTGATGAGAGCACAAAGGGGTGACCAAACCTCTATAAGGCCCACCAGCTTTGTTTCTTCTGAGGTTTTCTTCACAGCAAATCTAATCAGGACAGACTTACACTGTGCCAGCTCGGGGCCATGCTTAATGGCTGGTGGGAAGGTTGGCTAGAGCAGAAGCTGAGCTACACCAGAATGGAAACAGGGAGGAGGGGAGAAGTGACCAGGAAGAGCTGTAGGCAGAGGCTCACCCACAGTCCTTTCTTGGTCGTGTAATCTGTGATTCAGATACTCTGCTGTGGACTAACCTGAAACTTCAAAAGGAAAAAAACATACCAGAATGAAATAACAAAGTGTATATTAGGAAATGTACAACTTCCAGACTTTACTTTTAATTCTAATATGTAATAAGAGGGATCCTCATGTTCTGCACTTTTTATATGTAAGTGCTCCTAAAAGCACATAAACAATCTCAGCTTAAAATACGAGATCAATTTTAGCATGTTTTGCAGAAGATTTTGGCTTATAAAAGATGTTAGTGACTTTGCCTTACACTTTTTATTACTTTGTCATACACCTTTTTATTGCTCTTAATGATGTGTCTAGGTCTATTAACACCACATTGATGCCTTCTGCAGGCTATTCCTGCTGTCAGCAGGTTCCAGCTGCTAGATGACATTTTTGCACTGACAAGGTAAGTATGTTTTGCACATGTCATGGAAAATGATTAAACTACATGATCTAATTCAACATTTGTACTTCTGCTTCATTCACTCCTAACCATATGTACCTCTTATAAACAACAGACGTTCAACAAAATGGTGGAGGACTACCAGTGTTGGGTGATTTCTTTTGAAATTACTTTTAGTTTGTACCTTCTCTTAGCAAATACTTTAAGTAGTGGAACTGTCATGAACGCTATGAAGACTAACCGAAGTTTGTTGTAAGGGAACTTCTAAATGAAGATAATTCTCCTACGTTTACTCTGGAGAGCCTCAGCTATGCTCTCCTGCATGACTCGTAGCACCTCTTTCATCTCCCCTGTGGATGGATTGGTTGGTCATTCACCTCTTGGCAGAAGAAGACCACAAGACACTTTTGCAGTTCGGTAGAAAATCACTTGGTTAAAAATAACCCAGTGTTCTGTTAGATTTCCTGTCACTCTCCCTTCCTTCTGAAAGCAAGGCAGTTCTCAGAGGAGGTTCATGTGTAAAAGCTGTGGGACTGTGCTGCTGGTGAGCTCAGCAGTGCTGTGGGGTGCTAGAGATGAAATAAATAGATCTGTGTCATAGTCACAACAGAGATGTCCAAAGCATCAGGCAGCTGGGATGTGGGAGTTCAGGCAGTAGGTGGCTGAAGCACACTCCAAAGCCTGCAGAGGTGGTTCTGAGAGCAGGAGGTCAAAATGCTAGCAGTGTTTCTATTCTGGAATTTTCTGTTCTGGAGGAGTGAGGAGTGAATTGGCTTTTCTGGGGAAGGAATGCATTCCACGCTAGCTCCATGGTGAGGCATGGAAGTGCCATGCTGAAATTGCTAATCTCTAGGGTAGCGTGCATGTGGTTTAAACCGTTTCATTTTATAGTAATGTTTATTCCATAAATATTGAAAATCTCTTCTTTGCCAATAAAAAGACAAGTGTATTATAAATGAAAACACTCTTTGAGTGAGGCTGATGCATGCTGCAGACACTGCCAGAATACGTACTGCCATGATTACCCCATTACAGGCACTATGCTCTTCAATGTATGCATTAAAAAGTTCAGCTTTTCAATGACACAGCATAGTTTGACATTTATTTTAACATAACAGTGCCTTTTCAAGGTGATTTCCCACCATGTATCTGTATGTTTTATCATCATAAATAAATCCATGGTAGATAGTTAATGTGAATAAGCATGTTCAAAGAGGAGTGGTTTTTGTCTTCAAATAGGTCTGGATATATTGAGATTGAAGCTGCACTTGAACTAACAAAGTACCTTGGTGGAGAAGATAAACTCTTTGTATGGAATGTGGTATTGGTAAATCTAGTGCCTGACAATGTGGAAAGTACTCTGAAAAACTATGAAGTATACCCACTTTTGAAGGTATCAACTTCTTTTATTAGTTAGGAAAGATACTAGTCCATTTAAATAAAGGGACTAAAAGCTTTCTAGATTCTCACGAAAGAATGAAAGTGATGGGTAATATTGTATGAATGCATTTGCATGATTTGCCATCATCTTTAAATAGGAGGTACTTGTTCACATGTGCTAGCCAATGATAAATATCATTGCTTTGTGAGTTCTTACTGTAAAGCAGAAATTTGTCTGCATTCTTAGTATTAACCTTCATTTTGGTTCTTTTTGTAAAAGAAGTTCAGAAAAAACTATATGAAGAGAAAGAAGGAGCTGTCTTAGATACTGTATGAGATTATTTTATTCCATATTTAAGATACTTGAGATTATATATATATATTACTTCTATTTCATGCTACTTTTTTATAGTAGCAATCTCAAAGTAGTAATTCTCTTATGTTCTCAGCATAAATATGTTCAAAATATGTGGGAAACATTTTTTCTTTTGGGAACTTGTTTTTTCTGTCTTTTCTCTGAGAAGGAGCATTTATTATCTTTTGTAAGCTCATATGTGTTAGCAATGTGAAATAAGTAATTTCCCCATTAGAATAGCACAAGTGCATCAAATCCCATGTTATTTATTTTATGTGCTTCATTTTAATGTTCTTTATTGTCAAGAAAGCAATAGAGGTGAATTTTTAGGATAAATGAGTAAGTAAAGAAAAACACAGCATAATAAAAGCATGCATTTGAATGAAAATAATTTTTCTTTCCCTTCTTTTAAAAGAAATACCTTTTAAAGAGAATGTTGCCAATATACCATTATTATGCAGGTTTTATTCGTCGAAATGTTGATGCTTTGGAAGATGACTATTTTGCTCAGTAAGTATTCTGCTCTTCTCAGAACTTTGATAACTGACACACTGTAGTAGTTTGTCTTCGCAAATTCAAACGCAAGATATAGGAAAATGGTCTACTTAATTTGGGTGTAAAAGAACTGTTCTCACTGATCTATAAGTGTGTTACTTATTTGTGATGATACCTGCAATGAAATTGCAGTATGTTGGGATCATTTGGGATATTGTCAGCATATTTAGTGAGGGTAAGAGATGATCCTTTAATAACAGGAGTGGTAGCTCTCGTGTTTTGGAGAGTAGGTTTAACAAGTTGCTGCTCTTTGGGGGAAAACCTATAGCAATGGTTCAGATGAGCTTTATGCATCAATCACTAGAGCTTTAAAATGATTCATTTTGTAAAACCACAGCCTGTTACAATGACTGATACTAGGTGCATCCAAAGCAACAGCACTATAAAAAATGCAGAAACCTAATAAAAATTAAGGTGTGTAGGTAGCCTCGCTGACATCCAGGGATATTGATGTCAGGAGCCCATTTTTTGGCAACTTAATTTTTTAACTTTTATTAAAACTCAAGTGCTTCTGGTAAAGGTTCTCCCCAGTTAACAGCATGATGTGCAGAAACTGGGGTCAAGCACAGTTTGAGCACTTCAAATGTGGAATACACATCTTTTACACTTGCTATTTTGGCTTTTCTTCAAGAGTGTATTTGGAAAAATTTTTTGCAACAGCATGCTGGCTGGGTCTCCAAGACTGTTTGGATCTGTCATCTGAACTGTATACTAAGTGGATGGACAACCCTGAGTACAAGTAAGAACTGTAATGTGCTCTGAGAGATGTGCATGTGCAGGGGATGTGGGTGGTTGAGGGGTTTTTACAGGGGCAGGCAGGATAAGAAAGGGCCCTACACACTGCTCATTCTCCCCAGATCTACAGAATTTAAGCAAAGCAAAAACAAAATCTCAAAAGGAAAATAATAAATGCAAAGTTCCACATCCTCTGCAAATTTCAGCTTTGTGTTGATTTCATAATTACTGCTGAAGGATTTTTCCATGAAGACCAAGATCTGCTTAACCACACAGCAGATGAAACTAAGTTAAGACTGATACACCATGTTGTCTGATCCCTTTGCCATACCTCAGCCTTGGGGGCATCACACATGCTGACTCAAGTTCTAGGCTTCCCTAAGGAGAAAAGAGTGAAGCAATGTCAGTATGGCAGTGACATGAACATCTGCCCATGGTGAATGCCATCCACGTTCTGCATTTGCATGAACAGGGGCTGGGAAGGGCTGTCAGTTCTCATGCTGATCCTGGAGCCCAGTGGCTAGGTTTCTGGTCTGTAAGAATGAAGTTGAGCTTTACTAGAATCAGATATTCTGTGTTAGTGTATTGCATTGTTAAAGGAATCTTACACTGTATTGAAATTCTTATTCCTTTCCTCCCTCTCTCTTCTGATGTTCTTTTTTTTTTTTTCCCCTGTGCAATAGTCATATAATATTGGCCCTGGTGAGTGAATATTTAAAGTTTATTTATTATTTTTCTTTATTATAGTTGCAAAGAGGCTAATATTTTGTCTTACTCCTACATTTGCTGCTATGTGATTGCCTAAGTGCTTGTGTTTGTATTCTGGTAGTAGTGATTTAGTAATCACCTCATTTTAAAGAAGATTTAAAGTGCTGTGCTTTGGTGATAAAGCAAGAAATCTAGTTAGACTAAACACATCCTGGTGTGTTTCAGAGAGGATTTTCCTACTATCCCACAATAAAGGAAGCAATGCTATGTGGAAATCTGAGACCAATGCAAAATACTTCCTTCATTAAGAGTATTCAAAAACTTTTTCCTTGTGGAATTCTATGCACCTTATCTGAGTTTAGGAGCTGAAGTCTGTGAAATATTAGCTCATCTACTTTTAAATTAAATGGAGAAGATTAATTTTGCTATCCCTCATGACACTGAGATAAATTTGAAGATGCTTCACAGTACTGAACTCTACATGTTTGTAAGTATGGAGGAAAAAAACAGCAGTAGTTTTATGAAGTGAAAGAAACAAACCACGATTTAATGAAAAAAAAACACATGAAGTAGACAACTTATTAGGTTTCAAATAAAAAAAAAACAAAAACAACAAACAGTTCCTTTTCAGTTAAGGAGGAGGTTTTTATGTACAGTAGGTAGGAAAAGGACACAGACAGAAAGATCCCTTTAGCTGGTCTTATGTTCTCCATTTTGAAATCAGAACTCCTAACAGCATATGATAGTTGCTTCATCACAGGTGAGCACCAGATGTGTTACCATACCCACTAGGACTCTCACATATGTAGAAGGCAGTGGTGCTTCTTCCTTTCAGATAAGGTGACCATCTTTCATCTGAGCGTTTCCAGCCAGTTTCTGACTTCCCAGAACTCACTGGAGTTGTTGTGCTGCATTATTTTCACTTTTGTGAAAATTGTGTCTCAAGAGCCATGACTCCCAGTCTCTCAGTTTAGCTCTCTCTCTCTCTTTCCTTCTTCTTCTTCTCACAGAAGTGAAATGGAGCTGTCTAAGTGGTTTGAGGTTACTGGCTCATCTTTCTCTTTTGAAAGAAAGAAATGAGTCTGGAGGGAGGGATAGTGTTCCTGTACATTTCAGTTACATCCTAAAGCTAAATCCTGTTGCCATCAAAGGTTACAAAATCATTATGACACATCTGCACTGACACCAGGAAAATAGTATAGGCTAATGCACCATTCTTTTCAGGAGGATTTTTTTTTTTTGCCTCTTCCTGATGGTTCACATAACAGAATTCTGGTAGAATGCTCAAACCACATGAGTACTTCCAAGTAAAAAAAAAACCTATGAAATTAATAAGCTCAGAATTTCAATTAACAAAATCCCAAGCTCTGTATGGACTTTCTCTCTGAACAGTACAACACAGATCACTTCAGGTCCACCATAGTTGTCACCAGCCAGTAGACCAGTATCCCATAGTATGCTGCCCGTACAGCCTGCCTTCACTGCTCAACATCAGAGCTGCAGCCAAAAGACATGTAGACTTCTACACTCAGTAACCAATGTCTTCTTGAAACTATTAAGACTGTATAAAAAAGCCACATTTTTTAGGCAAGGCTGTTTTCATAAGGCATCTTGAAAGGATGAGTTATACTAACTGCATACCCTACATATCACACATGTGCCTACTGAGGCTTCTTCCTTCAAGATTATGAAATAGTTCTTAAAAAATTTGCTTGCCTCTGTAACTCAAATAAGATCTGTCCTAGAAGATTTCCTTGCAGAAATATCCCTCACCTCGATGTAAACACTCAGTTTCAGCCACCATCATTGTTGGTGGGAAACTCCTTATACTTCAGAACATACCTAAATAAATAAATCCAAATTATTTCTTTGTAATTTGATATTTGTAAATTTTATATCTATACCAAACATTCTAATGCTTTCTATTATGGCAGTGAAATCAGGATGGAAATCCACTTTTTACGTGGGTAGATATTAATAGGATAAGGGGGAATGGTTTTGACCAAGAAGAAAGGAATTTCAGATTAAATGTTGGGGAAATGTTCACTGAGAGGTGGTGAGGCACAGCACTGCTGCCTGGAGGAATTGTGAGTGCCCCATCCCTGAAAGAGTTCACAGCCAGGTTGGATGAGCCTCTGGGCAGCCTAATTTACAGGGAAGCAATCCTGCCCATAGCACAGGGGTTGGAACTACATGATCTCCGAGGTCCCTTGAAACCCAAGCCATCCTGTGAGTCTGTGAAATCTTCAACACCCACCAGGACAGCTAAAGCACCTGCTGCTTACTTTTACAGTTCTTAAAAGTGACGTCTGCATCAGCCTTCAGAAGGAGGGAAATTGCTTCTGATAAATTCTCTGAATACCAGACAAAGCATCATTGGGAACAGCAGTAATCACAGATAGGAAAAAGTTAACTCACCCAATTGGCAATAGAGCCTTTAGCTACAAAACAGTCATCACCAGGAAGCAGCCCTCATCCAAGAAGCATTCTCCTACCAGAGGCTCGCCCTTAACTGAGCCCATGGAGATGTGGGCGCAGTGAATTGCTTGCACCGGTGCTTCCTTTGCTAGCCACACCTTCACCAGTTCAAGCTGTGACGTAAGAGTTCCCTTTCCATCTGTTATCCAAAATTCCTCCTAGAATATTGTAGTCCCTTCCCCTTTGGATGTTTCTGTCCTCTAGTCTTTCATCTGACTAGTATATTTACTTCGATATTGATCCCATTTCTGCAGGTATTGACCTCATTCTTTCTAGAATGGCCTAGTGAAACTAGGAATTTTTCTCAGATTATTTTTAAATTTGAAGAAAGATTTCTATGACCAGAAAGTTGACTGCTTTTCTGTCTTCTGGTGTGAGATAACTTTTACACCCTTACCATCTCATTCTTACTTAATTCTATGCAGATTAACAGCATGCTGTGGAGAAGTAAAGTGCTTTATTTGTTGCATTCAGATCCATCCTGCTGCCAGGGGGAATTTGTCCAACATACCATTAATTTGAACTATTTTCAGATAGCTTGCAGTACAGAGTAGTAGATAAATTGCTAATACTAGAAATTGCTGAGCTGTTTTAATGTTACTGGCATGTCATTGCCACAGGAGAAGCTTTCTGTTCAGCCTTTGCACATGAAGTGTTGTATTACATGGACAGTGATTGCATTTATTTTCTGTTATGAAATGCACTGCTGTGTTGGGGAAAGTAACAGAAGGTGCTTGTTGCATGGACAAATGTCACTTCAGCTTTTGTTTCTGTTTCCCATGTCTTTCTTACTAGATGTATTCACTGAAGAAAATCTTGTCTGGGATGATGTCTATACGCAGTTGCACCCTCTTTAATGGTGTGATTGCTATAATGCTGCAATGTGCAAGAGTGGCATTGATTGCCTGTACACAAACTGGCTTGATCTCACTGTTTTTACAAAAAGTGGGTTTTTTGCCTGAAAGCTGCATGTTTTGTTAAAGTTTAAACTGTAATCAAAGTTAGCAGTTTTATTTGGGTTGCTATTTTGTATTTTTCTTACTACGCATCCTTCAGCTGAAAATAAAAATTTTCTTGTTATCACTTTATAGCAATACAGAACCTTCTAACTTTATTTTGCTTCACAGAATTCCATTTTTAATTAGAAGAACCATCTGTTGCTATGGCGTTGCAGTGGGAAGTGATAAAGAATGGGATTTTGCATGGAAAATGTATAAACACAATGACTCCACAACGGAAGACAAAGACATCCTCCTCTCTGCCATGAGCTGTGCCAAAGAATCGTGGTTACTTCACAGGTGCCCTTGATTGAAGCATGTCTCTGGGGGTACTGCACCATACAAACCTGTCTGAAGTTTGCCTGCCACAGAACCACACATCTGATATTCCAGTGGTAGAACCTTATGAATTTTCTTATGGGGAAAATATGATAAGCAGTACAAATATACGCGATCCTTTTGCTGACATCACAACTTACATGCCCTTATTGACTGAGGAAGGGAATTCTTGAGCTGGTAACTAGCATGTCGTGTCTACCACCACCAGTGGACCTGTCAATATAATTCCCTTTCTGAAGTGAAAGTGTACCTTCAGGTGTTATAGCAGACTGGTAACTAATCCCATAACTGCATGTTGTATGGAACCTCGTTCCCTTTAGGTTTGTTTCCTGTTTTTTTTTTCAACTTTGAATCCACTGGCTGCCTGTACACTCTGCATTGTAAGAAACAGTACTTATCATAATTCTCCCTGATAGTTTTCCCCACCACTTATGATTTTATACTGTCTTCCCATATCTCTGATTGCCTTCCTAGGCTAAAATCTCATAGCCGATTTAGCCCTTTGTAGAAGTCAGATCACCCATAGGTGAAGGACAAAAATGAAAATAGACTAACTAGAAAGCTGTTCATTCTGAAGTATAGACTGACAAGGAGAAATCATATTTAAATTTCCAGTTTGGAATATCATATTCATTATCCTTCACTGACATCTTCACAAGATCTTTTCACTTTATCAGCAGAAAGATACTGAAGATGAGTTTTATATTTTGTCATGCCCACATTACCCAAAGAGTATCTCTGAGGACAGCGATAGTTCTAAAGAATGATGATCCAACCACTGGCATAAATACGATGAGTCCAATGCTCTGAAAGTAGTTGAGTTTTTTCTCCTGCCAGCCACCTTGCGAGGTTGAGCAGGAAGAACAGATATGGCTCAAAATACAGCCAGTTGGATTGAGAAGTCATGTCTGAGCAGAGCTATGCTGATTTTCCACCTAACCTGTGGTCCTTTGGTGATTTTGTTATAGACACAGGCTAGAACTGGTCCTTGTAAAGCTGTAAGTTATATCAGAAGAAGACAGCAGCTCAGGAAGTTGTGACAATCTCCTTCCTCTGTAGCAGCAGTTGTTGACAAAACAATCTCTTTTTCTAAACTTCAACCTGAAAGTCTTTTAGGCTGAGGAATCTTAAACTGTGTTGTCCTCAGTATAGTTTGTCCATTTGGTTAAGCATATTTGTGGCATGCAAATGGGAGAAACCCAGCTCATCTGCTCTACCAACAAAGTGGCTGCTTGTAATACTCTGACAAATATTTTTTTCAGCGGTGCTGTAGAAAGCAGGAGACTGTAAAGTTACACAACAAAAAGAGAATTATTTATTTACTTTTTCAAGATATCCAGGCACCCACTCTCATTGATGTTAGTGTCAGGTAGTTAAATGTTTATGAAATCATGACTTAGCCTACTTGAGAGCACCTTGGATACCTTATTATTGAAACAGAATCCCTCTGTGTAACAGCGTGTCTTACTTCTAGCTCATTCTCCAGGATCTGTTTGGAGTTTTCTCCAGAATCTTGGGAGCAGTTTCCCTTACCATGAGGTTATCTGATTAGAGGGGTTATTCTGAGTCTTTCTGTAAGATATACAAAAAATCAAATATCTCCTGTTGTGCTACACACTCATTTTACTGAGAAGTGGAAAGCAAGTGTGCAAGAACAAGGAATTTCACCGACATAAGAACAAAATGCAACCAGAATACACAGCTCTGAATGACCCCAACTTTGGTGTAACTGTCAACATTCCAGAATTTGGGTGGACAGAAATCCTCCTGAACTAATATGTAATTCCAGATTATGACTCTTAAACAGAAAGTAATATTAACTTTTTTTTCCCAACAGATCCTTGCGGTATTGGCTCAGTGATACACAATTTTCTTCCAACTGTACAGCCAACATCCTTGAATATGTAGCGTCTAAGGACAATGGGCATCGTATAGCCTGGGAATTTGTTACAGAAAATTGGTCACTTTTAAGTGAAAGGTATGGTAACCAACCTGTTATGATTTCTCTTTACTTCTGCGTTTCTTTTGCTCCAACTGCAAATTTTCCTTCCAGACACAACATAGTTTGTCATGATTGATGCGGTTTTCTTAAGTACAGAGACCACAGTTATCATTGGATCCTAATGTCAAAGAAGAGCTCATGTCAGTTACAGAATGCTTTGAAATTAGTCTGCTCACGACTGTCCCTGTGTTAAACTTTCTGGAAAGTCTGGCCCTTATTTACCTATTTAAATGGAGAGCTTTCCCAAAAATCCCAGTTGTGAGATAATGAAAGATAAAAATCTGGCTCCTGGAGTACACTTTAAGATGTGCCTTGTGACAAGAGGTGTGGGAGACTACTAATCATGATGTAAGAGAAGGCATTACTTAAGTACCTCAATGACAACTACCATATAATATATAGTTTCCCACTTTTTGCTGTCCAGGCAGCATTTCACATCAGACAAAACAAACATCAGAACAAACTTTAGAATAGAAATAAACTTGTCCTTTTACTGATCTGGAAAAGGAGAAGAGTGCATGGCTGTGATGGTTGGCTGTCACAGCACAAGTGTTCTTTTGATATTGAATGATAGAATGGCAGCAGTCCATAGACTGCATTCAGTAGATGTTAGTGTAATTATATACACTTGCAATCAATGTAATTAAGCCTGAGCAGAACATGAGCCATCTAAGCATAAGCAAAAGGAAAAGGGAAAAGCCACTTGCTGTGTAGGCAAAGTACAATAATATTAGCAATTACTCTTACCGACACATAAGCAACAATTTCTTTTTCTCTGTCTCAACACTGAGCGTCAGGACTAGCAAATGACAACTATCACTAGATGGTGTTAGGGCATTCTGCTTATGGGATTGAGACTCCATGCCAATTGTGTGATTAAAAGGATGATAGAAGATAAGTCTTCAACATGAGAGCCTAGGAAAAAAGGTAGAGTAGTTGGAGTAGCCGACGATCTGTAATCACTATAGCCTTTCAGTGTCCTTGAGGAGAACATTGTTTAGACTATCGTGTATTCATTTATATATTCCTTTGTATAAGATAGGCATGTGAACACATTATGCTCCCATTGACCCTTGCAGTTCTGTGGTCAGCAGCATCTTGCCCTGTGCACTGGCACTGTAGACAAATACTCTCAGGAATAGTAAGAGCAGCAAAGTGATGTGGGAAAACTGGAAGTCAGAAGGGCAACCAAGAGTTTTAAAAGTGAACAGACTTGAAAGAAAGTGCTAGAACAGAACCATTACCTCCATGCCGTGAGCATATCATTGATCTTCATAGAGGAAGCCATCACTGACTTGAGTTTTTTCCATGTTTTTCATCCAGGTTGCCTGTAATACAGTGTGAAGTAGTATACGCTTCCTGTGGGCAACTGGTGAATCTTTTTAGTTCTTGTTTGATGTTCAGCCAGACAGTTTCACAAACAAGAGAAAAACACATGGCTTGGAAACCCCCTGAAAATGGAAAACCCATATTAGTCTTGTAGTTTCATAAGCACAGGTGTAAAATGCAAAAGTAAGGTCCTAACCTCTTTTCCAAAGAGAGCTCATACTCTCTTCATAGAGATGGTGGATTGACACATACAGATTTTGAAGACCACTGATACTATTCATCTCTATTTAAAGTCCTAATCCATCCAGTTTGGATGTTATCTTTATACATTGTCCTCAGGACACTAACAGAAATGCCAAGATTTTAGAATTGATGGTACCTATCATTTCTATATGGATTTTAACTTCATAAAAGTTATCTTTTTAAGTCAGTTATTCATTATAGCTGAGAAAAAAGTGCAGATCATATCAGGAATGAAAATGAGGGGAAATTGGTCTGTTTAATTCTGCTCAAATGTCTAAACTGAACTTTAATGGTACTCCCCTTTTAAAGGGCAGGGAGTATACAATTGAAAACTTCCACCTAATTGGTACCTCCAATGTGATACATGATTAATAAATAGCTGGAGTATTATTAAATGAGATGGAATCTAGTATTTTTCTAGCATGCTGATGGAAGGACCCTTATCTCAATTTTACAGGTATGGGAAGGAATTATTACATGCCGTATTAAGAATCATGGGAAGATTTGTCAGTACAGATATACAGATCCAAGAGGTAAATGAGAGAAGAGATTAGTCCCAATTTTACTACCAGTTTCTACATACAGCTTTTAAAATCTTTTATTTTATTTTATTTTATTTTCCCTTACAGAAATTCAGGTAATGTATTGCATAGTATTATTAAACTAAAAAAAAAAAAAAAAAATAAAATCTCCTCATCTGAGAAATAAGTGTACAAATGGGCACCCACAGCTCTGCAGTCTGTGGGTGCAGTTATTAAGCATGGCATTAAAATGCTGCTTTGTGCAGGATGGATGTTGTCCTGCTCTGTGTGGTTGCAGCATAGGAGGTTGGTTGCCTGCCTACATGCTGAACAGAAGGCCTGCGCATGTGGGGTGCTCTCCTTTCTCTTTGGCCTCATGGCAGCCCAGATAATCTATGGACAATAGATTCTATGTGGGCTCCTGTTCGTCTGGAAAAACTGAGTGGACTGGTCTGGGGATTCCTGCTGAAGGGTGGAAGTCTGTGGCAGGTGGTTATAACCTCTCTTTAGTTTATTCACCACAGTAAGACTTCCAAATGTTAGTGCCTGTGACAAATGCATAACTATCACTGCTTGTTCCACTGCTTTCTTGTTTCTTCCAGTTGTAGTCTCCCTAGATTATTTCCAAAAATATCCCTTATCTTCTCTCTGAGCTGCTGCTCAGCTTTTGTGCTGTTCCTATATCACATAAATCTCTAAGTAGTATCTGCCCAGTATCTGTCATTGTAAGAAAGAAATTGTTCCCCTTTTTCAGTCATTGACAGATGCATCAGCAAATAAGAGAAAATGGATGGTTAATGAAGAAAGCTATTCAGAGATCTAGCTCCTGAAATAAAATAAATCTCTCTTGGACACACACAAAGTAGAAGCTTTTCATCTTTTATTCTTCAGGAAAAAATTTTTGCTTCCTGTGATGGCAAAAGCAGTAGTCCAGTGTCAGCCTTCCAGTTAGCTTTCAGATTGTAACAGAGTCCCAATATTATCATTTCTGTTTCATTTTCCACTTTGAAATCTATCATCTGTAGAGATGACCTTCCTCATGATGCCCACAGGAGAGTTAATAAAAGGTTGCTGGACATCTGTCTCTTTTCTCATGTACATTCCTCCACACCATCTACGTATGTTTCTTTGCTGTTCTTCAGTCCTCTCTTGTCTTCTGCTCTTTAGATTGATGGGAGAAAACTTCTTGCTCTGTAACTGTAGAGGAGGCAGCACCCAAGAGGATTCTGCTACCCAACTAGTCCTAGACACTGTGTGGTACCACTAGTACTAATGAAGCTGGCTGCAATTTGAAGCATTTTTACAGAGATGATGGCAAAAGGGCACATTCCTGGTGTGTAAGGATCTTTCCTGTCCAGCATAAATCAATATGCTTGCTCCCATCCACTCTTTTTATGTAATTCTGTGTAAAACACCTGTCAGATATACAGCTGTTTCCTCAAAGTGAAAATGCATTGACTAACCTCATGCATTTATTTATTCAGTTGCAGGTTTTCTATAATAATACACTAGAAGAGGATGAGAGAGAAACTGCTACTCTACTACTGGAGACTGCAAAAGCTGAAAACGTGGAAAGGAAAGAACTTCTAAGTAGAGTTGCTGATTGGCTAGATAAAAATATAGACGACTGACTGGGGAAAATAATTTCCAGTATATTTTAGAGTTTGATTCAGTAGCACACTGATATTTTAAGACGTAATTAAAGATAGAACAAATCTTTATGATGTCTGAGATTATCTTCCCAACTGGAAATTCAGGCTAAACCAATTCAAAAAGAAAATAAAAGTTCTGATTTCATATCAGAAATAAGATATATGTAGGTTGTGCCAAAAGTAATTCCTCATATTTAGTACAATGGAAACTACAATAAATACAAAGAGAACACCATTTGATAGAGCAAATTCTCAGCTACCAAACATTATCTTTCAACCTTGTCACTACATTAGCTGTGCATTCTTGCCAATGACAAAGAAAAGCAAGCATTCATAAAAATCTGTACTGGCAGAGAAGACCAACTATTTCACAGCTGCTATTATGGTGTCATTGCTAGGAAAAAGTTGCCCACAGTCTGTCTTTCATCAGCCCAAATGGATGAAGTCAGAAGTGGGTGCAGTAGGACAGTCCAGCCAAGACTGGCAATGTGCTCTGTGATCTTCAAACTGGTATGGGGTTGGCATTATTGTACTGTCTTCTTCCCTGGCTTCCCTCTGTAAGTTCAAGCCTTCAGCTTAGTTGGCACTGCAGTGTAGAGGTCAAAGTTTGATGGTTTGTGTGGGTTCCAGGAAATTCAGAAGGATCACGTTTTCCTACCCCACTAGACAGTTCACATCACTTTGCCTACCGAGGACTGCATATTGAACTTTCTCTTAGATTGCAAATTCACACTTCCCCACTCCATGGACTGCTGTTTTGACTCCAGCTTGTAGCAGTCACAGTACATCTTGTCAATGGTAATGATGCGATTCAGAAAACTGCCACCTTCAGCTTCATTTTGAGGTGTTCCAACATTACCACCATGATTTCCAAAGCATTGGAGCCAATATTAAGCCTTGTTCACAGTTCCCTGGTCACAATCTGCTCATTGCATGGATGCGCTGGCTGAAACGCTCTTCATTTTTTGTGGTGTGACAGTTCTGCATGCCCATGTGGAACATGGCTTGTCTTTCACATCACTGTCAACACTGCTGGCATGTGCCATCCAGCACAGAATCACAGAATCACAGAATCACAGAATTACCCAGGTTGGAAGGGACCTCAAGGATCATGTAGTTCCAACCCCCCTGCCTAGCAGGGCCACCAAACATACACATTCAGATCAGGTTGCCCAGGACCCCGTCCAACCTGGCCTTGAACACGTCCAAGGACGGGGCATCCACAACCTCCCTGGGCAGCCCGTTCCAGGGCCTAACCACTCTCCTAGTAAAGAACTTCCCCCTAACATCCAACCTAAATCTTCCCTCCTTCAACTTAAAACCATTTCCCCTAGTCCTGCTGTTATCAGCCCTTCTGAACAGTTTACTCCCCTCCTGGGTGTAGGTTCCCTTCAGGTATTGATAGGCTGCAATGAGGTCACCCCGCAGCCTTCTCTTCTCCAGGCTGAACAAGCCCAACTCCCTCAGCCTGTCCTCATAGGGGAGGTGCTCCAGCCCCCTGATCATCTTAGTCGCCCTCCTCTGGACCCTTTCCAAAATCTCTATGTCTTTCTTGTACTGAGGGCTCCACACCTGGACACAGTACTCCAGATGGGGCCTCACAAGAGCCGAGAGGGACAATCACCTCCCTGTCCCTGCTGGCCACCCCTCTCCTGATGGAGCCCAGGATCCCATTTGCCTTTCGAGCTGCCAGAGCACACTGCTGGCTCATGTTCAGTCTCTCGTCCATCAGGACCCCCAGGTCCTTCTCTGCCGAGCTGCTCTCAAGGACCACTCCTCCCAGCCTGTACAGGTGCCTGGGGTTCCTCCGGCCCAAATGCAAAACCTTGCACTTTGCCGTGTTGAACCTCATCAGGTTCACCCGAGCCCAGCCCTCCAGCCTGTCGAGGTCCCTCTGAATGGCATCCCTTCCTTCCACCGTATCAACTGCACCACTCAGCTTGGTGTCGTCAGCAAACTTGCTGAGGGTGCATTCAATTCCCTCATCGATGTCATTAATAAAGATGTTAAAGAGCACCGGTCCCAAGACAGACCCTTGGGGGACACCACTTGTTACCGGCCTCCACCTGGACATAGAGCCATTGACCACTACCCTCTGTCTGCGGCCTTTCAACCAATTGCTTATCCATCGGGTCGTCCACCCATCAAATCCACTTCCCTCCAATTTGGAGATGAGGATGTGGTGGGGGACCATGTCAAAGGCCTTGCTCAGGTCCAGGTAAATGACATCGGTCGCCTTCCCTTCATCCACCAATGCCGTCACTCCATCATAGAAGGCCACAAGATTAGTTAGGCATGACCTTCCTTTGGTGAAGCCGTGCTGGCTGTCTCGGATCACATGCTCATTCTTTATGTGACCAAGCATGTTGTCCAGGAGGATCTGTTCCATGATCTTCCCAGGCACGGAGGTGAGACTCACCGGCCTGTAGTTCCCCGGGTCCTCCCTGCTCCCCTTCTTGTATACGGGAGTGACATGACCCTTCCTCCAGTCATCCGGGACCTCACCTGACAGCCACGACTTTTCAAATATGATGGAGAGCGGCTCGGCAACCACCTCAGCCAGCTCCTTCAGGACCCTGGGATGCACGCAATCCGGCCCCATAGACTTGTATTCATTCAGTCTAAGGAGGCACTCTCGGACTTGCTCTGCCCTTACAGTGGGGAGGGATTTACCTCCTTGGTCCCCACATAGAGGTTTGGGGATGCAGGGTTCAGGAACGTGAAAAAGACTAGAATCCTGGCCACCAGTGAAGACCGAGGTGAAGAACTCATTCAGCACCTCAGCTTTCTCTTCATCTGTTGAAGCCAGATCTCCTCTTAAATTTACCAAAGTAGGTACGCCCGTTTTGGCCTGTCTCTTCTGGGCAATGTACCTGTAGAAGGTTTTCTTATTGTTTTTCACGTCCCTTGCCAAGTTCAGTTCTGCCTGCGCCTTGGCTTCCCTGATCCCACGTCTGCAAGTCCGGACGTCATTCCTGTACTCTTCCCAGGTGACACAGCCTTGTTTCCAGAGCTTGTACACCCCTTTCTTCGCCCTCAGTTCTCTCAGCAGGTCCTTGCTGAGCCAAGCCGGTTTCCTACCTTGCCTGCCCACTTTCTTATTCAGAGGAATGGAGACCTCTTGTGCTTCCAGGAGGGCATCTTTGAAGAGCCGCCAGCTCTCCTCAACATCCTTGTCTTTGAGGGCAGCGCGCCAGGGGATCTTGGCCAGCAATCCATTGAGTAGCTTGAAGTCTGCTCTTCTAAAGTTCAGTGTCCTGGTCCCGCTCTTTGCCAGGCCCACATCGCTTGAGATCACAAACTCAACCAGGGCGTGGTCGCTGGAGCCCAGGCAGCCTCCAACCTTGACGCCTTTGATGATCTCCTCGGCGTTGGTGAGCAGCAGGTCCAGCAACGCTTCACCTCTGGTCGGTCTGTCCAATACCTGAACCAGAAAGCTATCATCAATGGATTCCAACAGCCTTCTGGAGCTCTTGCAGCTCGCCGTGTGGTTTTCCCAGCAGATGTCCGGATGGTTGAAGTCCCCCACCAGGACAAGAGCCCGTGAGCCAGACATCTCACGCATCTGGAGCAAGAAAGCCTCGTCAACAGCCTCCCCTTGATCAGGTGGTCTGTAGTATACCCCTAACACCAGCTGACCTATATTTGTCCCATCTCTAATCCTAACCCACAGGCTCTCAACCTGTTCCTGACTGCTTCTCGTAGGGAGCTCCTCACAGTGTATCCAATCTCTGACATAGAGAGCAACTCCCCCACCTCACTGTCAGCACCTCACTGTGCTGACATACACTGTTTGATCTCTGTAAGTGTTCAGCACCGATGAATGTCAGTGGGTGCAATTTTTTCCTCACGTTTTCCTGTGAATTCATTGACACACCCTTCACATACACTCCCATGTCAGATGCCATTCTGTCAGGCTGCCCCTCTGCTGCCATCTGTCACAGGGGAGCAGCATGGAATGGGATAATGAAGCAAAGGGTCAGCCTCTACTGCCATGCCACCAACATCCATCTCTGACACTGTGGGCCAACGTAATAAAACAAGAGGTGTTATTTTCAGAGCAGTCCTCATACATTTTCATATTACATCTAAATTTACTTCCTACTGAATAAGTGGTCCACAGGGATATGTTGCTAATAATAACCTAATGCACAGATGCAGTCAGTCCTAAATTCTTTTTTGTGTTTTTCCCTGAATCTCTGAAGAAAGGGTGTGGTTCAAGTTTTTGGCAAAAACCATTATAAAGTGGGAAAAGTTTTATATTGTTTTGCTTATGATCTACACTGCGGCCTTGGGCAGGTCATTTAATCTGTAACTCCATTTCTACATTTGTAAAGTGGATGGGGGATAATAAATACAGCGAAACATAAGCTTGTGAATGAATTCAGATCTGTGGAGAGGGATGAACTATAGAAATATCAAATTCTAATTACAATAAAAAATGCTTCATTATTAAAACTTTATTTTTCCTTCTTTAAAGGCTTGTACTTAGTATGTCTAGATTTACATTTATGTTTTATTAGGAATGTGCTTTTGAAGAGACCCTCTTGGCTGTCTCTATTACCATGCATTAATCCCCAGGACAGTCTTGGAGGATCTGTGAACTGGATTATTTTTAAAGGAATTAAATCAGGAGATTATGAGCTCTTGGGATTCTGCTAATAGACTCGATAATCTGGTGGTCATTTTGCCCATGCCACTAAAGTGCAACTAGCCTAACTAAACTCAGAAACATCACCAAGCATTTCCATTCTTACTGCAAAAATCTGCCAGCTAATATAGACATGTTTAATCATCTTGCTTACACAGTGCTTTGGGGGGGGATGGACAGACAAAATTTAGGCCTCCAGAGAATCAGGGTCAGCAAAATATATTTGCTTTTTTTTTTTTTTTTTTTTTTTTTTTTTTTTTTTTTTTTTTGTTTGTTTGTTTGTTTGTTTGTTTGTTTAATATGGGGTCCTCAGTTCATGCAATTTATTTATTTGTATGGTAATAATATCATGACAAAGCTATCTGTACTGCTGCTCGCTGCTCTGGTTAACATAGAAAACAGGGTTGTGTGGGAATGTAAGAGACCCAGTATTTCAATACCATACTGAGGAGAAAGGAATGAAAAAACAGCCTTGCTGCCACAAAGAGATTTCCTCTGTTTACAGGCTAACTACATGCAAGGTAAACACTGCCATATTAGCTCCAGTGAATCTTCTGTTCTCTCCACTGGTGCAAAAAAACCCCATAACCTGTAGGTACTGTAAGGATACTTGAGGATCCCTGGGAGAATTAACTGGTACAGCCAGGTTTGTGCTGAAACCTTTTTCTCTCTTAAACAAGCTGAGTGCAGTCTTGAGGGTTTTTGTCAAGCTGATTCAGAGATCAGAGCTAGGCTATGATGAGCCAGAGGAGTTTTACCTGTGTTTCCCTCTAGTCGATCAACAGCTTTGCATGATTAGTCAGCAAAGGGGCTACACAAAACATGAAAAAGTTGTTGCTGCAGGATTAATGGACTAAAGCTTCTATTAAAAAAAAATATTATCCTGTAAAGCTTTTATGTTCAAAGCTTTTCTTTTCAACCAGGAGTAAATTCATCCTTTCTAACCATTCCTCCATTGCCTTAATATTCTTCTCGGGTCTTTTTCTTCTTTCTACTGAACAGAAATATAAATTTAAAAAGCTGATGTGTAAAGAAGGATTAAATAATTTTAAATAATTATACACAAAGAGTGGTCAATGGCTGGACATCACTGACAAGTGGTGTCTTCCAGAGGTCAGTACTGGGACCAGTGCTCCTCAGAATCTTCATCAATGACACTGACAACAGGATTCAGTGCTGTCATGGTTTTGTCATTGTTGGTTTTCGGTATTACACATCATAGCATCATGTGGGGCACTGGGAGTCTAACTGTTAATGCTGTTAAAGTTATGGGTACCTGTCCAGAAGAGAAGAACTACATTCCCCAGGGGACTTTGTGGTCACAGAGAGGAGATAGAACTCCTGGCAAGGTCACCTCATGGGCTCTTTTTCGTCTGCTCTTCTTCGTCAGCTCTCCTCTCATCATGAAGTTCTCTGGGGGAAAGACCTGAGAGAATACAGTGGGCTGAACTTGTATAGCTGTCATATGCCTGCCTTGATACAGTCTCACTGCCTCTGCTCAATGGGACTGGGGAAGAAAACAAAGTGACCAATCTCACAGGTTGTGACAAAGGCAGGGATACAACCGATAGTTACAGTCACGAGCAAAACAGGAAGATGAGTATAATTCACTGCCAACTAAAACCGGAGGAAAAGGTAGGGAACCTATACCATAAACTATAACTGAAGCAACCCCCTTTCCCCTCCCAGGCTGAACTCCTCCTCAGACAGGATGGGGCCCTGGGGAACAGAGGCTGAGGTCAGTCTGTGCAGGTTTCCTTCCACTGCACCTTCCTCACGCTCCCACGGTGCGTCACGTCAGCCTTTCACAACCTCTCCTTGATGACATATAATTGTCTCCTGGGCCTTTATACGCATCCTTTCTGTCATGTGTTCTACCTCCTCAGTGACTGTTGCTAATTTGGGCCTTCAGAAACGAGAAAAGAGACAGAAATCCCTGCCGAGGGGTGTGGGTGACGCAGCTGGAGAGAAGAAACAACGTTTTCCAGTCATAAAAATGAGCCCGCGGTGATCTTTCCCCCCCTTTTCCACCGAACACCATCACCTGCCTTACATTTTAACAACGGAACCACGAAGCGCCAAGGAAACTATTTATCAATGGATTAGGTCCTCACAGGCTCATTTTTAAGACAGAGAAATTTGATTTCTTCTTCTCAGCTGCCCCTTTTGTGTTAGCTGCAGGATGCAGATGCGCGCCGGTGCATGAGGAGTACTGCCCCAAGAAGGATCCAGCCTAATCTGCCGCTGCTCTCCAAAAAAACTGCCAGCAGATATGTGTTTCCAATTGGTTGCAACTCTTTTATGTACTTATTGGAATTCAGTGGCGGAGGAAATTTGCGCTAGGGGAAGCTCACTGAAATTATTAGTTCAATATGCCTGCAGAATGAACATCAGTCTGGAGATGCTTGAATAATGCTCCTGTATTTTGAGAGATGAAACAGAAATCTGGACTTATGTCAGGCATGAAGTTTATACTGCAGATCTCACTGAAGCATAGAAAGAAGCTGCACACGTTTTAACAGAGATAGTCTTTTTTTTCTTTTTTTTTTTCTCATTTTTTTTTAGATTTGTGGCCAAAACAGTGCTGGCAATATGATGATGCTTCACTTGTTGCTAAGCAGTTCTAGCTCACAGTAACAAACTTCTCTGTTTATCATGCTTCCATACCAGCAAGGAGGCTGGTAGAGCACCAGAGGCTGGGAAGGAACACAATTGGCCCTGGATAACCAAAGAGATGTCCCCTACCATATAGGTTGTGCTCAGCAATAAAAGCCTTGGGGCAAAGGAGGAAATTGGTTGTTCAGAGCGATACCATGCAATGAGCCCTGTTTTCCTGGAAGTACCTGGCCATTTGCCTTCTGATGGGAAAAAGTGAATAAATTCCTTGTTTTACTTTGCTTGCACGCATGGCTTTTGGTTTGCCTAGTAACCTGTTTTTATCTCAACCCATGACTTTTCTCACTTTTGCCTTACAGATTCTGTCCCCCATCCTACTATGAACAGAGTGAGTGAGTGGCTGTGTGGTGCTGAGCTGCCAGCCACAGCTACAACAAAACAGTAAGCTTTGAAGTAGATGCCTGTGTATGCTGTCGCTGATATAGCCCTGACCATCCTGCACTGGTCACGGGTCCTCAGTGAAATGAGCTGAGCAAGTGACAGCATTTAGAGAAGATCTTGTAACATATAAGTGTCATCCACTGGCTGCAGGGAAAGGCTGGAGGGCCATGCTCAGCGGGTGGTGGTCAATGGAGTGAAGTCCAGCTGGAGACCTGTTTCAAGTGGTGTCCCCCAGGGGTCAGTGCTGGGGTCTAAACTGTTTAATATCTTCATTGATGACTTAGATGAAGGGATTGAGTGCACCCTGAGTAAGTTTGCAGATGACACCAAGTTGGGAGGTGGTGTCGATCTGCCTGAGGGCAGGGAGTCCCTGCAGAGGGATCTAGATAAGCTGGATCGCTGGGCTGAGATGAATGGGATGAGGTTCAACAAGGCCAAGTGTAGGGTCCTGCACTTTGGCCACAACAACCCCAGGCAGCGCTACAGGCTTGGGGATGAGTGGTTGGATGACTGTGAAGAGGAAAGGGAGCTGGGGGTGTTGGTTGATGCTCGGCTGAACATGAGCCAGCAGTGTGCCCAGGTGGCCAAGAGGGCCAACGGCATCCTGGCCTGCATTAGAAATGGTGTGGCCAGCAGGAGCAGGGAGGTGAGCATCCCCTGTACTCAGCACTGGTGAGGCTGCACCTCGAGTGCTGTGTCCAGTTTTGGGATCCTCACTGCAAGAAAGACACTGGAACGTGTTCAAAGGAGGGCAACGAAATGGTGAGGGGTCTGGAGCACAAGTCTTATGAGGAGCGGCTGAGGGAGCTGGGATTGTTCAGTGTGGAGAAGAGGAGGCTCAGGGGAGACCTCATTGCACTCTGCAACTTCCTGAAGGGAGGTTGTGGTGTAAAAGGGTCTGGCCTCTTCTCCCAGGCAAATAGTAGGACCCGAGGAAACGGCCAGAAGTTGTACCAGAGGAGGTTTAGGTTGGACATCAGGAGAAACTTTTTCTCTCAGAGGGTGGTCAGGCACTGGAATGGCTGCCCAGGGAGGTGGTGGAGTCACCGTCCCTGGTGGTGTTCAAGAGGTGCCTGGATGAGGAGCTGCGAGATGTGGGTTAGTGCTTGTGGTACTGATAGGAAAGGGAGGGGGGTTGGACTGGATGATCTTGCAGGTCGTTTCCAACCTTGTGATTCTGTGATACAAAGAACAAATATGTTGCAAAGCAAACAACTGGGTATTGGATAATGGCCAGGAAGTTTACAAGAAGTTGCATATATCCTGATGTTTCTAACATTGTCTACTTTTCTTCTCTAACTTTCTCTCCTAATATTCCTTTCCTCCAATTTCTCTCTTCCTATCTTTCTTTTTCTCCCTTTCTTTCTCTCTTTCTCTCCTTCTTCCTTTCCTTCTTTCTCTCTTTCTCTCACCATTGGGAGATTTTCCACCAGCATCAATCTTTTAAATGTCACCAACAGTTTGAATTTATGTACATAACATCTTGGCCTGACACACAGTATAAACTATTCTGACTAGATTTCAGGCTGATAGTTAATAGTTAAAACAGGAATCATATTTAATTCATAAAGTTCAGCAAAAGTTCAGGAATTGGTACGTAAGTATTAATAAAGGCAAAGAGGCCAAATTGAAGAAAAAGAGATATTAACCATCAGGTCATTTAATAATGGTTTTGTTGGTTTTTTTTGTGTGTGTGTGTGTTTTTTTTTTTTTTTTTTTTTTTTTGGTTAGGGGGTCATTAATACCTTTTTCCTGCATTATATAAGGTATAGAAAAATCTGAATACTGGAAAATGTGTAGGAAAATAAAACAAGTTAGAGTTCTTTGTTTGTTTCTTGCTGTTATAGGAATACCTTGGAGAGTTTATCTTTTCTCCCTGAGGGATTTCTATTTTATTTTTCATGATAAGGAAAACAGCATGTAAACAGAACAAATTTATGTTAGCAGACTTTAAATCACCTAGCTAAGATCTGTTGCTAGAATGTTACACAAAATTTTGGTTTTAACAGTATTTGGAGTGAAAGAAAATAGAACAGTAAATAAATAATAACTTCACTTGCCCTTAGACTGGTTTGTGAAATGATCAGAGAAAGGATGGATATAGCTAATGTAGTTAAAAAGACATTCTGAACTATTTGCCTAAGCAGAACAGGAGAGTTTATGGGACTTGACAGCTTGTATGCTCTTCAGGGTTTCACTGTGTTATAGGAAGAGTAATGGTAATCAGCAAAGCATGTACCACGCTGAGAGTTGGCATCTGGAGGGAATAGGTGGAGCCTCAATTGTCTCCCCTGGTGAAACAAACAATACTGAGAGATAGCGAGCTGAACTGGGAGGCTGTGATGTCAGTGTAGCTATTAGGCAACATATTTATTTGCTGACTTTTGCCTGTTGGAGATGACAATCAAAACCCAAAATATTTTGTCTGAATGGTGGTACAAAATAACACTTCACTTCTTCTTTGCTCTAGAAAAATCTTAATTTTTGTAAAATGCTATAGTAGCTACAATCTTCGTCATATACTTATCCTTTTTTTTTTTTTTTTAAAAAAAAAAAAAAAAAGCTTATTCTTTTACTCACATATAACTAATGGAAGGTAATGCATGAGGACTCTTGTCCTGATTGACTTATAGGTTGTCCATTTCCACTTTTCTTGACAAGTACTGTTTCAAAGAGAGTTACCTGGCACGGTCTTCAACCTGCTTCTCTGGGGAGTGTTATTTTGAATTTGTCTTCTGTTTCAGTCACTGTGGGACTAACGTCATACTCTCACAATCAGAGGAACTGTACATTAAGAAACCCACGCTGTGCCAGCCTCTTTCTCTGGTAAGTACAATATCAAATTCTTAGTATCCCCATTTCTCTTTCGCTCTCTGCTCTGATCTGAACGTATCCCCTTCAGAACTCTACATATTTGGAAGGTGATTCCAGCAGATCTATTCTGCCTATGCAGGACAATCAGATGGTCGTCTCTTAGAGTTCAGCTACAGGATTCCTCACTTCAAGGGAGGCAGAAAGACTCTTGGATTGAAAGGGAAAACTCACGAGGATTTGACTTATTTTATTGGGAAGGGGTGAGATGTGCTCTGGACTCTGCTCACAGGATGGACCATTACTCTCTCACCACACTTATGAGTTTTTCAGGAAGCTTGCTGATCTGGAAGAGATGAGGCCTATTTCTCTATCTTGTCTGTGTTTTCTTGCTCAACCAAAGGCCATCTTCTGAACATAGAACATCTTCTGAACACATATGGGGCTACAAGGGAAGGCAAGCACCAGTTAATAAGTGGCATTTCCACATCTTGACAGAACATCCCATAATTAATTCTGAGGAATATGAATCTATTCACATTCTTAATTAAGCTGTCACCAGATTTTCTACAGAGGTTTCAACATGCATGTGTGAATGTACAACAACATCTGTGCAGAACTACATTGTGAGAAAGATGTGACAACTGAAATGTCTCGGTCTAATCCAGGAGTGAACATATGCAGCTTGAAAACAATGTGCAATCACTCTGGCAAACTCTGCAGGGGTATGTACAAGCTTAAGCTGTTGAGATCAAGCAGCCTGGAGTGTCTGAACGACGGTCACCACATTTTACTAGCTGAAATATTTGGACAGTGTGAGGATCATAAATAGGAATATTGAATTCTTGAAAGAGCAATACAGGAAAATATTTCTCTTATGAAAATCCTAAACAGACCCAGTTCCTTCCAAATCCCAACATCTTCTGAAACTATTCCCTGAATAAAAACATCTGTCACTTGGATAAGACCAAGTCTCTTTTAATATAATGCAGACTCTGATTTACCTCTTCCCCTAATTTGCTTTTAAAAGCTTTGCTTTTAGCTGTGCCAAGGGTCTATGCTACAATTGCTGTGCCTTAGCCATATGCTTTAGTCACAGCAGTGCTTTGAAATATGGATGGTCACTTTCAGGAAGATTTAGCTACATTTAAAAGGTGTAGAGGAGTAGAGATTCTGCGGGAGGAAGAGTGCAGCTGATGGCTGTCCTCTAAAGACATATTAATATGAAATATTAATGGTAATTACTAGTTTTTAATGCATTGCCCCTGGATTATCTTTACAGCTAGACGCAGCAGACCAAAAGCTCACTTATATTAGATGGATAAACACTGTATCAGGTAAAACCATCCTTTCCTTTTGATAATTAAATTGTGCAGACTTTAAAGTGGATGTCTCATGGTTTCCCTCTTCTCCTCATCCCCTTCTGGACATGATCTGGAAGAAAAATCAGTCTACAAGTATATGAATCTTACAGAGTTTCCTAGTCCCACTCTACTTCATCTTTTATTATCTTTCCTGGAGGTTAAATTTTAAAACTTTCCATTTATAACATATACAGTGACAGAAATGTACTACGCTTTCTATGCAGAACATTTTCACTGAGGAGATGCAAGAGTATTTGAAATATGTTGTTTGGCTTTTTCCTTTTCTGTCAGGATTTTAAATATGCTTCTGATATTGGATGTTTGGCTGCAGATAACTACTAGGACTGCTTCCAAAGAGGTCGAATATTTATGACACAACAGGACACTGTGAATTCTGTGTGCTTACATTGGTATGTGCTGATGGCTATACTTCTCCTGATCCCTGCACACTGTAATTTAACAGGCAAAGATGACGTTCATACATACTGATAAGGTGTTGGATGGATGACTGGACACAAGAGGAGATGCAGGAAGCAAATCTGTATTGGGAGTCCAAGCTGAGTGCATTTGGAAAGCAGTATTAACCTCCTGTGAATATTCTTTCTTGTTTTATTCGTGGATCTCTAGCAGAGATATAACAGAGAAGCAGGTTCCCCCAGATAGAAAATGATGACCCCCCCATTAATGGCTTCACTTGTCTAATCCTAAAAAGATGTCTGAGTCGCAGGGCTAAGCCTTGTTCCAGAGCATCCTGTTGTGAAGTGTCATTCTTCACATCACTGAAGAAGAGAAAGGGAAACCCTCTCTGGAACTAAGGGCTGGTGCTTTGCTTATTAAAAAAAATTAAAAAAACTTCCCTCCTGCAACTACAGTGTCACTTCCTTCTCAGTGCTAACCTTGCTTTTGTTGCAGAGAGGAACAAAATGCCTAAACTCTTCTCTTGCTTCTCTCAGAGATGTACTGGCCCTTCAGCAATGGTGAGATAAAGCTCTTCTCTGAGACAGAGCTTGGGCAACAATCTTAATGCAAAAGGTAACCAGGCAGAGATTACTGCAGTACTTTTCAGAGACAGTGGGAGTGACTGGTTAACATCTAAGGAAGGCTTTCAAGAACACCAAAACGAAGCTGATGCTGCTTGGCATTAATGTTAAAGGCACTGGAGCTGCTTATGTTGTATTACATTTTAAGTGAGAGTCTTCACAAACGGAGTAAAAAGAAGTAGTTATCATCTATCCTGAACAGCTGCCACCACCATTTCTTTGCAAGAGAGAGGAGCTGGCTGGTGCTTGGAAAAAAGATTCACAGAACCCACAGTCCTCATGAGCGCCTTGATAGCAGAGCGAGGCACTTTATTTCATCTACAAACTGCACATTGTATTTCTGAGCAACATCTCTCACAAAGTTAAGGGCTGAGAATAAAGGCCAAGAAGTTTTCTTTCTAGAAATTTGCTGTAAGCTGAAAACCACCTGTTTTCCTGCGCTGTAACCTGCCGGCCTGCTCACTATGGGAGCCTAACAGGAGAAACTGCTGCTAGCACAACAGTGTCACCTGCTGGCAAGCGAAGTGGCAACTCATGCGTCTGCTGTCTTCCCTGAACGCCACAGACTGCTCATTTGCTTCACGTGAGATTAATGCTCTTCACGTTTATGTGAATGATTAAAAACAAAGCAGCTTGGGTGCTTCAGCCTTTGTTTTTTGTATGAGGCATTTCTTATGCATTTGATACTGGCGAAGAACACACGAAAGTCTACTGTGGGTATCACTGCCCTCAAAAACTTCACTTACAGGCCAGTGAATCTCACACTTCTGTGCATCTAACACATGTGTATTTCATACAGGTGACATGAATGACCACGTGGAAGAAAATGAAGAGAAAAGCAGCACTGCCCAGAAAACATCTGCGGAAGAATCTGTCTGTCCTGCTGCAGACAGAATGACAGCAGAACAACTGGTACGACTTCTCCAGTACTGTTTCACTGCCAAATTCCTTACCATTTGCCTTCAATTTGTTCAATAATTATAAAAGCTAAAAGCTAGAATCAATAAAACAACTGTAAAATAGTTGAGTTTGCAGGGCAGTAATTTAGAGGGCTAAGCACTTGCAAGCTCTAATGAAATAGAGAGGAAATAAAGAAGTATTCTTAGATCTATCTTCATAGAGTCTATCTAGTCTTAGAGGCTATCTCCACAGTGTTTTATATTTCCAACTTGAAATTGCATTACTTATGATCACAGACAGCAATGATGCTGATGTATACTTTCTGCACCAAAAGTCTACCCCAACTCCAAAGGAGAAATGGTATAGGAGACAGCCCAATACATTTTTATGAGAATTCAACAGAAAACACACAGCATCAGTGACACCTTTCTCTTGCTTCTCAGAAGCTGTGTGTCTCTATTAAAGATGTTTAGTTTAGCTTCTTCAATTTTATCCATGCTTTTCTCTTAGACCTCACTTGCCTAGTGCTCCCTTCCTGCACTAGCTGATCCTCCAAATATTTCCCTTGCCCTCAGCCTGCTAAGACAAAGCATGTCTATATGAACCTCAGGGAAGAGTGAAGATAAGGGCTGATCTAGTCAATATGTTTATAATTATACATATTTTTTAATATTATGGATAAACTGAAGAAAAAAGTACAAGATTTCTGTCTCCCCAAGACAACTTTCAAACCATGCCACTGTATCAGAATAAGAATCTATACCCAGAATCCTATTAGGTTCCACATTCTATCAGGGCAATAGTCAGTTAACAGCTACACAAACAAATAGTCCTAAAACCATGATCTTAGTTTTATGTAGAGCTTTGCCTTATCTTCCTACCTGTGTTAAGTTAGCAAAGATACTAATTTTAATGCCATTTGGAAGCCAGTGAAGGCATTTGGTGGCTAATAAGTGCTCGCTCTAGTTACAGAAATGATAACCTTGCTCTTCTTTCTTTTTCTGTTTTTCCTTTTTTTTTTTTTTTTTTTTTGTTTGTTTGTTTGTTTTTAGCAAAAAGTTAAGAAGGAACTAAAACACTTAATTTTTCAAAATCCAGGACCTCAGGTAGCTAACTTCAATCCTGAAACTAGAAAGCAGAGAAAAAAAGCACACAAGTCACAGATGAAACAAGACTGTTTCAATAAACCCAAGTAAGATGTATTAATTTATTACAAATTTTGCTTTTAAAAATGGTTCTCATGCTGTTTACTGAATATAAATGGAGGGAATAAGAGCATTAATATTTTTCAGAGATTTCTTATTACATATGAAAGATACATAGAGAAAATAAACTTTTTCTGTGCGACTCAGATTTTAACTTTTTCAGCACACACAATGCCTATTTCAATTAGGATCTAACACTTATTTTGACTGAGCTGCAAGTGTTGAAAAGGAAATATTTGTTCTTGGACAGATGGTCTCCACATTTGCTGGGTTTAGGCTTTAAAAATGTCAAAACACTTTCCAAGAGCCACTGTTTCTTTGCTTTTGTAGAACTCTGAGTAAGTATGACAGTCACGGCCGGCTGCTTGGGAGTAACGCTGATTTGTGTGACTGCCTGGACAAGAACTGCCTGGGTTGCTTCTATCCTTGCCCCAAATGCAACTCAAATAAGTGTGGGCCAGAATGTCGCTGCAATAGGAAGTGGGTTTATGATACAATTGAGCTTGAAGATGGGAATGTGATCAATGCTTTCCCATTTCCTACTGATCCCTGATTTTGTTCCGATAGGTTTGTACCTCAGTGAAGTTCTCCTTTCTTCATAGAATCATAGAATTATAGAATCATAGAATCACCAAGGTTGGAAAAGACCTAAAAGATCACCCAGTCCAACCGTTCACCTATTCCCAATAGCTCCTACTAAACCATGTCCCTCAACACAACATCCAGCCTTTCCTTGAACACCCCCAGGCTCGGTGATTCCACCACCTCCCTGTGCATCCATTGCAGTGCCTGACCACCCTTTCTGAACAGCAATTCTTCCTCATGTCCAGCCTGAATCTCCCCTGCCGTAGCTTGAAACCATTCCCTCTGGTCCTATCACTAATGACACGAGAGAAGAGGCCGACCCCCAGCTCACTACAACCTCCCTTCAGGAAGTTATAGAGAGCAATTCCCTTCACACAACACACAAATTCCCTTCCCTCACACAAAAATATTATCCTAACTGCCTGTTTTTCTACTGCTCCCTCACAGCACTGTGTTCCAGTTGCTGGCTCTCCCCTTGCTGCCTTCCTTCCATCTTGTTTTTGCTGCAGGCTAAAAATTATGCATAAAGAGACAAAATGTAAGCAGCCAGCAACCATAAAAATTTGAGAAGTCTGAGGTGCTGACAGTACAGAGTTCTGACAGCAGGATGGCAATGAAGGCAGGTAGTAGTTCATGTGTTATCATAATGGATCTCAGCTTTACAAATTATGAAATGTCTGTCAATGTTGCTTGCACTTCTTTATTGATGTTTCATCAGCACGCTTAAACATTTCATGTTAAGTAAAATTGTACCGAGGCTCTCAGCTCTGACTCAGGCACATTTTGCAGTGGAGGGGTGATGTCACTGCACAGGAGGCTTCCTGAACCAGGGTAGAGCAAAGTGCAAATCCCCTCCCTGCCTACCTCCGCTGCCCAAGAGCCTGTAGAAGTGTTGATGTCATAGGTGACTCCCCTCTGTGGGCAACTGAGGGCCCAATTTGACAGCCAAACCTCGCACATAAGGAAGTCCACTCCCTCGCTGGGGCTCAGCCTAGTGAAGATATCATCTGTTAGCCTCTTGCCTAAAAACTGATTAAATTTATCTTCCTGTTTTTTTTTCTCCTGCCTGGTGTTTTTGCCTAAAGTTTTCGTGAAGGTAAAGATGTTTTTTCCTCTACTAACTTCCTATATGTTTGGGGGTCCTTTTGATTTGAGATCCTTTTGATTCCAAAGACTCCACTGAGTATGTTCTGCTAGGTACAAACTTGGAAACTCAGAAAATTAAAGATAGCTAAGTGCAAAACCTTGTTATTTGTCTTCATTTCACTCTACCAGACTTTAAGCTAGTCAGTCAGATGCTGAAGACAAGCACTACTGAACAATTTGTCAATAGTTTAAGTGAAGAAGTTTTCACTGCTAAAAAAGGATTTAAAAAATACAAAATAAATAATCCCCCTAAAATCAGCAGGTCTCCTTGCATCTATACAGCTCAAACTGGCCCCCAAAAAGCCAAGCCATTCAATGCTGAGACTTTTAGGATATGACAGTGACGTGAAAGAACGTCTAAAGGCTTTACCAAATGAGTCAGGAGACAGGAGTTTTGAAGAAGGCAGACCAAGTCTATCTGAAATCAAATGTCAAAATCACCACAGCATGCTGGGACACCTGTATGTTCGGCTGTGCAGGTGACCACCTAGACGACTGGTCCCATGTGAGCCTGTTTCTGTACTGAGAAAATGGCAAAATGATGCTGATTTTTCTTTCATCCACTGTTTGCAAATCCCTCTTTTAAATCAAAACCAACATTTGTTTATAAAACTCCTTTTATTTATGGACTCTGTAAGTGTCAACCTGCAATTATATAGGTATACTAATATCTCTGAAATGGACACTAGCAATACAACAGATTTTTATCACTATAGACCAACAGGCAGAAAATGAAGATTATTTGTCCCAAATATTGCAATGAAGCATTACAAGATTCCTGTCCACATGAAAACCTGACAGTATGTTCAGCACCACTGAATCCTATTGCATCAGTTAAAGAAAAATGACTCTTGCACCAGTACTGAACTTATTTCAGTACACGCCAGCATTTGTTGACATAAGAATGCCACAATTTGCCAGCTTCTGAACTACGCAAGCACAGAAAACAGTTAAAAACAAAAAACAAACACCAAACCAGCTTTGAACTCTTTTCCAGATAATTTTCTCTGGGCTTTTAATATCTCCCATAAAGGCACAACAGAACTCTATATGCATCAAAAGGAGAACAGCGTACAGATTTGATTAACTTCTGTGGGAAAAGCATTAGAGCCCGGCTGAAGAAATACAGACTGGTAATTCCTCACCTGATAAATATTTGTACCAGCACCATTGCAGTCCCTACAGCTCCACACTTCTTGCTTAGTACCGCCTGCTGTAGCTTCTCCTTCAACACGCTACTCATAACTTTAAGACACTTTAAGATAAATTACTCGGGAAACACACGTTACAGTCATCAGACCAAATGCGCACAGGCGTAGGCTGCGCAACCTCGATTTCTTCCCTTCGCGTGACCAGATGCAAGCATTTAAGCGCAAGCATTAAAAAACCAGCATGACAAAATACAGCACGTCAACCCCAGCTGCCCGTCACAAGAGGCTGCAAGCCGCCTTCCGGCACGCCCCGCCGCGCTGCTGACGTTGGGGCGGGGCGGCAGCGGCAGCCATGGCGGCGGCCGTGGTTCCGCAGACGGACAGGTAGGCGCGTGGAGGCGGCGGTGGGGGCAGCGCGTCTCCCCGCTCCCAGCCCGCCCCGGCCTGAGCGCCGCTGCGGGGTGAGGGCGGCGCGGCGGGGCGTGCTGCAGCCTGACCTCTTCCTCTGCTTCTGCACAGCATTCGCAGGGCCGTGCTGCTGCTCAACGCCGTGGATTCGGGTCGGTTCCCGCGCCTGCTGTCCCGTCTGCTGCAGAGATTGCATCTGAAGGTGGGCGGCGCGGCTCGGAACCGTTCTGCCGATGTGTTTGTCACCTTTGCCGATCATTTATATGCTTGTTTGCTTGCTTTTCATTGTGCGTTAGGCATAAAACCAGCAGTTTGGTATCGCTGCGTCGTCCCGAAACATCAAAGGGAATTTAAATATGGAACTGTAAGAGAAATGATTAAACACAAGTGCTTTTGTTGAGGATTTCTTTCAGCTGTACTCTTGACATCGCGTTGCATATTCCTTTGTTCTGTGTTTGCTGAAACACGAAGTTTGCATTATGCTCACGCGCAGGCTGGCACTAGGCAGCGCAGGGTGGGAGCAGCGCAGGTAGAAGTAAAAGCTTGTTTGTGGCTGCGGCTCAGGGACTGCGAGGGTTCTTTCTTAACTTAATTCTGTTTCTGATTTTCTCCTGTCCAGAATTGCTGGCTTGGATGCTGCTGTTACTGTGGAGAGCTGTCTCAGATATTCTGAGTGGATGCTAGTTCGTTAAGAAAGCATCGCTAAGTTTTTCGGTGCTCAGTACCAGATTAATAGCTTTTAACAGGAGCAAGGTTTGACACGAGTAGGCTGACCTAATGAGCCCCATCTCATGGATCCTCCCATTGCCTTCCCAAAGTACCTGGCCTGGGGATGAAGGCCTTGGAGCCCTTCACTTAATTTACTTTCCTAACAGGGCACATGCCTGGAACTCTGCATCTGCTTCTAAAAGCTGATTGTTCAAGTAACACTTGTGTTTTGATACTGTTCCTACAGACACTGTGATTGTTGATGTTTTGGTGTGATTGCCTTATCTTGTTTATTCTGTCAGCTCAATTGCCTTTTTTTGGTGAACTCTCCTTTTTTGGGCTATTAACTTGTTGAGATGCTGCATTCTTATGTTTGCAGCATAGTAATTGCATTTTAAAGGATGACTGTATGTGCGTTTAAAGTACTGTTTAATTTATTACAGTAATCATGACTGCTGTATTTAAAAGTACAGCACACTCACAGTAATTTTCAGTAACGTGGTGTAGAATAGGCTATATTTAAATCCAGCTTTCAAAGCAACATGCTTTGACTTAAGGCTTTATTTTCTTTACCACAGAACAGTCGTTTTTCAAAAGAAGAATCTGCAGTGGAGGAAGCCTACAGAATTAACTACACAGCAGCTTTTGCTTCCTGTTTTCTTTGGAGTCTGATTCAAGCAGTGCGCTTCTTATTTATGGAAGTTTGTTGCACGTGATGATCTGATGCCGTTTTTTAACATTTTGAGAAACGTTTTCTAAGCAGCTCTCAAGCATAAAGAGAGCTTTTTTTTTTTTTGTGGTGTGTTTTGAGTGATCCTGATAGAAGCTGCAGTATCTCATAAGAAGTTAAACCTGAATTTCAGTGAGATAAATTAGTTTTCTTTTTTCCTGATGGAAAGGGCTTTATTTTATTTCCAGTTAAGAAAACTAGAGAAACGTAGTGTTTATAAAAATGATGAGAAAGCCTTTTTTTTGGCAGATACATGGTGACTGAACAGAATCAGCAGTAACCAATCTTGTGTTTCAGGCTGAAACCAGCTTCAGTGAAGAGGAGGAAGAAAAACTCCAGATAGCTTTTTCACTGGAAAAGCAAGATCTTCATCTAGTTCTTGAAGCCATATCATTTATTTTGGAGCAAGTACGTTGTTTTTAGCGCTATGAATTGATAAATGCTTTTCTTTTATCAGACTGTAGATTTAAAAATACAGATGTCAAGATAGAAAATATTTTGTGGGAAAGTGTCTGTGGTATATTGCGTATGTTTTGGGGGGCATGATTTTCCACTTGTATACTGATTTATATGGAACTCATTGCATTTATGGCGTAATTTTCCAGCCAAGGTAAATACAGGCAATGGAAATTAGCTCTGCGTGACTGTCGGAAGTGTTGCTGCACTTGAGGAAGTGTTGTTAATTGTGAGGTATAGCTTTTCCTCTTACTTGCAGGTGAACAGGCACACCTGCTATAGCTCTCGTGTTTGAATGAGTGGGTGCCTTGTACGAGGAGGATGTTTTCTGCTTCTGCCCTGGGTTGACACTCAACCACCACTGAGGTGGGAAACGATGGTAAACAAGGTAGCTCAGCAGCTCTGACAGTTGCAGTGTTGCTGCTGCTGCATTTCTGTGCAGGTGCGATAAGTTTTTGTGCATAGGAAGTGTGCTCTGGTGTTAATCAGATGTGCTGTGCTAGATGACTTGTGTCTTTCTTGCACCTGTCAATTTAATGTTAATTAACTTAGTATATTCCACAGTATCAAAAAGAAAGCATAGTCCTGCCTACATTTCCTATCCACCGAACAGTTAAAAATTGTGGCCAGATTCAAACTGGAATTTTGAATTTTCATCTCACCTGGAAACAACCTCTCTGTTTTGATTCACTTGACTGCTTAATTTGTGTGACATCTACTGGAGATGAGTAGAAAAATTAGAAAAGCATGTCTTAGGACTTACTTTCTAAATAAAAAAACAACCCTAAAACATACTAATTAGTCCAAAGAAGGTTTCTATATGGAATGCATATTGTTGAAAGGCTCTTCTGCGTTTCCACTGATAGCTACTCTTTTTAGAATTGCTGCTTGTTCTTTCAAAGCATGGCCTTGATAATAGACTTGTGATCTACTGGTGTGTTATAAAAATAAGATTGCTGTGTGGTCTTTGCTGTATGTGGTGTAGTGTTTTTTTTTAAGGTGTGGAAGAATGATGGAGTCCTGGTGTTTGTTTGTTTGTTTTTTGAGTGGTGGGCACCATATGATAGAGAGTGTTTATCACAGAAATCAGTGCTGTGGCCACAGTAGCAAACTCACCTTTTCTGCAAAGTACTGTCCCTTCAGAATATTATGTGATTCAGAATATGTGATAGCTTAGCTTTGCTAATAATTTGACAGTATCAAGTGGGAGAAGTTGTTCTTTTTTCATGGTCACAACAGACTTTAAAATGCTTGGGCGCTACCCACAGTGGAAGCACAGGGAGGTATACTGACTATATGAGGTGCAGTTTGGCCTGGTTCCATGACTAAATGGGGTTGGAGGGCCCATGTCCTGGGAGATGGGGAAGGGTGAAAAGGTAAAAGGTGGTGAGATGGGCCTAAAAAGCCATTGGCAGTTAACTAAGGGAGAAAACGAATTTACTAAATCTGATAGTGTAATGCAAGATAACAAAATATAATATGGTTGAAATTGAGGTTAAGGAGTCAAATAAAATGAAAGCGTGTGTCCAAAACAAAAGGCCTTACTCTAATGCTGTAGGTGAGATGGTTAGGGAGCACGCTGCAGTGACAAGCAAGAAGAAGGGCACAGTCTCATGACTCTGGAGCAGTTTTAGCTCTCCCTCTGAATGGAAAACAGAAATGGAACAGTGAAAGTCTGCTGGGGGTTGGACCAGATGACCTCTGGAGGCCTCTTCCAGCCCCTACAATTCTGTGATTCTGTGAGATGTAGTTCTCTTCTCTGAGAGGTACCCTGGAGCTATTGACAGTCTACAGAACTGGACCATTAACTTGTTAGCTCCCAGTGCACTGCATGATGTTATGATGTGAAACATCAGTAACAGAAATCGTAAAGCCATGATATTCCATACCCTATTCCATATCACCATGTCATGCTTAATATGTATACAAACAGTAACTAACATTCACTGAACACACATGCACACATACATAGATGGAATTACTGATTGCACTCCCCAGTATCAAATTCCCTTATGGTGAACATTGAACATCCCCATTTTTCTCCATCACCCACCAAGTGGACCCAGGTCTCTGAATAAAACAGTTCTATGTAGAAGTTTGCCCTTTCCAGAAGCTGGAAGGATCCAAACTGCTTTTCCCAACATGCTTTTTACATGTACCACAGAGACCTTATCTCCCTCTGCAGTATGTAGGGGGCTGGATTGGGCAGGACTGTGTCCATTGATTGGTCCTCCAGTGTTGACTGAACAGGTGGCTTCTGCTAAATGCTTTTCCCAGTGCTTAAATGTTCTGTCACTCATTGCTTTCAACATGGTTTTTAACAATCCATTGTGCATTTACCAGAAGCTGGTACATAATAGGGGATGTGATAAATCCACTCAGTGCTGTGATCTTTGGCCCAAGTCTTTACAGGGGAATTTTTTGAAATGAGTCCTATTATCTGACTCAGTTCTTCTGGAGTGCCATGTCACCACAGGACTTATTTCTTGGGACCTAGTATGGTGTTGAGTTTAGTTTGCATATGTAACTTTTAATGGTTTATCTTGAATCATCTGTATTATTGCATTTTGAGTTGTGATTGGGAAAGTTACACTCTTCCATTTCCTCTGTGAAATGGTTAGGATGAACACAGTGCTTGCAGTCCCGTTGTAGAGCTGCTAGTAAAAAAATCTTGTGTGCACGTGGAGGCCATCTGTAGTATTGTAGAATTGGTTTGGCACAACTTGTGCAACAGTGCTTTAACGATAGTGGTTATTTTTCCTTTAAACAGGCTGTTTATCACAATTTGAAGCCTGCTTCACTGCAACAACAGCTGCAGAGCATCCACCTGGACCAAGACAAAGCTGAGGCATTCGCTAGTGCATGGGCAGCTGCGGGTCAAGAGACAATTGAGAAGTTCAGACAGAGGATTTTGACCCCTCAGAAGGTAATTCTTACTGTTTAAGAGATTAAAGCTATATAGTTGTGTTTTAAAGCAAGGTGTCTAACATAAAGAATCTATGACAGCACAGGGTACTGAAAACAAAAAGGGTACATGTCGTCAGTGTAATGAGGTTGTGTTGCCTCAAAGAGGTGTTTATGTGTTAGTTCAGCTGCTATAACTGCTTGAACTATGCAGTGTAATGTGCCGTATGTGTCATTTGTGATATGCTTTACACCATATGAACATGCTTTACACTAGGTCATAGGTGTCCAGCTTCTTGGCTTGCCTGTGCCATGTGGGGTGAATAGGTATTGTCTTGGGCCACAAGTGAAATATGTGGATAATGTGTTTATAACTACCAAAACTTATTTTTAATATACTTGAATTAAAATACAAAAAGCAGAGAGCAAGAAAACCATAAAACATGTGGAGTGTTAGGATTTATGAAACTTGTGCATCAGTTCAGTGGAAGTGGTTGCTATTCCTAGTGAGTTCTCAAGGAGGTCAACTGAGATTCTTGATGAAATATGTCTCTTGCCATGCTGCATCATTGAAAACAGTTGTTCACCTGTGTGTGTACTGACAAAAAAAGAGCGATGACATGAGCAAGGTGTGACTGTTGAGTGATGGATGTTTTTCTCAGTCTAAGAAAGCGTAGTAAAAATGCATGATCAAATTTTAATTTGAGATGAATGTTTGATTGCAGCTCTGTACATTCCATTTGAAAATTTGCAGGTAATGTGGTTATGTTGTCTGAAAGTAGAGTTGCAAATATACCAAAAAATTCTTGATTTCTTTGGGGGGGAATCTTGATTGCTTTTCTCAAATTCCTGTATCAAAACTGTTGATTTTGAAAAAACAAAGCTGCATACTATATGCCAATACATCAAAGTGTGTGAAATTATAACTATAACTTGAGTTTGCCCTAATTTGTTTCATTTTGAGTGCAGTTACTTTTTGAAATGTAGTACAGATAAGGTGATTTTCACCTTGAGGACACATTAAACTCATTTGAAGGAGAGATAAAATCCACCAAAAATGCTAAATCTGTGAGCCATTTTTAATCATCTTGTGGCACGATTTTTCTCTTTGATTCCATAAAGGACTTGATTTTGCTTCACGAATCCAAAAAAGTCTTTTTGGCATTTCACTCTGACTTTAGCCCCCTTCCTTCAGAAAAGCAAATGATGTCTTCGTAATCAGCATCCAGACTTTTAAGTACATTATACTTTATTCATGGGTTAGCTGATGATTTGCATGACGTTATCTGTTTTTAAAGCTTTTGCACAGAATTTTCCTGGATGTACAATGCTGTGGTATTTTATCAAATGTGAGTTGTCAGTGGCAATTGCATAGTTTTCTACTAATCTTACAGGTCCATCTTTTTTTTACAGACCATCACCAGGGTGTCTTCAAAAGCTGTACCTGATGTGTTGATGAAGGTTAAAGAAAATTGTTTTAATTTATCTTTTGCTGTTTCAAGTGCATCAGGATATTTAGTTGTCTTTAAATGGCACAGTAGAAGCCATTTCTTCAGTGACATTATGCTAACAGTACCTGTAACGAAAGTGGCAGGTTGAGCTGTATTTGTAGCATCAATATTTTCATTTATTGCCAAAGCCTTACTTCCCAAATTTCTTGCATTGTGTTTTCCTGTTTCTTTGATTTGCCTGATTCCAGTCTGGCGAGGCAAACTGATTTTAGAAAAATCCATTATTTTATCAGGACAAATTACATGTGCCATGCTTTCCAAACACTGCTTAGTAAACTAGTGTTCATGAAATGATTTTGATTATTATTTTTTTTTTTCCCAATTAGATTTACTACCTCTTAAATAGTTTTTATAATGGAGTCTCTTTGATTTTTAACATTTTTTTTTTAAATACACAGCCAGCAAGCTGCACATGCTCATGCCATGAGTAACACGCACGGGTTTTGGTGCAGCTGAGTGCATGTAGTGGGTGCAAGAGAGAGAATCAGCACTGCAGTGGGCCCTCCCTGTGTCCTGGTTTCAGCCCAGGCAGCATTGATCACCCAGTACTGTTTGTACTGAGTGATGGGTGCGTGCCTGTTGCTGGGCCAGGCCTCTTGATGGAGAGTTGTCCATGGCATGAGGCCGGGTGTGAGCTGCATTGTGAGTTGTGCCAGGCCATGTGCAGACTGTCGTTTGGACATGTGGACCTCCTGTAAAGTGTGCTCATGAGCACCGGTAGTGGCCTGGCTTGTCTCATTTCTCTGTCATTAGCGTGTTTCAGAGCATCTGCTGCTTTCGATTTTCTAATATGGATAATTAAGGAAAGCTTTCATGCTTCAGGTGTGTCTGTTGCCAGTTAAAACTAGGGCACGTGCTGTTGAAGTCTGATCCACTGTGCCTTTAGGCGTAAATGAGCAGGTATAAAATCCTGTTGTTTGCTTGTGATGAGCCTTCAGGAGAGTGTAAATGGAACCTGTGTCTGTGTCAGACATGACCAAATGATTCAACAGAACTGTTGAACATTGACTTAGTTGTTTTTCATTTTTATCTTTTTTTATCTTACTGGGCTAAGATTTGCTTTTTTTTAATCCTTTCTGTTACCCAATTGGTTATTGAAATGTACATAGAAAATAAATCTGGTAAGGAATATATGGTACTGACAAATAAGAGCATAGTACAAGCAGCTTTTGTTTTTTTAGAAGTATAGGCACATTTTAAGAAGACAAAATCTGTCAGTTGCAGAGGCTAAAGATAATAAAATAATAATAATAATAATAATAAAAATAATAAAAAAAAAATAATGTAATTAGGTTACAGCTGATTTTTTCCAAAGTGTTTGAACTTGATCACGTGGAAAGCTGGGTAATTTTAGGCACGTGTAGATTCAGAAACCGTGGATTCTTGATGTGCAAAGTTCTATTCATTCAGGAAACATAGCAAGTAAATGGCATATAATGTAAGTATGCAAAAAAGATTACCTGCACATATTTTTGCCTTGTTTTTTTGAAGTAATACTTGTCGATGTCAAGCATGTAAGTCCCAGAGTTTGAACTGTCTGAGGTGCAGTGTGACAAGCATAACTTCCTGTTGAGAGAGGTGAGCACTTTGAAAACCAAGTGAAATCATGGAAGGTTACAAGGTGAACTTTTCAGAACACAGCATGTGTGGGCAGATCAGGAGGTGATTCTGAAGATGCTCTGCCAAGCAAATGTCTCAACAGACTTCTCGGACATACTGTTAGGTGATCTTTTTTTTGCTGTTGAGTTTTCTACTTATAAGAAACTAGTACAAAAACCCTTGATAATCGTTTATTTGTAATTCTAGCTGTGTTAGAACTTTGTGCCTTTTTTACATTCTGTGACCTCATTGGGAAAAAATTGCTGTTTCTCTACTATGTTATATAATGGAATGACATTTTGGTAGCATGTTACAATTCATACCAAGTTTAAAACTGTCATTTGTAATTATTTGCATACTATAAAGGTAACTGCAAAATTCTGTCAATTCCTTTTTTAAAATGTTTACTTTTAAAATGAAATTTAAATATGGGCATCTGCTTCTACAAATGCTTCAAAGAAAAGTTGAAAATCTTTTTTTTTTTTTTTTTTTTTTTTGCTATTCTGGATGGCAAATTGAGTTGCAGTTTGAGGGTGAATGTAGGACTTAAGGTATTGTTTGAGGTTTCAACAGCTTGAATTTAGTTCCTCAGTCGGTTTTATAAAACCTTTTAAAATCCTAATCCTTTGGACTTCAGTTTAGTGAAAAACTCTGAAGTTCATGAAAGCTTTTCCTTAGGCGAAGGGTTAAATCAGTTATTTTTTTCTACTAATAAGGCATGTATAGAAAAATATTTAAAAATTGCATGGGAAAGTGAAGGAACTCATGATCTCACTACATGGAATTCATAAGATTACAAGTGCAGTAGATGGCTGCACGATCCCCTCATTTATTTCAATCTGTCTTCTATAAGTAATAGTGAATTAGCACGTATTTGCTGTGTTGTCTTTAAGAAATTGGGGAAAATATTGTATTAAGATACATTGTTCTAGTAGCTAACTTTCTGTAAATTGTCATAATTACCACTTGACTTTTTAAAAGAAGTTGATACACTGAAAAACACCTGGTAAGAGATAGGTTTTAGATGAAATTTGTAACTTGGACTTCAAAATTGATTTTTAGAAATTATATTAGATATAATCCTCCTTAAGGAACTTAATTATTCATACTCTGCAGTGTGTTTATGGTTAAAACATTTTTAGGGGACGATCCCATAAATGTGCCCCCCATATACGTACTTTGAGTGTGCTTGTTTACATGGCCCTGTGCAAGTTCCTGGTTTGCTCACTTGTCTCACAAAAGGAAGATTTTACATGTGAAAATAAAGTGGTTCGTTTGTCACAACAGTTAGCAATGTGATTGCAAGATAGCTGAGGTTTGAAGGGGTGTCTGTAGATCATCTGGTCCATTCCTCATGCTCAGGCATGGCTGCCTGGGGTGGATTGCCCAGGATAGTGTCCAGGCAGCCTTTGAAAATCTGCAAGGAGAGATGCAGGTAGGTTCACTACCTATTTGGGGGAAATGATGTCTTACAGACAATTTCCTTGTGTTTGTGTTTTGTTTTTCTTAAACCAGATAGCATTCAGATTCTGTCCTCGTGCAGCACGTGTAGGTGGTAATGCATTGGCTGATAGCTTCATTAAGATTACAGGCCAAATTCAGTTTATTATTAAAACAGAATAAATATTTCCCAGGTGAGGAATATTAATCTCCTCTGTGACATACTGAAAACTGCTCTTAATTGTTAGAAAAAAATGTTCTTTTTTGGGCTGAGGTCTTTGAGTGTTTTTTTGGTGCAGTCTGCTTGGTTGATAGGAGCCTATTGTCCTGAGAGGTGAATAAAAAACGTACAGTTAAAGCTTTATCACCTAATATTATTTATTCTTTTACTTCATCCTTTCATTTTCTTTCACTAATCTATTTATAGTCAGCCTTCAGCTGCCCAGTATTATTAATTATGTATAGTCTACTGTTGCATTAATTAGTTCTTTGAGTCTTTCCTATTATGGTAGTCCCTTTACTACATTATTTCTGCTGGGTGATACATTCCTTATCAGTTGGAATGATGATATTTGTATCAGGGTTTGTTTTTTTGTTGTTGTTTAAAGGTATTCTTACTTTGACCTTTAGAATGATAGGAAAGCGATAAGTCTGATCCAGTTTTTAAGGTAACATGTCAGTTCAGACATTAAGACACATTGTTTGGATTAAAATGTATTTATTTGTTTCTCCAAGGAGAAGCAAGCTTTTTGGTGAAGTTCATTCTGAATTCTCATGGCAGTTTTTCATTGATTTCTTTACTTTTCTCTGCTGTTACCCCTCCAAAAAACAAAGCCAGCCAAAATAAAAACCCCATCCTTACTATGTTCTGTATACATTTGTTTTTTGTTGGTTTTTTTTTTTTGCTGCTATGTAAGTCTGTCTATTCTAACAAGCATGTTGAGCTGTATTCCTCCTAGGCTTCTTGTTTTGGAGAACTGTTTGCAATATCTCTAAAATATACATAATAAAAAAGGAGTCCTGTGTTTCCAAGCGAGGGGAAGTTTTTTAAGGCATTGAGATAGCCTTACTTAATATAATGGTGTGTGGGAATGCAGCTGGTGTAATTACATACCTATAACTCTTCACAGAGCTGTCAGTTCTGTATGTTGATGTCTGTTTGAGGCCTTACAGGAAAAATTCCGAAAGGAATTTTCTCTAAAACTGGTCTTCTTAAGGGGTTTATTTGTAGCATGAATGTACCCAGCTCCTTCTGTTAGATGCTGGCTGGTCTGTAGAAATAACATTCTGAATGACGTGCATCCTAGGGCGGTTATGACAGCAGAAATTTGGGGCTGTGTGTATTTTGGGGGAAAAAAAATTCATTCTGATATTGGTAAAAAAGCAAAATAAACAGGAATACAGTTTAAGCAGAAATAAGGCATCTGTCAGGTTCTGGTTAGTTTTTGCTCCTCTAATTCTTCTTACAGTGACAAGCAGAGGTCACAAGACAGTTTAGTCCCTATGGGTATTGTCACAGTGAATTGTGAGGCAACTTGCATGATACAATGCCATCATAGATAGTGGCAAAAAGAAATCAACTGATGAAAGATGAAATAAAGGCTTGGTTTTATGCCTTCTGAGATTTATTTTGAAAGCCTGCTACTGCACGGCTGAGTTCCTTTAATCTTGTGCTCATTGTTACTGTTACTGTGTACTTTAATAATGTACAGTTTCTTAGCTGCTGTTACTTGAGGATTTTTTTAATGAGATTTTTTCCTATCTTTCTTACCCTCTTCTTTTTCTCTACGAAGTAGGTGCAAATGATAAGGGACAGGAGATAACATTTTGAGAACATTTAGAAACATCTGAAACAATTGCTCTATTTCTGTGCACAATATAGCCATTTTAAGTTGGAATGAAATGCTGTGCTGATCGCATTTAGCATCTTGTGTAATGCAGACTATAATTTTTTCCATTAGTATGTAAAAATTCTTGGAAAAGATGGTCTGGTTATGATTTCCGGGCATGAAATGACAAGTAATTTCTGGTGTATCTTTGTCGCTAATAAAAATGGGCCTTATAACTGTTTAAAAGCTGCCTGACTTCATTTTACCACCAGAAGTTTTTGCTATATATTCTTCTGCTAGGCAGAAGAGTCAGTCAGCTATTTTTTTCCATTTGGATACTTCTGGTGTGTACTTTTACTGCTCCTCTGACCTTGAAGGGCGGTTTTCCTCTTTAGATTGCTTATGTCTGAGCTATAAATCACCCACTTTCAAATAGTATTGGTTACTTATTCCTAACAATATAGCAGTTGAAGCTTGGAGTTTGCAATCTTAAATTATCTGTATTTACTTTAGACTTTATTACAATAGACTTTAAATTAATAGAGTTCCAGCACTGATGTAGTGAAGCTGCTGTGTGTAAACTGATGTAATGCTGTTATGGATGTACTACATTTGGTAGAAATAGATGAGTAGAGTGTAACTCTGAAAAATACTAATATTACCTGTGTATTAATTTGACTTTGAATGGAAAAAGCTGTATAAAAACAAGCAAGAGCACCTTCTCCTTCAGGATACAAAAGGCGTAATCTCCTGTTCAGTAATACCTAAGGTGTCAAATATTATTATATCACTTGGAACAGACAGGCTTCTCAAAATAAGGATTATGGTATTTGAAAATCAGACAGGTGGAGCTATCTACCAGCACAGCATGAAACTAATTTCTGTATTACTTCAGCCATCCTATTTTTTTTTACAGTAGCTTGTGTTCCATAGAAGATTGGCATTTTCTGTGATACCTGTGAGGAATGAGTCAATAAGATGTTTTTATGGCATTCTGTGATGTGGTTTAAAGCAAAGCAAAACAAAAAGCACCACCTCCCTCATCCCCAAACAAGTCAGACAAACCATCAAAAACTCGTGGAAACGAAGCCAATTGCACTGCTTTAGGCTGTCCTCAAATTAATCAACTTGTCTGTGGGGAAAAAAATAATGATAGGTGCGTGTGAACTACGATGAATGGGCTGAGTGTTGACTCAGTGTAAGGAGACATGAATGTTTTCATCTGTGCAATTTGAAAGCTGTATTCTGTGCCACGTGAAGCTGCATGTAACCACAGATCTCCTTGTTAATCAAATCCTTTAGCATTGCTAAGGTTACAGAAGAAACAGTACTGTTGGAAGTGCTCAGATCTGTGCCAAGACTTGGGTTTTCAGAAAGAAAGTCAAGATTTGTTTTCAGTTGTGCTCAGGTTAGAAGCCAATTGGACTGTAGTGGTTGGTGCCTTATGAACTGGATGAACAATGATAGCATCACACCGCAGTTTTGTTAGTAAACTGTTCTTCTCAGTCTCAGCAGTGTGATCAGTTTCTTTCAAGATTGCTCTTGCTGGCTCTTGATGCTGCAGACAGCAAGAACAGTTTGTTTTAAAATTCTCGTCAATACAAATCACTCAGGTTTTGAGAGGCCCTTGACAGCTCTAGGCTAATGAAAATTGTTTGCTGTCTTGAAAAGGCACATGTTACTGGGACTTTTGGTTGTTCTTTTAAAAAAAAATCAAACAGAAAAACTAAAAGCCAACAGACAGTTAAAATCTTCCTTTCGTATAGCAATGGAGAGCAGTGTTCAGTATGATTCTTCAAATATCCCAGCACCAAAATTACTGAACAATCACGTAGTTGATTAGTAAACCTTACCAGGAGTAATGTGAGGAACCTTTGGGCAGTAGTGCCAAGAAGTGAAGTGTTTGTGCCACATCAGTGAGTTCTGATGGTTGCATTGCTGATTTTTTTTTTTTGTCATTTCCATAATTATTTGTTGTGCTATTGTGTGGCCTTCTGAAAGCTTCGCCCTCTAGAAGCAAGTAATTTATATAAAAATTTAGGTTTCCCATTTAAAATTAGAAGTCTCTGTGGGTGCAGGGGAAGGCAGGAGAAGTTATTTCAGGATATCTCAAAAGCTCAAAATTGAAAAGTATCCTCTTTTCTTCCTGAAATACGGCTATTCAAACAGCTTTACACACTCTGTCCTTAAAAATACTGGCTCCACTCCACAAGTTTAGAATGGCAGAAATTGGAAGTACAGGGATGATCTTCAGATCATTGTGTTCTCTGTAATTCTGCTTCCACTTAAAGTTCTCACTTCTTTTTCCCTCATTACTTCCACTTACCTTCCTTTCCCCAATTAAAGTCCTTAACAATGTTCTACTTTCATAGTGAGGTTGTTTCTCAGTCTCCTTTTTTTTCAGTTCTGAAGTTGTTGCCCTACAGTGTGCCTGTTTTGAATATTGCTTTCTCACTCTAAGGGCATTGATTCTGGTAGACTATTTTTTGCAAAGTGGTTTGTTTTCTCCTTGATATCCTTAGCCTGAAATCTTTTGCCAGTGAACATCCATTTGATTTATCATTAAATAGTTGAAGATACGTATCCATATGTAATTGAGAAAGGAGAAGTATTTTCATTTTAAACAGCCAATGTAGAAACTCGTTATGCTGATCAGATTGCTTGAATTTCTTCTTTGTTTCAGTTTTCATTCGTAGTGATGTGTGTGGGCAGTCAGCAATGAAAGATGAAGGGTCAGATGCTCTTACATTCAGTAGCTGTCAGCTAGCGGTTGTGGATCAGTCCCTGGCGCAGGCGTAGGTGGCCATAGAGAAGCAGTGTGTTTGTGAGGAGTGCACTGCTTGTTGAGCTTTTTCTGTGGCTCATACTAACCACTGGAGGGGAGGGTGTTGTTGCTAAGTTCTTCTGTACCCATTAGTCTTGTCTGTTATGATATCTTCAGAAGCCCAGACGGAAAAGAAATACAAGTGGGAAGCGTTGTCCTGTCTTTGTTGCTCTGAATCTTTTGCGGTGGTGTTCATGGGGCAGATCTGGAGGATTTTCATTTGTGCTTGCTCATCTTTTTATTTACTATCTAGCTTTTTTTCCCCTTCCTTTCTTTCCAGCCTGCACCTGTTGTTTTTTGTTTCCTGAATACAACCTTCTGATCAAATAATTGTCAGAGATACCAAATGAGAGCTTACAGAGCAAAAAAGTGCATTTTCAACAGTGTTTAATGTTGCAGTGACAAGGTATTGCATATTTCTAAACTGCTGCTTAGAAATTATGAAAAGAAAAAGCTAAAAACATGGTTTTAATTCCCTGCTAGTTCTGAAGAAATTCTTCTCCCCTAGCACATACTTTTTGCATAATATAAGTGTCAGTGTTATCTAAGATGCTGGCACTTCATTGTCTCTCCCAATATTTGTTTTATGTAGTTTTCTATTAGAAGTGAAAATAAATTTAAGTTCCTTTCGTCTTTTGATGAAATTGCCCTTAAAATATGTACTTCGTGGCATCCAAATACTGTGCCTTGACATAAATATCATGCAGCAACATGTCCCTGCTCTCAGAAGATTAATTGACATTTCAGAATGCTGAATGTCTGCGTAAACGTGACCACAGTCAAATACACATTACATTCATATTTCAAGAAAGCATATAGGCAGGCCACTTCGAATTTTAGGCACCATATTATCTGTTAATCAAAACCTGTTCTCCTGCAACTGTTTTTAAAACAGAAATAAAAATGGCTGTGGGAAGTGAAGTGATGGTAAAGTAAAGCAGTAACAGAAAGGGAGTTACGGCTGCTGTTCAGCTGTGAACTCAGACCACTGTGGTGCCTTTCATTTTCTGTCCTGTCTTTTGTCTAGAGATTACTGTCACTGCAGGAGAACAGGGCATGTACTGAATATTGAGCTGGAAAGGGGTTAACAAAAGTGGCTGTCTTAGGAACAATAAAAGTGAGCTGCAGTATTTACGAGCAGAAAGGAGAGAGTAGACTAAAAAACTTGTATGTCGATTAACTTGCCAGGTGGTAAGACTTTGTATTTCTACTTTTGAAGATTCAAGAAGGCTAGGTAGATTATTTCCTGTTAGGCTTGTAGTTCTGTTCATATATGCTTTGTGTGTGCTGTAACTCAGTAATTTGTGAGTGTCACTTTCATTTAGAGATTAAAAAGTATTTTGGAATGTGTTTTTGAGGAGCTTTCTATTCCAGTGCTAATGTGTACTTACTCAACTTAGCTTTTTGGTAGAAACATATTGAAAAGCAGCCCAGAAATAATTTTTTTGTTGTAAACTTCCATATGTGGTAGGACATGCAGTAGATCTGTTGGTTAAAAGATTACCATTTTTAGGTAGCTTACAAGTTACTGGGAATTTATTAATTTTCTGTAAGATAAAACATGAAACTGAATGTTCTACTTAGATCAACTTTGCAAGGAAGAAGAATGCATCTTAGTTTGGGTACTTCATTTTGTTTTATGGATTTTTATTTCCAGCACATCTGAGGTATTTGAAGTTACTTTTATTTGTGAAGGCCACAGGCAGTTTTAACTGGTAAGTTTGGACTCCACTGCTTGGAGTTCTGGAGAATTTGTAGGATGTGTATTCTGCAAGAGTGCTTAATACTTGTCGAGCATGACTTTCACTGACAAACCATTGAATAATGCTGTAAGTTGACCTCCCAGTGCTTCTGTACTGTATGATTCTAATCTACGTTTGTGTTTTATAGCTTGAAACAGTTGGTTGGCAGCTTGATCTTCAAATGTCTGCATCCACGCAAGCGAAGCTGAAATCTCCTCGAGCTGTGCTGGAGCTGGGTGTGAGCAATGAAGACTCAAAGGTAGGACAAATGCATTTGACAAAGTTGGAATGAACTGTGATGACAACTTTGTGTTAGAAGTTTTGAGGCGTCAGTTGGCTCTCTTGTTAATAATTAGTCTCTCTCCAGTGTTCTCATATTTTGTGAAATAACACTCTTTAATGATTAAGCATTTGGAATTGTGAAGTGCTGATGTAACAGCATATAGATTAAGTAGATTGTGGGGCTTACAGCTGTGTTAGCAACTGTGGGCTGTGGCATCATGGAAAAATGCTATTAAATATGGCTATATGGGATCTGTAAAGCATATTATTAGATACCTAGATTCAACTTGTGATTGCTACTCCTTGAAATTACTGCTCAGCTTCTTGCTGTACTGTACCATGACTAGTCAGTTAAGATCCCACTTGTCACTCCTAGCCTTTTTTTGCTAATAATGTATTTATATGAATGATGACAGTGGTAAAAGCCATGGAAAGCCATGTTTGGAGATTGTAAAGTAAAGCCTTATATTCAGAATTTTTAGTGATTGATGGTGTTTCAGTGTCAAAAACAACTAGTGAAGTTTTATTTATAAAGCTGTGTCATATATCACTTAGCACATAAACATTTATTTATCTTATCTTGCTAAGATTGGAGCCTTCTGTGGTGTCTCTCAGACTGTTAAGCAATGGAACAGTCAGTACAAAAGAGAAGAATCAGAAATTCAGCTTTTGTGTTGCATTTAAATTGAGGTAATTTTACTAATGCCAGTGGAATTCCCGATGTGTAGTAGAATACAAGAGAATACACCGCTTGTATTTGTGCTTTTTGTCAGGGCTTTCAGTAGAGTTCACTGCAGTCTGTTTTTTTGAGAAGTACATCCAGGAACCAAATGATATTTTATGCCCAAGCTGCTCTGAGGAGCGCTGCATAGAGGTTCCAGTCTGTGACTGTAATTATAACAACATGAGAAAGATGTGGCTTCCATTCCAAGATGTGGCAGAGATAGTTCACTTATTTCCTTTACGAACAGAATTTGGCAAGTGGATTTTTTTAATTTATTTTTGTGAGTGTAGCTATTTACTTATGTCAGAATTAATTTTCAATGATTACAAGCCTAAAGTAGGCTTGTACCTGGCTTCTAGACAGAACAGTGCAACATGAAGAGCATCTTGTTGATGAAATACGTTTCAACACTAAAATTCTAGTGTATCTATTACGAAGGTAACTGTTGATTTGTTTTGGGTGATTGATGACATTCTGAAAGAGAGCAAGTTTAAAATTGGATAATATGTGCCCATAAGCAGAAGAGTTGAAGGTGATTGATTTTTGTGCAGTGTTTGGTATCACTGTGATGCTTTTGTGCATGGAGCATTAAATTATCTGGAAATCTAGGTACTTATTTTCATTTTTCTCCCTAAACTTATGTATGTGCCTTTTGAACAAAAAATTTGCATGAGCTTAGTGTACAGGTTCATAATGATTGTCTTCATTTTGCACAAACCTTTTGTATAAAATTACTCATGGTTAGAATAATGTCATTTTTTTTCAAATGTAAAGGAAAACGATGTTGTAGAAGTGCTTTTGTGGGGTTGGCTCATTAGGGGGCAGTACTGCTCTTTGTCACAGATTTCCAGCTCTGAATGTTTTCGGATAATACTCACAATCAGTTCTGAAGGTAGTGGCTGTGGAAGGCACTAAGGGTTTACGTTTCTGATCTATGTATAACAGTAGAAGTTTGTCCTGTCAGCTTACATAATTAGAACCTGTTTAAAAAAAATACTGAGCAAAGTAAATGAAATTTGCCACTATTTCTACTAATTGAAAGTAATTTATACTAATATGTTAATGTTTACTGCAAGTAACTACAGTTAAAGACCATTTAAACTATTTTTTCTCAGAACCTGACATTTGAAATAGGTGTTAAATTATTTTTCCAGTAGTGTTGATCAGAAAATGTGTGGATATACTGATGATATTTGAGCTTCATGTAACGAGTCAGAGGATCCAGTACATGAGATGGGTATCTCATGTATACAGAAATACAGAAGAGTTACAGGTATTATAATTTTGGAATTCATAATAAAATTGGGCTTTGTTTCTTTCAGGTGATTTAAGCTGCTGGTTACATTTGCATTGCCCAGTAAATACTCTGCTTGTGGTTAGTAGTAATTGCCATAGATCATGTGATCTTTTCTGAAGACATTCTTGATTGTAAAAATTTGCTGTTTGTTTGTGCTTGGATGTTGAATTCCTTTTGCTCTGGATCTAATGTACGTTTTATGTATGTGATGCAGAGCTTGCCATCGTAAGGGTCTTTAAGCAGTGGAATGAGAGGCTGCATAGCTGGAGTTGTGGGATGATGACAGTCTGACCAAGGTGTGCATCCAGCCCTGCTGCAGGGGGTTCAGGGGAGCTGCCAAACCCTGCGTCCCAAACCAAGTTGTTCTGTGATTATAAACTGCTGCACAGCTTGGTTGTTGATGAAATCATAGAATGGCCTGGGTTGAAAAGTGCTACAGTGCTCATCTAGTTTCAACCCTCTTTTATGTGCAGGTTCACCAACCACCGGAGACCAGGCTGCCCAGAAATTTGGCATGAGAGGAGAAAAAAGCAAGCTGTGGTTAAAAATGCAATTAACACCGCTTAACTGCAATGATTCAGAATTTGTAATGTTTGATAGCATTTCTAAATCTGACAAAATGGAAACAGGCTAGTATGATAGGGAAGTTGCTTTTGTTTCCATTCTTATATTTAAGCAAATGAAGAGAACGTTTAGAAAATAGCCAGTTGCAAACTGGTGTGTTTGCTTTTGGATGTGTATGACTGTTCTCTTTGACTGTGTAATTAGGTTTCAAGTTTGCTGTTGAGCTGCAGCACTAGCGGGATCATTTTTTGGCTGTAAGATGAAGTAGCCAGTAGAGGGCGTAGAAATTAATCCTGGTAATGTGCACCAATTATGATGTAGATTTGCAAACAAAGACTGATCCAGAAAAGTAAGTGCTGTGTAGATTAGCATCTCTGTTTGTCCGAATGGTTTAATAATGATCTGTGTAGGCACACAGTTGTATGTTCTTTCCCACTGTTCATACAGCAGTTCCCTGGGCCATCTATAGGAAAAGAGTTTTCTGAGCAGCTAGAGCAATTCCCCACAGCCACAGAAGCCGTATGCAAAAACTGTGGTAGAGCTTGTACAAAAGGTCTGTGGGCTTCAGAAATGTCACATTATCTGTGCAGAATAACTTCCCAGAGAAATGTGACAAGTAAGAGAGTGTTCTGCTGTACTTGTTCATTAGGAATATGAAGTGAGATACTTTATCATGTAAGATACTCACTATTGTGCATTTTTACAAATGATGTATAGCTTGCATTTATGCTTGAAAGTTGCTAGGATAAATTAACTATTGTTGCCTAGTGTTGTCTCTCAGGTCTTTTTTGTAAACTGGCTTCATTAAATACTCAAATTTAATCACAGTTTTTCCTATGGAAGGTATTGCTCTTCTTTTTTCCCTCTTCTTTATTTTTGTGTACAGTTTCCTTTTTAACCATTAAGGACTTCCTGATAGCCTGCCTTTGAGGGAGTTATTTTTCCTTTGAGTGGGAATGCTATGAATAGATTCCTTCTGAGAGTTCATTACTGTTTATTGTATTTCTTCTTTATTCTGACATCTGAAGAATGTTGTGATGTTTTGTATGCCAGTGCAAGACAAAAATTATAAAAGTGCTGCTTTATTAAATCTGCCAATGCAATACTTCTGACACAAGGCACATGATATTAAAATATTACTGGAATCATTTGAATTTATTTCATTTTAATTTCTCTTGAATCTCTGGATGCTCTAAAAGGAGAGAATGACTGTAGAAATCTTTGAAACTGTTTCTTTTTCCTTTGCAACTGTTTACTGAAAATCAAAATGAGGTTTGCAGTTGAAACTGAAATTATAACAGATATTTGTTCAACAGAGGTTATGGAAGTCTGGACATCTTAAATTACTTTTTTACTTTCTGAAGTGAGGGGCCCCGGCTTTCTCTTCTTCTGTCCCCTTGTAATTTTAACAGACTTTCTGTGTGGTCAGGACTGTGAACAACTCTGGGCCTTAGATGTATTGCTCTGTTGACTTCAGTAAGTGTGCTGCTTATCTTTCTAAGCTTGTCATTGTGAGTGTTTTCCTCATCTTTAACAGCAGAGCAGAGTAAATGAGAAGCGAAGCTTTTCTTCCAGTTGAGCTAGGTCTATCCATCAGCCCAGGCAGCAGATTCAGTGCAGCCTGTATAGCATACAGGCAGGACCTGCACTTTTGATGGATGCTTAAGGAAGCATGATGGTGCTTCCACTTCCCCCTCAATTTAACCCTCATCGTTCTGACAGGGAGCAGCGTTGGCAGAGTGGCACATTCCCACTCGACAGGCAGGAGGAGCAGCACTGGGCATCTGTACATTGATGCATTCCCAGCGTTTGTCCTTCTCAGGCCTCTGCTTTCAGTATGAATGCATTTAGATAATTATTTTTTTTCTCCGAAATAGAGAAGTAATTTGTCAAGTCTTGGGGGGGAAAAAAAAGGGCAGGGTGCAATTAGAAGACTCAGTGGTGTTGGAGGCACTATGATGAATTGCAAACACTAAGTTGTAACTTGCTTCTTGTGTTCATCAGCCATTTTCTGTTCTGATTAAGGTATTACCCCTTTCTTTCTCAGCAAACAAGGAAGCTTGCATGTACATACTTGACTTGAATTCAGTGTTCACGTAATGCAGATTTGCAAGTCTCTAGCAATTGCCAAAAAAATAAGTAGGACAGGTTACTGTCTGAATGCAAAAACGTTTGAGAGTGAGATTCGAGAGTTTTTTTTTTCATTCCAGTTGAGATAAGTGAAGGCCTAGATGGCTTCAGATGGCAGATTCGGTCCTGGTCACAGTCTTTCTGAACTTCCATATACAAGTGAGATTGCTGCTTTTGGCAAGGAAGATTATGAAACCAATTTCGTTCTGAGAACTAAAATCTAATGAATGCTCCTGCTGATAAGAAAGCAGAACCTTCCTTAGGACGAGGTTTCAGAATACTGGGAGACGTCTTCATATTTCTAGGAGCTGTGGTGATAATGGTTGTAAAATCCTGGGCATGTGGAACAGCTCTGAAAAATGAGCTTGAAATTTATAACTTCCTTCCAGGCTGCCACGTCACTACAGAAAGCTGTCAGAAGTGTCTTTGCTCAATCTTTAAAGCCTGAAATTCCAAATTTGCAATGCACAGCGATTCTTGTTCTCATTTATCTATTATCCTTGATCAAATTAACTTAATTAGAGGAAAAACTGAAAACTTCTGAATTTTCAAGCTGCTGAAAGAGCTTTTGTTTTCTTATCAGCACAAAATGGAAGGCTGAATAACCTGTATCCTGTAAGCTGTGGGTAGTATGGCATTTTACCTAGAAGCCATCTATGAGGTGGTGTGACTCCTGGAATACGTGCTTACCTCTGGCAATTGTAGTGCAGCATGTAGTTAATTATTGAGCTCCATTTTCGATTTTAAATGATGGAATTATGCAGCTTATAGTGAAGATTCTTTCACAGGCATTTCTGCTGTGTCCTTATGTTTTGCCTCGCCATAGACAAAATTTATGAATAAAATCCATAACATGCGAATTTACAAACCCTGTAGTTGATAACAGCCTCCGCAAATGCTCCATTTCCACTAAAATACTCTTACAACTCTGTCCATACATGTTTTTGTCACGGGGTTGAAGAAAAACTTGGTCACTGTTGACAGTGTCATGAAACAACATCCGTTCATAGTTAATAGTGGTACTCTAATTCTTTGGTACAGGAGTATACTGAATTGTGTGTAAATGGGTAGCTTTACCGTTGTCAGTCCAATTGGGGAGCTGAGAAGTAGCATAAATATCGACCCACTGCATTGTCAGACAGAGTTTAAATTTAAGGTGGAAAATAACCATATTTTGCCCGTAGTTCTGCAGTGCTTTTGCAGTACCTTCAGTACTGATCCCTCGCTCCCTCAGAATGCCCATAGGCTGTGTCTTCACTTTCTCAAATCTGCTAAAATGTGGCACCTGCCCTTGCCTGGTTCTTCTGACAATAAGGTAGGAAGATAAGGTAATGTAAAAGTTGACCTTTCTCTAACAGCACGGCTTTTATGAAAATAGCTGTTCTGCTTATGTCCTCTGTGACAGCGGTGTTTACTGTTGCCTACTTCAAATGGAGGTGAGGCAGGGGAAGAAAACATGTAATCTTCATGTCACCAGCTTTCTAATGCAGGTATTTACAGAGAATTCATCTGTTTTCAGATGTAGAAGAATCAACGTTTTGCTGAAGTTTAAAAAGGCAATAATTTCAGGGGTCATAAAGCATTTAAATATTAGTAAATCAAATGAGCAAAATTTTGTGCCATTAAAATTGGATAGTAGTTGTCTTTTATACTACTTAGCAGTTAGTCAAGCTGAGGAGAAGTGGAATAGGTTCTTTATAAAAGTTGGAGGCTTTTGTGTTTTTTTGTTTTGTTTTTTTTTTTTTTTTAAGTATAATGCAGCGTTGGGAAGCTCTGCAGACCTCTAAATGTGATGGTGTCTTTTCTGGGTGAGACTGAAAATGCAGTTCTCTGTATTCAGTTTCTCAGTTCTTCCATATTTAAAATGATGAACTTTTTACTGTTCAGCAGTCGCAACTTGGACAGACTTGTATAAAGTATTACTGTTTGTTAATCCTTTATTTTTCCTTTGAGGGGTTCTAAAGAAGATAAGTCGTGAGAGACATGGGAGTATTTTTATTTAATCAAAAAAAAAAAGAGGAAAAAAAGGATTGTCATGCGTGTTTTCTCAGCGCACTTATGCTTCAAAATACTTCAAATCATCCAGAGCCAGCAGTGTTTTATCTCCTTGTATCTGGCTCCCCTGTGAGGTGGATGCCTTCAGAGCTTGTTGGAAGTATTGTTTTCTGCAATTGCTGTTATCTCTTGTTTTTGTCGGGGTTTTTTGTGGTGGGTTTTTTTTTTTTACTGCACAGATACTCAGTGTACAACCAGTTTCTTTGCTTGGTGTTAATGTAGTGGTAGTTTGGGAGTAGTCCATCCCAGATGGAAACAGAGGAGGCACTCTCATATTGACTCCTCTTCTGGTAGGTCTGCCGTGTTTGCGGTACCCTCAAGAATTAGAAGGCCTTTACTTAAAGAAGAGCAACACATAAAATGAAGGTGTTAAAAGTAATTTCTGTGTTTATGCAGATTGTTTTATTTGGAGTTAACTTGACTACACCTCCAACTTCTGTAGCTGTGACACAGAAGTGCGTTTCTGGGGGAATGCTCCAACAAAATGTAAGTTAGTGACTTTAGTAAATTAGACATGAACTGCTAAAGAAAGCTGACAAGAGTTTTATTGTCTTGTTTTCTGGAGTATTTCATCTGCCTCTTTGATTAGCGCACCACAAAAGCATACCTGCATGAGCTTCTTTGTTGTCTTACAGCATCCCACGTGTAACGTCTTGACTTTTGTGAGATCTTTTTTGTTATACTTCACAGTTGTGTCCTGAGTCGTATATATATTTTTTTCCACTCCTGAGCATTAAACACGTGGATTAGATTTGAAATTGTGGTAATTTTGTTTTTATGTGATGGATTTTTTCAGCCTATCAAGCAGTGAAGGGTGATAATGTACAGGAAGGCACAACAGGCATGAAGCAGTCACTCAGCCTGTGAGTGTCTATCTGATGTTGTTTGTGCAGCTTCTGAAAAGCTTAGCTGCAGTCTGAGGTTTAAACTAATATCTTAAACAAATAAACATTTATTTAAGTTCCTTAGTACTTTGGGCACTTGTTTTCTTGCTGAGTGTCATGCTAACTTGGGATTAACTTTTGCTTTGGGAAAAAAAAAAAAAGCCAGCAACCCTAATTCACATCAAATGGGTTATTTTAATCAGTCACCAGTTGTTTTCTTCTAACTCCTCCTGACAATATCAGATAACTTCCTTGATCTTCTGTAGTAGTTGTCCTAGTTGCTCTGTTTCTTTCATTTTGTAAAGCTTTTTTTTTTTTTGCCTGGTGAGTCTGAATATTAATTGATTTTCCTAGAAAGCGCTTGACTGTGTGTCCTGACAAAATAACCGGTTTCAACATCAAGTGCAGTTAAGGAAGTCCTCGTGCTGACGTTATGTGTGATGTCAGCTTTGTACAGGCCAGAGTTGACATTTGAAATTATAGATCTCCATTGCGTATTTGCTGGCAGTCCTCTGTAGGACTGACTCTAATGACATGCCTTTGAAATCTTTCTGACTGTTCTTAGCTGCTACAGGATGCCTGTTGTAACTGACAGAAGTCATAAATAAGTGAAGTTATAAAATAAATGATGTTACACATCTTACTTTTACAGTTTCAAAAGCAGAAAAGTAAAGTTGGGCTGAAAGGATTAAAACTTGGTGAATAATTCAGTTTTAAGTAAGTTGTGAAATCTGAGAATGCTTAGCAAAGTTGATTTCACTTGCTCCTCAACTTTCTTACATGTTAAATGTAGGAGGTTTTGGTATTTTTTTCCAATTTGCTTTCTGTCTTCTCCATCAAACTCTTAACTCCCAATCAGAGAATGAGCACTGGAACAGAGCTTCATTTTAATTAACAATTTTGCATGCAGAAAAACCACTATCAGCTTGAGGGTCTGCAGTGTGTTGCTGGAGTGTGGACTATCAGGTGAGCTGTGTGCTGCACCTGGAACTTGTGTGACCTGTGGTAGAGACAGTGGGGAATTCCTTGTCTGGGGACCAGTGACTTCAACTGGGAGCAGCTTCTGCACTTCAAGTGCAGAATTGGTGTTGCTGAATTCACAGGCTTGGACTTTAATTGTGCAGAGCCTTGAGTGCTTTTGTCAGTATGAAACTAAATAATTGAGATTCTGCTTCAAAATATGAGTACTTGGCCATATTTTCCTTTTTGGAATTTTTCTTCCATCCTTTCCAATCACAGTGCTAGCTACAGAAACCAAAAGTCTGCTGTTTGAAGCATTTCAACAAAGTGTACATTATGATGAAGTGAGGACATTATGCATGAAACTTCAATTCAGGTTGGGAAATTTTGAATTACACTCAAGTATTTTTACGATGCAGCTCCAAGAAGATAGCAGATTCGTGCCAGAACGTTTTGCCAGGTTCGCACATACACTTCTGCACACTGCAGAGCTGTGCAGATCCTGCATCTGGTTGCTTTTCCTTTATCTTTGCTGTCCCTCTCGTGTTCTTGGATAACACACATGCATGTATTTTCTTCTTAACTGTATTAACATCAGGATTTGAAAGGGCTTTTGGGAGTGAAAGCATGGCACGGGTAGCTACCAGGCAAATCCACAGCATTTCTTTTCTTGGCTCAGTTGCTTTCCCGTTATTTTAGCTAGTTTTTTGTCAGTGTGTAAACTTCTCAAATTGCCAGATTGGGTTTCCTAGAGAAGTAATGTGCATATTCTTGAAAGATTACAGAATGAGCATCTCCTGTGTTGCTAACATCTGTCCTGCTTAAGGGAATAAACACACAGTATATGCTGTCAAACAGGATCAACGCTGTGAATTTGACATTGCACAGGTGTCTGTAACAAGGCTGTGACTCCCTTTCCAGTCATGCTTTGGGTGGAAGAGGGCAGGTCATCACCTCTATCATACACGAGGGCAACAGTTTTCACTCTCCTTTTTTTTTCCTGTTGTTTGTAAATGAGCAGAGTCTGGTATCTGGAATGATGTGGCATCTAAACTTGTGTCTTTTGGCTTTATGCGAGCGTTTAGCTAATTTCAAAAGCTGCTATGACAAGTGACCTTTTTCTCTAGATAATATACATGAAATATGACCGCTTTTACAGGAAAACCACAGCCCACAGTGTGGCCTACAGCTCCTGAGAAAATCTTGTTCACTGTGATTTTTATGAAATCACTACTAATGAAATAACATATTTCTAGGAATGCACACTTGCTAGCAAAGCAGTAATAGAAAGTGATTTCAAGGGGAAAAGGGAAATAATTTTTTTCCATAAGGAGACAGATATACTAAGAATACATTTTGAAGCCTTGTAGTAATGTAATTACAATACAAAAATATACAAAAAAAGACAAAAACAAAAACATGCTTGTCTAACTTGAAATTTATGTATGAGATGAAACTGCTGTTTTTTCCTAAACCACTAAAAGCTACGTTTCTGAACTAGTAAATATGTAGTCAGAGTAACTAAGCTGTTCAGTCACCTCATGAAACAGAACCATAGTGGTTGGTCAGATGGGAAAGTAAATTGTATTCTGATGCTTTCTAAGTTACAGAGTTCTCAGTATAAGGGCCTGAATCTTTCAGCTCTCTACGTAGTGAAAATTTTTTGAGCATTGCTTTATAGACGTGTTTCTAAATGCTTTCTTTCCTTGAGAGTGTCAGGATTAGTCACTGAGTTTTTCAGTAGCAGCTGATTGAAGGCTTTTTGGATAACTACTTGTGCATAAATACAGGGAGAAGAGTTTTAAAGAAGGTTGAAGAAGGTGAATTATTTTTGTGGCCTCTTTCCCAGCATCAACAGAAAGAGAGTTGGGAAATGCTTGTACTTGAGGGTAAGTCATGAGATTCAGAGTCTGGCAGCAAAGCAAGTTTGCAGGGACCGGATCTGTAGGCAGCTCTGGTCTGTGAATCTATTTTTTCTTAGGCAGGTACTTTGCTAAGGGACATGGTTTAGTGGGAGAATATTGGTGGTAGGTGGATGATCTTAGAGGTCTTTTCTGACCTTGGTAATTCTGCGATGCATGACTCAGCACTTATGGGTGCACTTGCTTCCTTCATGAGATGCAGAAAGATATTGCTCTCTGTGTTGGCATAAGAAAATCCCAAGCTCAGGCTTTCTGGAGGAGCACTGATGCATGTGATAAGGGTCTGCCCGCTGGTGAGTTAGGTATGGCCTCATACCTAGCAGTCTTACAGCTTTTCAGTGTGGCACTGAGTACAGAATACATTAGCTGCACAGAGGAGTTCAGCTGCATGTTGTCTTCCTCTTCCCAATGAGTCTTAAATAAAGGAGTTTCAAAATCTGACTGCATGCCCATTCAAAATAAATACCTATCTTTGTCCACAAACAAGGGCATAAACCTAAAATATTCAATGCAGACATCTGAAATGACTGCTGGAAAGAAAGAAGTTCACTGGAAGATTTAGAGCACTTAAGAGAAAGCTGATTTGAAGTTTACATTTTAAGGCTGAAAGAAATGTATCTGTAGACCAAGAGAAATGCCAATTACAGCAGGCAAAAAAAATCCTGAGCTGTTTTCCCTTATTTCTAGATCATTCCGCCTCTTTACTTTTCCTTTGCCCTTCCTCTTTTCTATTGTACCATCTTCACAGAAACAAACACTCAATGTTCCTGTCAAAGACTTCTTATAGATTCCAGAGGCTCTAATACATTCTCAAATACACTTTTCATATAACTGGTATCACTTTTTCATTGTCTCTTATTTTTTGAATCATGATAGAATAATATATTGTTACAATTATTTATTTTCCTTTGTTTTTCAGGCCTTCTTGTACTATAGCTTATCTTCTTCTGCTAAAGGTAAAAATAGTGTGGTATGGCATTACTGCAAGGCAGATGTTTAGACAATGTTTTGACAGCTTCATAGCTCCTGGATGGCAGTACATTCCTATCAGTTGTACTTTTGGAGGCTAACATCCAGCGTGTTCCTTACTGAGCCTTTTAGCTTACTGTTTCTAAACACGTTTCAGGTTCAGAAAAAAAGCCTGTTGGATGAAAACTAAGCTGGCTTGCAGATAGTGTGATAAATCTTGGAATCATAGAGTGGTTCAGATCCCATCATGATGGGATCCCCTACTTCCAGCCTGCTGCCATGGGCAGCGTGGCCACCCACCAGATCAAGCTGCATAGGGCTCTGCCCAACCTGGCCTTGAATGCCTCCAGGAATGGGGCATCCAGAATGTCTTTAAGCAGCCTGTTCCAGCACCTCACCACCCTCAGAATACAATTTTCCCCTAACATTTAATCCAAATCTCTCCTTTGTAAGTTCATTTCCCCCATGCTATCACTATTAGACTGTCACTCTCATGGTTGTAAACTTTCTTTAAGTATGGGAGAGCTGCTGTGAGGTCACCCTGAATGAAAACTTCTTTTCTCCAAGCTAAACAATCCCAAGTCCCTCACTGTTTTTTCACAGAAGTTGTCCAGCCCTGTGAGCACCTCTGCGGCCCTGCACGAATAGCCAGTTCTTGGTATTGAAATTGGTACCATTTATTTCCAAATACACTTGCGTTTCAGACGCTGTACAGACAGAAACATTTAATGCTAAACATTTTCAGAACTGCTTTGCTGCCACGGCTGTGGCCAGGGGAGATTTCCTGCTAAAATGCACTGACTTTGTAAAAGTCCTGTAGCCAGGCAAACTGATTTAGTCTGGTACAGATATGTCTGATGGAGAGTGGTGTAACAAAGAACCAAAGTGTGTACAACAAATATGGGGTGGCTGAAGCAGCAAGGGAAATTAACACCAAGAGAGGAGCAGTAAAGTGTTATGAACTGAAGTTAAGCCAGTAGTCTTTCTGGTGCAGCTGAGAATGGTTAGCATGCAGGCAGCAGTGCTCTACGAGAAGTATTACGATACATGACAAAGTGTTTTCTTCTCAACCTAGTATCAAAGAAGTCATTTTGAAGAGCTCTTAAATTCCCATATAGTGTAATTTGATTTGATTTTTTTTTTTTTTAATTTTAAAATTCATGTTACTGTTTCAACTGCAGTTATGCTCTCCTATGGCCTGGAGCGAATCAGGATGATCTTGGAGCCATCCTTGACTTTAAGACTGAGGTGTGTCATGTTAATCTAGAACACAGTACACTTATTTTTACTGCTTCTTGGAGAGAAAACCCAGACACATTTAACTGAGGGAATGTCATTTAGCATATCTGTGCTGTAATAAGGCACTGGGTTGTAAATGAAGGTGCATCCTCATTCATTCTAAGCCTAAACCCTTGTTTCCCTCCCTTAAAAAAAAAAAAAACAAAAAAAAACCAAGCAAATAAACAAACTTGAGCGTTTTTGTTAATGTGACTATCTTTAAGATTGTCAGAATTCTTGCAGGCTACAGAGGCTGCTGGCTCTCTATGCCATCATATTTTCAGATAATTGAGAAAAGAAAAAAAAAATCAATGTTCAGTTTTTCCTGCAGTTCTGAAGCAATTTGATAATATGCTTTCAGCAAATAGCTTTTTTAACTGACGTAAAAAATAAAAATTGTAGGCTAGACAAAAGTTAGTCTGCGAAAATACAAAAACTGCAAAACTTTGCAGCACGGAAACAAAATACTGTTACTGTAGTATATGCCTTTAAATAAAAAAATGAGCATTTCACATTTATGTGGGAAGGAAATGTGTTAAATTTATAGAACCATAGAATGGCCAGGGTTGGAAGGGACCTCAAGGATCACGAATCTCCAACCCCCTGCCACATGCAGGGCCACCAACCTCCCCATTTAATACCAGCCCAGGCTGCCCAGGGCGCCATCCAACCTGGCCTTGAACACCTCCAGGGATGGACGGGGCATCCACAGCCTTTCTGGGCAGCTGTTTCACCACTCTCATAGTAAAGAACTTGCTCCTGACATCCAACGTAAATCTTCCCTCCTTCAACTTGAAACCGTTTCCCCTTGTCCTGCCTGTGTAAAGAGTTGAGTATCATATTCTGTCCCAAAAGGGAGGGGAAAGGAGAGTTTGAATGCTATAGAATCTGCAGGCTGGTATTGCTAATGGAAGCAATACACAGTACTGTGCTGATCTACCAACAGGTCTAATGCAGGTGCAGGAATAATCTTTTGCCTTTGTATGTGTACAAACAATTTTAATACATTTGTATTTCCTCACAGCCTGAGAAAATTAAGGTATCTTTTGGCTTTCTGGAAATAAAAGTTTATAAAAGGTTTGTAATTGTATGGTCTCCCTCTTTCTCTGTGATAGGCATCTAATTCTTATTCTTGAATTAAAATACTCTTTGTAAGTTTTCTTAAAATATTTCTGACATCTTTACTGAGTGTCAAGTACTGGGTTTGGAATTTGTCAAGGGGAAAGTCGTTGCCTAGAGAAACGAGATGCACTTTGTTCCACAAAATTGCTTTCATGTTTAATTGACTTAAACTATTTTAGAAATTACTGATTGATTTTTGCTGATTGTTACTAACAGAAGTGGTGCATTTTTGCACAAACATTGCTTATGAACATTATTATTTAAGGTCAGGCCTTGCTGCCATTAAACAATGAAGCAAGGAGGAAATGGTGCTTTTGGGAGCTGTGGGGAGCTGATCCAACTGCTGAAATGATGCATCTGAGAGGTGGAAAGCGGCTGGGTTTCTGTGTACCCCCGAGTCTGGTATGAGGAGCCAGCTGTGTAGTGTTCTGAAGGTGGGATATCCAATAATGGAGAAAGTGGTGGCTGATTCTCATGCCATCTGTCTTCACCCCTCCCACTCCACCCAGGAAGAGGTATTGTGTACAGAAAACCATTACCAGAGCGTATAAGCTAGAATATAGTAACATACTAGCAGAAAGGTGAGATGGCCAAAAGGATTATTTTTTTTCCCTGATTGTAACAAAATCCCTGTCTATTCATTTAACTTACAAGTTGTGTGATGTGTGAGCAATAATAAAATGTTTTGCTTTTTGTTTGTTTTGTTTTGTTTTGTTTTGTTACTCTGGCTGCTGTCTGTGTGGGCCATAGGAATCAGTTTGGAAAGGAGCAGGAAAAACTTAACCAGAAAAGTGAGCATGAGAAGGGTGAAAACTGGCATTTAGAACAGGCTCCGCTGATACAGAGCACAGCACAGCATGGGGTTGAATTTCTTTGGCTTTTCTTGTTATAATTCTTATCAGAATGTTTGAGATTACTTTATCCTGAAGTTACTGATACAGGCTCTATACCTTAATACTGCGTAACTGCGATATATTTAGATGAAAAAAGTCCAGAACATTTATGTCACTTGTCGGGTGTCCTTTGAAGCCAGCACAAAAGCATTAAACTGATTGTAGAGATAAGCAGATATGATAAAAACATTAAAAAGAAAACAAAACACCTCCAACCACCCAAAAAAAAAAAAAAAAGAAAATCATTCTCAAATCCTTTTTTCTTCTAGCTGTTAAGAAATGTATTTATTCATTTATTCTTCATTTAGATCCATAGAAACTCCAAACATTTAATTTTCATCTGATTTAGGTCTCTTGAGCAAGGAGGATGGACCTTTAGGAGATGGCCTTTAGGGGTCCCTTCTAACCTTAACCATTTTGTCATTCTGCAGTAGGTGGCAGAAAGACTGCAGAATAGAATTCACTGCTCCTTCGATTCTGCCAGTATAATGTTCATGAAGTGACAGAGCAAACCAGAATAAGAAAATGAAGTGAAACCATTGTACATGAAGATTTACTAGAAATTGTGATTGCTTCAGTTTCGAGCGGAGGGAGCCCAATAAAAAATGCACTTACAGAAAGAAGTGCACTGTGGTATGCAGGTACTTGCAAATTGGAATGCTGTGATGCACTAAAGAAAGTGCAGCTTTAAACTCTCCTTTTCTTAACTGTTGTTAAATTCTTGACTTCCCTCTCATAATCACTGGACTCGTGCTTTCCAAAAGGAATGTCCTGTCCCAGATCTTGCAGTCAATTTAAGGCTAGCATTTTGGTTCACAGCTGTACATGAATGCACTCCCTCATTTAAGAAGGGCTTGTGGTTGTCATGCAAAGACCAGGAAGATTGTTGGTGAGGTCTAAAGCATGCACTGTTTGTTGGAAGGAACGATTAATGTGGAATTTATTTAGGTTGATAAATTTGCTTTTCTTGTTATTAAACCAGTGAGATGAGGGGAATTATGTATTTCAAGAATTTGTTATTTAAAAACCAGGAAATTGCTGAACTTTTTTTTTAATCGGTCTTGTTTGTACATGTTTGTCTGAAGTGAATTTGATTAGATTCTTCTTGTGTTATTAGTTGTGTCGTTCATATACTCAGTCTTTAAATAACATAATCTCTACCCCAAGCAGTTCAGAGTCAGGAAGAGTTTTTGTATAAAGTATGCTTTTAAAGCTGGTGAGCTTATCTCTTGGTTCTGTAGCTGTTTTTAAAATCTTTTTAGTTGTTGTCTGGTCATGAGGTGAAGAATACAGTACAAAGAGTTTGATTTGTAAGTGATGTATATAAAACTAAAATTTACCAGGTATAACAGAAGGGTAAAAAATTGAGAGGGGGGAAAAATAGGATAGGGAGGAGAAATTGTAAACACTGCAGAAATATCAATATGGAACAAATTTGGAGTAGATATTATACATATTAGTAATGAATAAGATAAAATTGTCAAAATAGTTTTGATTAAAGGATCAAGAGTGACAGGGAATGCATGGAATTGGCTGAGACAGGAAATGAAAGGCTGAGGAGCATAACCTGACTTGAGCTGCAGGAATTAGCTTACCACTTTGTTTTCTCAACTAATAATTTATGGGAATCAAGCTAAGGAAATGATAGCAATAAAAGATGTTGCCTATGATGTAGAGGAAGAGGATACGAGAAAGTTGCAGAAAGATAAAAAGTAATACAACCACAGCTGAAACACAGCGATTCTGGTGGGAGATGGGACTTATTGTTATCAAAAGGACTTCGGCACATGCAACTAACATTTTAAATCAGGTTTTCAGGTTGCAGGGAAGAAAACCAAAAACATCACTGAAAATGGTTAAGTTAAATTTGGAAGGAACAGCTTTTGTGGTTCTGTGGTTGGAATGTTTAAAAAAAAGATGTGAGTTTTCACAGGGAGCTGCTGTTAAATAAGATATTAGAAGCAGATGCGTTCTGGGAAGCTGTTAGGGCTTGGACAAGGGTTGGAGATGGTTGGGCCAGATGACCTGGGTCCCATTCTAGCCCTTTCTGAAGAACAGAATTCTGAGGCGGTTTGTTAAATTTTCCATTTTGGTTAATGTATTAAATTGTTCGACTGAACTTTCATTAGGAATGCTACTTACCTGGAGTTGTACAGAAGTGCTGTAGGATTGCAGATCAGACTTTGAGTGAAATTGATTTCCATTAAAATTATTCAGTCCCCACTGGGAAGTGGAAAAAATAATGAGTTGTTCATAGGCTGACAGACTTGGGCCCTGTGTCAGGCATTAATTAGTACTGCTGTAGTTAGTGTAACCTGGCATAATCTTAATTACGTGAAACATGAACAATGAGGAGCTATTTGATGAGATTGAAAGTAATAAAATAGAATAAAACCAGTGAGTGAAATAAAGAATGAAAAGTAGCACTGTGTCTGGAGTCCAAGTTTTGTGGTGTTCCTTCTTTAATACTACATGAAAATGGCACATGTGCAAATATTTGTGATTGCAGTTGCTCTGCATAGAACTTCTAGGGCAGAAAATAGTTTTGGTCTTGGATTCACACCTCTTGTCATTTTTGTGATTATTGTCTTGGTTTATTTTAAGAGCAATAATACAGTTCTTACTCCCATTTACAAGAAAGGGAGCAAGGAGGACCCTGGGAACTGCAGGCTGGTGAGTGTGACTTCTGTGCCTGGGAAGATCATGGAACAGATCATGCTTCATCACACGAGGAATGCGTGTGTGATCCTTATCTCCAAATTGTAGGGATGTGGATTTGATGGGCGGGCCACTTGATGGATAAGGAATTGATTGAAAGGCTGCAGACAGAGGGTGGTCATCAATGGCTCTGTGTCCAGTAACGGGGTTCTGTCTTGGAACCGGTGCTCCTTAACATTGATGACATCAGTCGAATGCACCCTCAGCAATTTGCTGATGACACCAAGCTGAGCGGTGCGGTTGACACGGTGGAAAGAAGGTATGCCATTCAGAGGGACCGCGACAGGCTGGAAAGGTGGGCCTGGGAGAACCTGATGAGATTCAACACAGCACAGTGCAGAGTTTTGCTCTTGGGCCGGAGGAATCCCAGGCATCCATACAGACGGGAAGGAGCAGTGCTTGAGAGCAGCCCTGCAGAGAAGGACTTGGGGGTCCTGATGGATGAAAAGCTTAATATGAGCCAGCAGCATGCTCTTGCAGCTCAGAAAGCAAGTGGTATCCTGGGGTCCATCAAAAGAGGGGTGGCCAGCAGGGACAGGGAGGTGATTGTCCCCTACTTTGCTCTTGTGAGGCCCCATCTGGAGTACTGTGTCCAGGTCTGGAGCCCGGAGAGGGTTCAGAGGAGAGCCAGGAAGATGAGGAGGGGACTGGAGCACTACTTCCCCTATGAAGACAGGCTGAGGAGCTGGGCTTGTTCAGCCTGGGGAAAAGAAGGCTGCGGGGTGACCTCATTGCAGCCTAAAGGGAGCCTACAAACAAAAGGGGAATCGACTCTTTGAAAGGGTTGATAACTGCAGGGAAAGGGGAAATGGTTTGAAGTTGAGGGAGGGAAGATTGAGGTTGGATGTCAGGGCGTTCTTTACAGTGAAGAACGGTGAGGTGCTGGAACAGCTGCCCAGAGAGGCTGTGATGCCCCGTCCATCCCTGGAGGTGTTCAAGGCCAGGTTGGATGGGGCCCTGGGCAGCCTGGGCTGGCATTAAATGTGGTTGGTGGCCCTGCATGTGGCAGGGGGCTGGAGCTTCATGATCCTTGAGGTCCCTTCTGACTCGGGCCGTTCTGTGATTCTGTGATTCATTTTCTTTTGTAAGCAGAGCGCTATTTCAAAGCAAATCTTTTTTTCTTTGAATCTCTAATCTGTCTTCACGTTCTACAATGTAATATGTCATCAGTCAGACATGGAGATTATATCTTAAAATCAATTAGCAGTGCAAAAATGATTAAGAGTAACATTTTACATGTTGTCTTCAACTTCCTGCAAACTTGTTTCTAGAATCTGCGTTGCTCTGCATTCAGAAAATATATTACCATGATAGGTAACTTACACGAGTAATTTTCCTAAGAAGGTGTGAAATTCATGATTTTTTAAAAACTTGTTGCTTTGTGTCAAATGGTGACTGAGAACGAAGAGGCTGGGCTGCCTGCTAGAAGAGGTATGACAGTGTACAGGCTGCAGTCTTGTGCATGGTTGTTTTTGATACCAGCAGCAGTATGAAGATTTGTAAAACCAGACTGCACAAGCCAAGTGTTAGACAGAATTCACATCTAGATTTCATAAGGTGGGAGGAACAAAAAGATTATAAAATGTCGTGCTGATAAATGTAGTAAGTTTAAAAGGCTTGTAAAAAAGCTTTTTTTAAAATACAGCTTTGGTATTAATTATTTTTAGGCTAAGTCTGGAAACAGGGTTTTGCTGGGATGCTTTTTCTTATTTTACTAGTGGTGCTCTCCCAGTGCAAGTTGCTGCTTGGTTTCACGTAAAACTGTGTCCAAGCTTGCAGTGTGCACTCCTGGTAAAATATGTTGTGGTTATTGTAGAACATAGCAGGAATAATAGCACAGTTGATTTCCCTAATTTCATATAAGAATTATGATTTATTTAAAAGAAAATATCATGCTGTGGAACATCTTACCAGTTGCTTCTAATATGTGCCCCTGACCCTCTGAGTTCCTGTCTATTTTATTGATCCACTTCTTAAATTAGACTTCTGAAAGGTATTGGAAATACAAAATTAACCCTTTGTTTGTTGTAATGCAGTCTTTGCAATGAAGCAGGGATCTGGACATCCTTTTTATCTCTAACAGTGCTCTCAAAGGCAGGACAGGTTTTCTAGGTCTAACCTATTCAGTAGCAGGCAACTGTGAGTTAGTGGTAGAATTATGTTTTTAATAGAATGCTTTTTTGAATGAAGCGTGGAATTCTCATGTTCTGTTTTTAGCATGAAATTTCTATTACTAAATTGCTTTACAACCAAAGAGAAATATTTGAATTCTTTAACCTGAAACAGACTCGTGTGTGTGGAGGTAGAACATTAGCCTAAGGTTCTGCAGCAGTTTGATGGTGAATTCAGGAACACAGTCCAAGCACTGTCTACCGGGCTGCAGCAGTTCTTAATTCTGGCTCTTCTCAGCAGAGGGGAGCAAGGGTATTTATATGTGTTATATACATTGAAATCTGAACTATTTAATGCTATCACATACTCACTCTGAAATAGAAAAGAAGTATGTCTGAAACGCTGTCAAGAGCTCAAAGGAAGAGACCCAGGCATTCTTTTATTCTCCTCTAGTTTTGTGCTGTAACCACTCTGCACGTCTGAACTGCATTATTGCAGTTTACGTCTTTGTGTTTTATCTGGCAAAACAAACGTAGTGCTCACAGCACACTGGTAGGTGAGTGTGTTTTGACAATTACGGTAGTAATGGCACAGTTAGAAAGAGAAACTTCAGATTTGCATGTCAGCACGGCTGTATTATGTAAAAACAGGTTGTATAGAAAAGTGAAGGAGGAGATCGATAAAGGATTGAACTGTCCTGGTCTTGAAATTACCACGATGCATTCCTTTCCCAGTTTTGTACTACCCATTGGTGGCTGCTGCAGTGCAACAAACATACGGGCTTTGTTTGAGCTTCGTGTGGTGTAGAGGTTCTGGTACCTTCTGACATAAATGAGCAAATGGGCATAATTTTTAGTCTGGAGTCAACCTAATGTGTAATCCTGTCTTTGTATTCCAGGCATGGTTCACTTCAGTCATTTATTTATGCTCTCATAGGGTTATCAAAGCAATAGAAAATATTTCACAAGGAGGAGGATTCCCTACGTGATGGGAATCTTTGTGCATTGCTGTTCATCTTACAGTTGATTTGTTTCCATGTTTGCTAAGGCCTTGTTGCCAGATCCTGTACTTACCCGTACTCTAGGTACTCTATTACCACTGTGATCAGTTTTCTCTGTTTCTGCTGCCAATTTCTTTCAACACGGTCATCTGAAAACATCTTACTTGCTGAAAGCAAAAGGCTTGTGTATTTTATTTATGTATGTATTTTTTTAATGATCGAGGGATTAATTAATTCCTTGTGTTCCATTGTCCCAGCACTGGCCTGATTTATTTCATCATGTCTGTGACACCCATGGCTTTGGAAAAGCCATAAAAATTTCACGTGCCCTCTGCTCTTCACCCATGTCATTTTGAAGGACTGTCCTAATCAGGCAAATGACAGGGAGCTGAAAGAAATATGCTTCATGGATAATTAAAACTGTGTTGGTTTGTTGTTTTTTTTTTTTTTTTTTTTTTTTTTTTTTTTTTTTTTTTTTTTTTTCCTTCTTGGTGTTATGTTTAGTTCAGAGTAATTCATTTGCATTTTGGGAAGCCAGGTTTTGTAATTCAGATTACCTGAGTAACCTGAAGTCTGTGTTTGGAACATTGGTTTTAATAATTGACATTTATATTCATTCCCAGAATACATTTTGGCCCTTTTGCAGAAATGAAACAGGGAAATAAAGCTTCTTCAGTGCAGCAGTTATTATGAGCACAGTATGAAATCCACATGCGTTTGTGGAGGCGATGTAATGGCTGTCTGTAGGAATACTGTTTCACTACCAGGAGGTAGTATTAATTGGAATAGGTGAGGTAAACCCCTGTGTTTCGTGAAGTATTAGTGTTCAGAAAAAGAATACGTTCTTAAGGGAAGTTTTAAATGATGTGCGGAATGTTAGGTTGAAATTAACCATTTTTCTGAGTGAACAACTACTTTTTAATACGCTTTCACTATCAAGGAGCCAAACACCAGAAGGAAGTCGCAGCAACAGTTGTGTGTGCAGTGGAGATACCCAAATACAACTTTACTTCCCTGCAAAATCATATGCATGGTGCATCGAGTGGAATAATTGCATGCAGTACCGCCTCAAGAAAAGCAGTTCTCTCTTGTTCACCCCCTTTTTGTGTCCTCCTCAGCTTCGGTTACCTAACTTGTTAAGATCTCCTGAAGTGCATTGCTGGAGGCCGCGTGCAGAGACTTTCTTTCCGTAATGAAGTACTACAGCTGAACAAGAGAAGCTGCACAAAAGGTTTTAGCATGACATTGTTTCAGATGTAATATTTTAGTTTTTTTCGTGGTGTTCAAGCATCTATCTTCGCACACCGTGTGATTTTTTGAAGAGTGGTAATGTGAAAGGTTAAGGAACAATTTCACCTAGAACTGTGTGTTTCTGATGAACTCCCATTTTCCCATAGCAATTTCAGAAACCACACGCTGTTTTACAGGAAGAGTGACTTGAGGATATTGCCTGATCTCTCTACCTCCCATGGTAAACCTTCTGTTTGTTTTGTGAATTTAGTAGTCAGAGGTGCATGATAAAACTTGCTGTCTCTTACTTAATGACACTTCACAGCCAGTAAGGCTGCCAGACTGCTGTACAACTTTCCTTTCTACCACAGTAAGCAATGTGGGGGAACAGATCACAAGTTATTTTCTTTCCTAATCCCTTATATTGACTGTAACACTTAAGTCTATAAATAGATAAGCACAATAAAATAAAAGGAGTAAATGGAAGATCTTCACAGCTCCAAATGGTCTAAAGAGAAGAAGCAGCTGTGGGAAAAGTGCAGGAAGAACCAAGTCAAGAAAATGGAGTTTTCAGATGAGTGAAGCATGAATTACAGAGTTGGGAGAACATGTTGAGCTGCATTTATCATAGTAAGTTTTATTGGAAATATCCTCCAGAAAATAATATATATTATATATATAAATATATATGTATAATTTATATATATATAAAATCACACCGGAGGAGCAAACTGAAACCAAATATTTCAGCTTTCTCTAGTGGCACTAGTGAACAGAGTATTTAGAATAATGTGTGCTGTTCTGTATAGAACAGTACTGAATCAAAGTCCTTTAATAAGTCCTTTAATAAGCACAAGTAGTTTTGCTCACACACCGAAATGACCTACAGTATCAGTTGTTTTCTTCTGATTATGGAGTTTTTTATTTTCCCTGTGTGTTTTTAGTTTTTGAGCATAGAAATTCTCTTTGAAATATGAAATATCCTGCTCCCTGAAGAATAGCCAAACATTGAGGACTTATTGTAATACTTACTTCTGTCGCCTCTTACTTCCGAAAACTTTTACAAAAAAACCCTATCATTGTTATCAGAGAATCCAGGAATGTGCCCTAATTTGAGGTTTGTGCACAGATGCTATATACCTCACCACGAGAGCAGTATATGACTCAGTGTTGGAGGAGCAAAAGCAGATGTACTCTTGGAGGAGATAATTGCAACAGATGTGTAAAGTGCTCATAGTGCTGCAGGCTTCAGTATTTTTAATGTGAAATTTTCAATTTGATTTTTTCTCCCAGGGTTTCAGGTGAGAATCTGAGTTTTCATTTCTTTCAAAGAGGAGTGAGCTCTCTGTGAACTGGGACCTAAGTCCCTCTTCCCGTTGTCCAGAAGGACAACCTTCTCCATGGTTACCAGATGGAAATAGAACCTGCACGCTTGTTTGCAGTGTGTCTTTTGAGGGCAGATAAACCCACGTTGCTCTCCTTAGATTACTCATAGAAATCCAGCAGGATTAATTCTCTGCTGGAAAAGAGTGAACCTTTTCTTGAATGTAGAAAATGGTTGGTAAAATAAAAATATGGAATTTCAGTCATCCTGACTTCTAAAAATTGAGATTTCAGTTTTGAGATTCTAGCTGCATGTTATTGCTGATTTGCTTCAAATCAGAAAAAAGAGCATTAGAATGCATTTATAAAGTATATTAAAAAATATATGAAGATTTGAGCATCGTGACATCCTGAAGGAGACTACTTAAACCTAGCTGGATGGTATTTACATATTGTCCAGTCCAGTATTTTTTTATGTAGCTGTCTGTTTTACTTTCATTTCCAATCCAAAATGGTCATAAGTCTTTTAAGTGTAAGCAATCAGTGCATGAGTATCTATTCCACTGGCAAATGTCTTCATTGTAATGTGTCAAAATGATACTGGAAAAATAACTCCCTGGCCCTCTTACACCATGACTGAAAAATAAAGTACTTTTAGACGAGTGAGAGTAAGCTATGTGTTAGATGTAAGGGACTAAGATACTACAGGTTTGAGCTGCCCACTGAAAATAACAAGAGGGCTGCTCTGAAAGCATTGCTTCCTGTTTTGTTATGTTGGCTGATGACATCAGGGGCGGATGTTGGTGATACGGGAGCAGGGGCTGAACTTTCACATCAATATTCTGTTCCCCGTTGTTGCTGTGTGACAGATGGCAGCAAAGGGGCAGTCTGACAGAATGATGTCTGACATGGATGTGCAGATGAAGCAGTGGTGTGTCATGGAATTGCTCCGTGTGGAAAAAAATGACACCCATGGACTTTCGTTGATGCTTGCTGAACATTTACGGAGACCAGCTAGTGGATGTGTGAGCACAGCATGGTGATGGGTGCTGTGTTCCAGCAGTGGTGACTGCGATGTGAAAGACAAGACACGCACTGGATGGCTGTGCAGGTTTTTATGACTTTCACATGCAAGCTCTTGTTCATTCCTGACAAAAGTGCACAGCTAATGGTGATGACTGTGTTGAAAAATAGTGTTTCGTAGCTGAGAATTTGCCCTATCAAGTGGTGTTATTGTGCTCTTTTTGTAGTTTCCATGGAAACAAGTAGGAGGTATTACTTTTGGAGTGACCCACGTACACGTAAAGAAAACTGCGTTTAAAATCCGTTCATCTCAGTGCAGCTTCTTTGCAGTTTTGGGAGCAGTTTTGTTCTGAAGAATTCGTATTCAAGCTTGCACGTTTGGGAAGCAGATAATGCTTTTCCATATTCTGAATGCCTGCTTCAGACGTTTCTTCCTTGTTTGAGCCACTGCTTTCCCTATCCTACAGGTGGTAAACTGTTAGAAAATTAACTTTATCATCCAGCACCACTAGAAACATGAAAGAGACAATAGTGCATTTAAAATGCTCCTGTTCAAAATATTTTCAGCACAATTAAAAGTCAGTTTCTAATCAAAGTATAACAGAAAGTTAAACTGACTCCTGAAAAAAGCAATGCATGAAGCAGAGCTGCCTTCAGTCAGGTTTATCAACACACCTAAGCTTCTTATCTCAGTGTGCACCTTTTGCGAATGCATACATTTGTTTCATACTTACTTCTTCCAATTACTTTAGCAATTTTCTAAATGCCCCTAAGCATTGGTTTCTGTATGAAAAAAATTACCCTTCTACAGTGTGCGCAGCTAAAGTACAGTTATAGGTTCATTAGCTGTTTTCTATTTTAGCATGTTCTACAGTATTTCAACTTAATTAGTTTCAGAACTCTGTTTAAAAGAATGCAGCTATATTTTGTATCTGTTGGAGTTTTCTTGCTTTAAAGTTTTCAGAGTATGTAAGAAAGAAAACTTAAAGTTTTGCACCAAGAGTAACATGATAAAAACATTTACATGAGCTCAGCAATGGAAGAAGAAAGTGCAGTTTTGCAGGCTGTTCCTTGTGTTTGTCCTTCCTTAAGATTGCATCTTTGACTTCCACAGTACTCTTGACAGCAATGAATAAAATATTTCTCTCAAATGTAGCAAGAAAATACAGTGTTCAGCACAACGCTGATTGTAACTTTGGTTTTCTAATATTGTTATTCTGGATTTTATTCTAGGCTAGCTTCCTGTCAGCTCTCTTTTTGTTGGAATTTAACGTTACATACAACATCTTTTTAAATAGGAAACGTCACTGAATATAACTGTTCAGTATTTGTCTTTGTATCGTGCTCTTGTACTGAGCTACTTGTTAGCAACCAGCTGTCATCTCTATCAAGCCTTGTGTAGGATTACTGGAGTCTGGATGGTGTTTGCAACATGCCATTGCATTGTTCTGTTCACCATTGTTCTTTGCATCTCCATATATAATATAGCAATATAAATATATACATATATATTCTATATTGTTCTATTGTTCTGTTCACCATTGCACCACAGCATTGTTCCACGCTATCTTGGAAGCACTGTCTAAGTCTTTACACCAGAGGGCTAATCCTTGGCTGATGTTTTAGGATGTACCATGCTGTCCAGCCCACTGCCTCACACAATGAGGTCACTTTTTTGATGCTTCCTTTGGTTTGGATGATGCTCTGGAGGGTTCTTCTGTGCTGTCATTGTGTGTGCTTTTAGACTGTGCTCTTTGCTGCAGCATTCCTGCTCCTGGGATGAGTTTTCTTCCTACTCTTTTCCATCCCAAGAAAGAGGAGTGCGAAGAAGAGTAGTGTTAATAAATGTTTTGGTTCAAGCTAAATACTGAACTGTGACCTTTGCAGTACTTGAGACTTGTGCTTAGTCATGGATAGCCATGTTTGTGTCACAGAGAACCGAGCATGTGGTATGCTAGGGTTATTAAAAAGCAAGATAGAATACTGGGAGAACATGGCACGTTGCTGTGCACTCCTTCTCCTCGTAGCAGACTGTCATTTTACTTCCACCTTAGCCTTTTCTGAGAGCAATTTCTTAAGCTGAGTACTGAAATAGTGTATGTATGAGGTGCTGCAGGATCAGGGACTATGGAAAGGCAGGAACCTTGGAGCGGAGGTGCACGCTGCAGACAATTTATCACAGCTTCTTGATGGCCTGCTTCAAATCTGGGTTCAGGGCATGACAAATGACTTAAGAAAAGAAAACCTGTGATTGACAGTCTGTCAGAGTGGTGTTGGTTGTAGTGGTCATCTCAGGGAGTGGGTCTAAGACTGTGCTTTACATCCCTGCTAATCGCTGTTGGGTATTAGTGACTTCAGACAATGTTAATGCTTACTGTGATCAGATAAAGCTGTCCTGTAATTGTGTTACTGAAGCCTCAAGTTATTGAGAAATTGAGGCAAATGGAGCATGCTATCAGATGGTAGAGCTCACTCCTGGCGCTCTGCAGATCTGTGCTTTGATTTAACTGACTGTAAGTGCCAACTTTAGTTTCTACAGCATAGGACGCCCAGATAACATGAGTTTTTAACCTTCTGGTTGTTCTTCTGTAAATTCTAATTAAAGGAAAATGTATTTTCCTGTAGCAATGCCTTTATGATTTCTGCCGTTGGACACAAGTGCTTCATATTTTCTTAGAATTTAAGAGTTGGACAAAGGACTATGACATTTTCAATGTCACTTTTGGTTTAGAAGTTTGCTGTATTGTTTTATCTATTTTCCTCAATTTTCTTCTTTTTTTAAAGACTGTGCCATTAAAATAAAAACTCCTTTCCTCATCTGTTTCAGAACTAATGAGAATGCCCTACTGGGAAAATTATACACGGTCTCTACATCAACAAGAATGTCTTTCCCAGGTCAGCAGCAGGAAAAATTGCAGTGGAAAAGAAAATTGGTAGTTATTTTTTAGAGGTTATTTTTAGAGGTAATTTTGGAGTGACAGTTTTTTAGAGAAACACGCTTATTCAAATTGTCATTATTTCTTATGCGTTATCACAAAATCCTTAATAGTGCTAATTAGTGAACTGAGTAAATGAAATAATCATATAATTTTTTAAATGAGTGATTTTTAGGAAAGCAGTCAAAACATTGTTACGTGCTGAGGCTCTTGTGTCCTTCAAAAAAGACTAAAATACATTTAAACAAAGAATAGTGTTTGGCCTCAAAAGACAAATTGCAGATTGAAAGAGAGAGGTCAATGCTCAGGACACCTAATACACCAGCTCTATGTGAAGGGCTGTGTGCCCACAGAATTGAGAAAGAATCCAGCACGTATGCTGCTCGGTCTAATTATAACGTTACAGATGGCCATTACGTAAGGAATGCCTCTAAATCAATATTGTCCATGCAGAGAGGCTTCTAAGTATACCTGATGCTGAAAGAGCAGCGGCTCTCTCTGTTTATCTCCAGGAGCACGGTGCTTGAAGTAGAGATGCATATTCCCTTCACAGTCACTATACACTGCTTAGTCTCTCTACATGTGCAGTTGATTTTCTCTAACTGATCACTGGTTTCCCTTCTACTTATTTTTGTTTTTACTATATGCATACATCAGGACTGGACTGTGTATTAGAAGGATTTTACTGAAAATGAATTATGTGCCCTATGCATGGTCTTTCTGTTAGAAGTGAGAGGACAGTGATGCAGAGACCACAGTGTGACTGAGTTTTGTTGAAGGGAGGTGAACGTAGCTGGAAGAGGAGTAACATGCAGAAACGTTATCTGCCCAAATGAAATTTGTCTCTGAGTGGTTATGAAAGTTATCACCAAGTGATAAGTGAGTGAGTGATTGAAATTGGGACAATTTAAATTTAGGGATAAAGCAGGATTAGACATGGAGTGTGTCTACACTGTTACAATACTGACTGGAAAGCAGCCCCCCACACCCCCTGGCCATTCTTGTATGGCATGGTTAGTAGCTATGGAAGAGGCTTATGGTTTTGTTAGTGGGCCACGCTGTCCATGTTTTAAGCTAAGGCTGGACTTCAGCATCTTGTCTCCATCACAGTCCACATATAAAATACAAAATCGCATGTTAATTTGCCTTCTAAACCAGCATGCCGTGTTTGGCTTCCGCCAGGCTTGTCTGTGTGTTCCTACAGATGCTGTGTAAGAAGTGCATGAGATCCGAACACAAGGTGCTTGGGCATGCCTATTACCTGATGCACATTCATAGTCTAGATGGAGTCATGTGAGTATCATGCCTGATACTGCCTGGTTATTGCTGAGCAAGGCCATTGTTAGGGTGTTGTGGAATTTTGGCTGTGGATCTTTCATAGCATATGGCATTTCACAGTGTTGTACTCTTCCTTAAGAAACGTGCAACTTTTGGGCAGGGCAGGCAGTATTTGGGATTTCACTGTTGCTGTGTTTGGAAATCACAGTGGTACTGCTAGATTAGTGTCTGTAGGTCCGTTTGAATATTGCACATGTAGTATTTAGATTAGATTGGTAGGATTTGGCTATGAAATGGATAGCAGTAGAGCTACGCTACTGTTTGGTGATTAATGGTGAAAAAACAATGAGCTGAAGGAAACTTGCTCTTTTTGGGCGTTTCTTTCAAGTAACCCTTTTAATTCAGATGGGAGCCTTATTTTTAACATGCATTAACTTTTTGGCATTTAAAGATCAACATTGGTAGAACACAGTTTTTGTGTTTGTGATTAATGCCACGTTACGTTACAAAATTATGTGTTCCAGTATGGTTGAAACAATGATGTAGGTTGATCAGGATACTGGGACCTTACTTATATTAAATAGCATGGTTAGAGTGGTTGTCTAGTTGATTTAGTTAGCTCTACAGCACAGCGTGGAACAGATGTTACTTTATTATCAGCTTGCTGTGGAGATAACAATGTAAGGATGGAGGAAATAAAGAACTGGCATACTGGTAAATTACGTAGCACAGTGTGAGCTATAAAGTTGCTGTTTGGTGTTGCTGTACTGCGATGTATTGCAGATGTTAAAAATATTCCAGCTTTTTGCTTAAGGCTGACAAAAACTGCTTTTACACCTTTAAGTACAGTGGTGGTGGTTATGTCAGAACAGATCAATGCTTTGGGGAGAGTCCCTGAGCTGGGAAATACACCAAAGTGAAGAGGTTTTGCAGGAAAGTGCCTGCACATAGACTTCTGCTTCCACATAAGAGAAAACGTCAAAGGAATGGCAGTCATAAAGGTGGTATCTCAGCTGGAATATTGATAAGGAAAAGTCTGTAGAAAGGGGGACTGCTAGGATCTTCTGTCCTGCAGCAACGGTGCCCATTTTCTATAGGCAGTAATACTATGAAATACCATACAGAAATGTGTCTTGCTCTTGTGTTGTTTCTTAACCGTATCGTTTCTGGTGAAAACGCTTCCAGGGTTTTGTTAATCTGGTGATGTGTAGCACCAGTTTCTAACCGTGCTTCTGAACATCCATTTTGTGTGTCAGTGATGTCTATAGCTTTAGTTTTTTCCTTCCTCTATCCTATATCCTTGATTTATTTATAGAGAGCACTCTCATTACCTCCCAGCCTACTTTTTACCAAGCTAATTTAAGCAGTCTCTGTTAGCATTCTCTTTGTACTAACTCCTCTTTGCTTCCCTGCTCGTTCTAGTATTATCCCTGCATCTGCTTCAATCTGAATTCTTTTTTTTTTTTTTTATTTGAAGACAGATGACCAGTAAAGTTCACAGAATTCCAGTTTAGATTTTACCTGTTCCTTGTAAAATGGCTTTAAAGTGTTTTTCATTTCATTTCTGCTGAAAATGCCTCCCTTGGTACAGCCACAGATTGCAGCATCCTTTTTCACACTGCATTTATCTGATTCTTTGTATTCATTGATTAATACTCCTCCTTTGTTATTTCCAGCTGATGGAAATTCTTGCTGTTTCTTGCTGTTTCCAGAGTGCCTGACCTTGACTTTGTGCGATTGCATTTCGTCACTGCTATCACTTTAGTCTTTCAAGGCAATTCAGTGCTTGCAACATGGTTTTCTGTTCTTCTGTATCGATAGAGGTACCAATTTTGCTTTTAACCAGCATCCAGTTTCATTACTGTGGTCCAGTTTTGTGTTCTGTTGTGTGATTAGTTCTCAGAATGGTTTGTGAGTATGCCTTTTCTTAATCTCACTCTAGCCTGATAATTTCATTCCACACTGTAAACTCACCTAATAAGGCTCTGTCTGTATTTTTGCAGTAGACTTGCTCCTTTCTGTCTTAATTACTTGTGTCCATGCAGTTTGGTGTAGTAGGACTTACAGAAGTCCCTATTTTTAAGGTATTCATTTCCATGATCTAAAACTTCAGCTTACCTCTACAGTATAAATTAGCCTGGGCTAACTAAATCCAGCCTGTTTTGATATGTAGGATCTGCCGGTTGGAACAACAAATGACTTGATGTGAATGCCTAATGCAGAAAACGAAGTTGTTCACTCTCAAAGGAACTGTTCACAGCTGTTTCTGTGTTTCTCTTAAACTTGTCTGAATGTAAACTGTGTATGCTTGTAAGTGCAGGCTTACTGTCTAGGCCTGCTTTTAAAAAATTCATTGGGCAAGTAATTGGGAACCCCGGTGATACTTCATTTATGGATTCTAAAAATAAACTAAGAGCTACGCTGAGTTCTGTTTGGTGCTTGCTGCACGCTGTGAGGAAAAGGTAAAGGATTTTGCAAAGTTTTTGTGAGATGCTAAGTTTTCCTCTGTACGATGAGAAAGAATTTCAAAGAGAGTAGAAAAAATCCCAGCTCTGCTTTCCTAATGGGCCAGTCTCGGGATTACAGAGTATCTTAATGAGGTGTACTCGAGCCTGCTTTTCTTGTGCAGAAACATATCCTACAGAGCTGCTAGAAAAAGTCTACAGTGACGTGCAGTGACTTCCTTACCAAACATGATTGTTAGTCATAGATCCTGTCTGCGTCAATCTCACTGGCCTTCATCTTGATAGAACCTGACTGCCTCCTTTGTATTTAAAAATAGAAGCGACAGCCTCTCTCCCTCAGTGTTTTTAGCTCACTTAGTTGGGAGCTGCAAGTGTGCGGCACTCTGGGGAGCAGATAAATGCAGGGGTTGCAGCTCCGCTTCTCAGCGTAGAGAGGGTCTGTTGTTCTTTGCCCAGGAGCCAGTGCTGCTGGGTGAAGGCCTGGTTGCAGAGCCCTGCTGGCACAGAGCAGCTTCCCACCACGACTTGGTGCAAGCAGCCCCAGGGCAGGGACAGCATGCCGGTAGCAGCCTGGAGCTCAGAATGCAGCATCCCCCAGAACAGTGCTGGGGAGCTTCCCCCAGTTCTGTCTAGGTGGCAGGCTCAATTGTGTGCCAGCTAGGTTTCTGTAAATGTTTTTGTTACTGTTGGCTTTTCGCCGTAATGATTTCAGTAAGTTGTGGTGCAGGGCAGAAATATGTTACGGGGTATCTTTTTTCCCAGTCGCAGTTAAGGATGTGAGTGAAAGCGTGCTGATTACAGATAGCTGTAAATTATTTTCTTCTGTTTCTTAGTGTTCAGTGACACCACTGAAAATGAGTGATGCTATGCAGCAGAGAAGAATAAATACTTTATTTGCTCTGAAGAATATAGGTGCATCTATGAAACGCTCATTGCAGTGATTACTTGACAGAAACTAGTGGAATAGAAGTTGTGCCAAGTGAGAAGACTTCACCTTTGTTAGAACTGAATTTTATGCACAGGGAAAAGATGTACAAACTCTTAGGACCATGCAGATGTCTCTTCCCTTTATAGGCTATGTTGATCCTATCCAAAGTAAACAAAGAATGTGCTCTGTTCTTTCTCAGTATTCCTAATTCTTATTTTTTAGCACTGGAAATAACGCTCATTGTTACTCTGTCTGTCTGCTCAAATTTACTGCTTCTTCACTTGATGCAATTAATTTTTTAACGATGTATTTTAATTGGGGAAGATTGCTGTGATTCAGCATAAGAATGCTAGTGACTTACAATCTGAGAGAAGAAACAAACTGCTGATAAAGCTGCACATAACTCTCATTAAAATTCTGAAATGAAAGGTAATGCAAGGTTATGTATTTTTTAATAACAAAAGCTATTTTAAATGTTATATTTTAATCTTGATACCATCAGGGGATGCAAATGCAATGTGCAGAGCATAAAGACTTTGAGGAACTTTGCTTTTAGGGGGAAGCGTTTAACAGCAAGACAGTTCTGATAGAGAAACTGAAAGAATGTACATAGTGTGTATGCACACACATGGTTATATGCTTACGTGTATGTATGCAGTCCATTTCTGTTCCCCATACTAAACCGATCATGCATTTTTCTTCTAGCATCACAAGGTCTTTAAGTAGCTGTGTATCACTGCACCTCTGTTTTGAGAATTCTTCTACCCAGGGCAGAGTGTGATGCTTCAGTGCAGCATTAGCAATTATGAAATGCAATCCAAAGAGAGAGATGAAAGAAACGAACTTGTAAATTTTCTCATGGGAGATATGGCCCAGAGCACAATGGGGAAGGTATTACAGTGATGCCAAATAAACTTCTGGGATGTTCAAGCTCAATTTAACCTTCAATTGTAACGCTGCTTTTGTGAAAGCACTCCCAGGAGTAGCAGGGAGTGAGCCAGGCCAACCATATCTTCAGATAAGTTTGTTTTAGCCATTGCAATTGAATGTCACTAGACGAATTTGGAAATCTGCTCAACGTGAAATTTCATTTAATAAAAAAAGAGAACTATAATATGGCTTAGGCTGAAAGTACTGGTTTTTATAAACTTGTATGATGCTGCAATTTAATAACCCCCTCCAAGTGGATTTGTGTATCTAAGCCTTTGTGTATGTAGGTTTTGTATTGTGAAAGGCATGTGAGTAATAGGGTGGTCCTGCATTGCAGAGACACTCCTGTGCTGAACAGAACTCAAGGTAAAAAATGGAATTCCTATTAATGAGTTGTCACTGTATTTTATAGGCGCAGTCAAATATTTTTTGAGTGTTTCCAATGTGCCAGGAATTGGTGTACATGTATGTAAATGTGAGGTGGCTTTTTTTTCCTTTCCCTTATGGGTGTGAAATTTGATATGTCTTGGCTTTGCCTTTTTTAAGACAGTGGTGACACTAGACTTAAGCACCCCAAGATCTCTTAAATTAATTGTAAAAGATCAATTTCCTCTTCTTTGTGATGTGCTTGAAGGTGATTATTTTTTATTGTCATTTATTTATGCTTGGACAAGGAAAGCTTAATTCATCTCGTTTGCCAGTTACCATTATTTACAGTAAAAAGCAGAGCTAACTCATTATCTCTTTTTAATACAGTAACATCTGGCAAATGTCATCTAGATCGTAAGATGAAACTCAGAAGAATCACTAGAGGTTTTGGGTACTACGATCTTGGCTGCACCTTTGAGGGACCATGTTGGCATCAGATGGTCATAACTGACCAGGAGGGGAAAGAATATACAAAGCAGCAGGCTGCTCATTATCAGAGCTTTAAACTAGATTTGATGGGGGAAGGAGGTGTACCACTGAGTGACAGAGAGGAGCCAGAGAGTCACTTCAGGAAGCAGTAGGGGAAAACCTCGTATTTTTCCCAGAGAATTTTGGGAGGGCTCCTCTTGGAAGGTAACGCAATGGACAGACCAGCTGAAGTGCCGCTGCATCAATGCACGCAGCATGAGAAATAAGCAGGAGGAGAAACCGTAATGTAATTATGAATTACATTAATAATTTATGTCATGGAAGCTTGACTGGATGAATCACACATCTGGAATACTTTGGTTGAGGGCTGCAAGCTTTTTGGAAGGGACAGGCAATGTAGGAAAGGTAAGAGCTGCCTTTGAGAAACAGTCATGAATAGTTTGGGGTCTCCAAAACAAGGATGTGGAGCTCTTGCATCAGGTCCTGACGAGACCATGAAGATGATCAAAGGGCTGGCAAGACCTTTCATGAAGGAAGGTTGAGGGAGATGAGCTTTTTACTGTGGAGAAGGAAAGGTTTTGGGGAGATTGCATTGCAGCCTTCCAGTACTTGAAGGGAGCTTGTAGGCACGAGGGAGACTCACCTTGTACCCAGAGAGATAAAAGAGTTAAAAAGGTGAGCGCATAGAGGAAAGGCTGTGTTGTTAGTAAGAGGGAAATGGATGTGACACTGCTACAAGACCTTTTATTTCTACTCAAAACCCATACTCTTAGGAAGAACTCAACTCAGTAGGTAGCTTGCAACATTTGGAAGCTTATTTTGGAGTTTTAAGAAATTAAGGTGAACACTATTTTTATTCGTCTGAGAACTTGGGATTATGGAACACAGATAACTTCTTAGACTTACTGGAAAGTTATACTGTTGAAACTCAGAAGAGGAGGCCAACTGTGTTTTTACGTGAGCTAAATTACTGTTAGAAAGTGTATGTAAGGGCTGTCACCGTGTAGCTGGGAGAGCTTATGTTTCTGTCTTGTGCTACACAGACTTAAGAACCTAACGTTTAAAATATTGACCATCACAACTGTATTAATAAAAATCCACAAAAAAAGCATGTAATTAAATTTTTAACAGATCTGTTAATCCATAATAGCCTTGTTCTTACTTTCCAGTCATCATGCTTAACTGATATTTCATACATTGTTTCCGTAAGTATTTGATGAAGAGAAATGCATTTCAGTGTAATTGCTGAAGTATCCTCCTAGAAGTTTGATCCTTTCAGATAGGTTACTGTTGTAGTTTTGTAGGTTTTAAATTCATCTAAGTTCCGTGTACAGTAAGTTCAATATGCAGATAGAAAGTACGTACACAAAAAGAGTTAATGAAAGTCAGTCTAGCAGCAGTGTATTCATTTTTTAGATGTATTATAGGTATATTTTGTGTATATTTATGCATTCTGGGTTGACCATATGGTTCAAGTATTCATTAGTACTTTGGGTATTTAAACACTTGGCACTTGTAGACACTGTTAAATATTCCTGTATAAACATCCTGCTTGTAAAGGCTGACAGAAGAAAAGACTGTTTTCCAAGTTGCTCACTATTATTGAAATTCCTCTAGTTATGTGTTTCTTACTGGTTATGAAATGCGCTGTAACATTAGCGTCATGATTACTGTCTTCCATTCAATCGCTGCCACTAGCAGTGATGTAATCTCATCTTTCTGCCACAGAATTAGATGCAACTACTTATTTTAATTGACTTCACCGCTTGGTGTTGCTGGAAAGAACTCCAAGTCTGATTACAGGGAAGTAACCACTTTTTAAGGTTTTATTTTAATTCACTGATGTTAAAGTTTGTATGTTAAGTTATTTGAGGATGAATTACACGGTGTCAGATTGCACCCTCAGCAAGTTTGCAGATGATGCTAATCTGTATGGTGTGGTTGATGTGCCTGAAGGACAGGCTGCTGTCCAGAGAGATGGCGACTGGCGTGAGCAGTGGGCCCAGGTGAACCTCATGAGAACTCAAGAACCAAGGTCTTGCACCTCGGTCATGGCAGTTTCTGCTATCAGTGCATGCTGGAGGATGTAATGGTGGATCACACCACTGCCAAAAAAGTCTTTGAGGTACTGGTGGATGGCCAGCAGTGTACCCTCACAGCCCAAATAGCCAACTGTCTCCTGAGCTGGAACAAAAACAGTATCCAGCGGGTCAGAGAGGTGATCCTCCACCTCTGCTGTGTGCTGGTGAGATCTCATCTGGAGCACTGCATCCGGATGTAGAGTCCTCAGTACAGGAGAGACATGGAGCTGTGGGAGGATGTCCAGAGGAGGGCCACAGAAATGGTCCCAGGGATGGAACACTTCTCCTATGAGGATGGGCTGACAGCTGGGGCTGTGCAGTGTGGAGAAGAGAAGGCTCTGGGGAGCCTTCTCTTTTCAGTATCTAAACTAATCTTTTCAGTATCTAAAGAGGGGCTGTAAGAAGAAAGTGAACAGACTCTTTAATGGGATCCGTTACGATAAGACAAAAGGAAGAGGTTTCAAACTAAAAGAGGGATGATTTAGATTGGACATAATGAAGAAGTTCTCTGCAATAAAGGTGGTGGGGTACTGGAGCAGGTTGCCCAGAGAGCTGGTAAATGCCCTGTCCTTGGAGATGCTCAGGGCAACAAAGATGTTTATTCCAGGGGAATTGAACCTTTAAAAGTTCCTTCCAACTCAGAAAAATTCTGTGATTCTATGAAATTGCATTGATGTGGTGTGATGTTTCACAGAGTAACTCGAAGCTTTTGTCTTAGCCATGATTTGTAGAAGTTGGAAGAGCTACTCCAGTGTTGTTGTTTCTTTACAATTGTCTTTTAATGAAAGATTTCTTTAAAAATAATCAACTTCAGAATTTGTTTTAGTCTTACAAGATGTTAAAAACTGCGTTCAACTTTTAAAAATTTTCTCTTTGTAAATCATGAATAAGACATCTTTATGAATTGCCTATAGGTGACGCTGAATGAAGAGAGAATTTTTTTCTGGGCGTCATTTTATTTTGTTTTTTAATTGTGATTTACAAAAATATTGGTGAATTTTCTTTTGGAGAACACCAGAAGCATTTCTTGTTAATTGCAAGACTGAACATGTCGCTGTAGAGTCAGAACACCTTTAGAGTGTCTAGTTTTGAGGATAATAGACTGGTTATCAACAAAAGATATGACTGACCTCAAGGTGAAAGAGATTTGTCACTGTAAATGGATGGCTGCAAACAGGTTTGCCTTGTGTTTTCTGGTTTCATCTGTGACGTTTGCTGCAGCATTAAAGCAAATGTTTCAGTAGGCTGATAGTGATGTGTGATTTTTTTTCTTTCCCTCTCGTCACCCACAACAATAACAACAAAGGAAAAAAAAACCCAAACCAACCTCAACACCAAAACCAGAAAAAACAGCTCTTTCTAATGCACATTCATCAGCATGTGAAAACTTGACATTCTACTGGGACAGAATTACATTTGAAATACTTATTTTCCATGGTAATTTGATCCAAATCTTGTCCTTTACGGATTTTAGTAAGAGAAAGGCAAAAGTAAAGTGCTACTTGCAGGATGCTTGTTTGGGAAACTGCTACGAGTAGTGGCTGGGGGTTGTTCCTCAAATAGGTGCTCAACTGTGAGGGAGAGAGCACTTCCAAGCACTGCGTTCTAAGAAAGAAGATTCAGTGGTCGTTTGGTAAATATCTAATTATGGATTGGTGGGGAAGCAGATTGTAGAATTGGTGCTCGTTTAATAAATTATCCTGAATTAATTATTCATATAGCATTTTAGACTTCCAGGCTACAAATTGAAGCACACAAATTAGAGAGTAGGTTAGTTCCATATTTCATGCGGAACACACTGGGAGTGGCTGAACTTGAACAATGAAAGCAGTCCATTTCCAGTGGATGGAAGGGAGAAGCTTTGCACAGGAAAGTGGGACTGTGTGATCTCCTGTGGTGCTGCATTCCTTGCTTTGATAAAGAAGCATAAGGATGTACTAAATGGGATAGCACTCAACATTGCCAGATTTGCATTTTGCTCCTCGTCGCTGCAGAAATTCTTCTGGTGATCATTTCTCTAGGTACAGGTGTAGGTGGATGTGGCTGTTTTGGATGCAGTGCATAACAATCGGGCCTTGAGCGTTGCAAACATTGTACAGATGGCAGGATAGAGATGGTGGGCTGGATATAAAAATACCTGTGCTGGCTGTCCTTAGCGTGCTGGAGACTGGCTGAGTTACCCTACTTTCTTGCAGTGTTCTCAGTAAATGAAGAAGATGGCATGCGTAAGGGAGTCTCTGTTTTCACTACCTGTGTTTGTCCTTTTTAACTTTGAGTGTAAACGACAGATTGCAGAACAAATTCAAATTGATTCTGAGATGAATTGTGCTTGAGCCTTACCCAGGAGATACTTCTTAACTGTTCTTCTGCATTTCCTGATGGCAGAGATTCTGTAAGTTTCTGTCACAGTCTCTACTGGAGCAAATAATCTGGATAGCTGGAAAGATTTCCTTTCTTTCTAGGTACGAATATTGACTCTTACATCCCCCTTACACCGAATTAGTCTGTTTGCTATCTTTCACCATATGAACTGACCATGGAATACTGATCTCTTTTCTACCAGTTTCCTGCGTATGTCAGGATATGAAGTGTATGCCCTTGATCATCTCCTTCATTCTAAGCAAATTCATTTTTTCAGTTTTTTAAATGTCGTGTTCTCTTCGCTTTTCTGTGGCGTCATGCTGCTGCCTGAACTCTCTTTGTTTGTCTGCATTAAAAGTAAAGTAGATGAAACTGGACACAGCACGCTATCTGATGCCTCACTTCTACAACAGGAGAAAAAAAAGAACAGTGCCTACTTGTGCAGTTAGTGCACTAAGGAGGGCAGCAGCACCCCATTGTTGATGCAGCTTGTGATCTGCAGTGAGTTCAGAATCCTTTTTCACAGATCCAGAGCTGTTGGACAGGATCATCGTAAACTGAGCGTTAGGTTTCTTTCAGTGCTGCAGAAGAAGGCATGGTGGCATGGTTCCTTTCGTGGTAGTGATGGTTTTTATCTGTTTCTGTCCACGAAATCTTGAAACCATTTTTCATTCTGTAGCAAAGGAAAGAGGGGCATGGGGTGGAACTGATGACATTTTCAATGCTCAGTATGAGAATTCTGAGAGGCTGATCTTTTTGTTCTTTTTTTTCATGATTTTTTTTCACTCTTTTCCGTGCACTTCTCCCAACCCCCATATCTGTGACACTGAATAACAGGAGATTAAAGTCCAGCGTAGAGTCTCTGTAGAGACTGACTGCAGAGGTCGCTCTTCTATAGAGAAAAAAGATTTTAAAACACAAGTTTCAGAAAAGAGAGCCTTAATACAAATCTTTCCATTATAAATTCTAAGAGAAGTGTAAAGAAATAGCTTAGAAAGAGGGGACAATTCTCAATTAATTTAATGGGAGCAAGGATAGGTCTTTATTCTTAAACTTAGGGAGGAGAAACCAGTATTTTTGGTTTTTTAGGAGCATATGTTTCAGATCACATTTTCCAAATACGTATATGAAAAGAAATGAGTGCTTTAATATGCAAACATACCATGTCTGTATGAAACTGTCATTAAAAATAGCAAGTGGAACCACCTTAGGATTTTTCAGAGCAACTGCTATTTTCTGTATCTTGTACAGATTTCATAAAATCATAAAATAACTTGGGTTAGAAGGGACCTTTAAAGCTCATCTAGTCCAGCTTTCGTCTGCTATGAGTAAATGATTTTCAATGGCAGCAATCTTAGTAAAACAAAACGATAAAATGTTTGTGTGTTATATGGATACTGCACCACAGAGGGGAAAAAATGGGGGAGGATAGAAATTGTGAGTGTCAGTATCTTGCCTGGATTATACTTCAGATTTCACTTAACACCAATGTCAATGTGGTGATTTGTTAGCCCACTATAAGCAGCGTGCAATTAGCTTCACTTGTGTGCATCCATGTATGTAGGTCACTCCAAAAGTAATGCCTCCTATTTTCTTCCATGGAGAACTATTATAGATACAAAGAGCACAACAACCTCTTGATAGAGCAGAGTCTCAGCTGCAAAACACTATTTTTCAAGATGGTTGCCAACATTAGCTGTGCATTTTTGCCAGTGATGCATAAGAGCTTGCAGGCCATGCTCAAAAATCTGCTTGGCTGTCTGGAACGTGGCTTGTCTTTCACATCAGTGTCACCACTGCTGAAACACATCAACCACCAACTCACTGTGCTTACATCTGCTGTTTGGTCTCTGTAAGAAATCAGCAAGCATCAGTGAATGGGTGCCGTTTTTTCCACTCGGAGGAATTCTGAGGAAAATTGACATCATCTACCTGGACTTGTGCAAAGTGTTTGACCCTGTCCTGCAGGACATCATGACATCCTGGTCATCAAATTGGAGAAAAAAGAGAAAAAAAAAAAAAGGATTGGTTGGATGGTTGCAACTCAGAGAGCTGTGGTCTGTGGCTCAGTGTCCATGTGGAGACCAGTGATGAGAGGTGTTCCTTGGGGATAAATGTTGGAACTGGTGCTGTTTAACATCTTTGTAGGTGACATGGACAGTGGGATCATAGAATGACCTGGGCTGAAAAGGACCTCAAAGAGCATCTAGTCTCATTTGCCCTGCTGTGGGCAGAGTTGCCAACCACCAGACCAGGCTGCCCAGAGCCGTCCAGCCTTGCCTTGAATGGCTCCAAGGCTGGGCATCCACAGCCTCTCTGGGATTGAGTTTGCAGATTACAGCAAGCTGAGTGGTGCAGTTGACACGCTGGAAGGAATGGATGCCATCCAGAGGGATGGAGGCAGGCTTCAGACATGCCATGCCAACCTTATGAAGATCAGCCAAGCAAAGTGCAAGGTCCTGCAACTAGGTCAGGGCATTCTCAAGCACAGATACGGGCTGTATGGAGAATGACTTGAGAGCAGCCCTGAGGAGAAGGGTTTGGGAGTGTTGGTTGATGAAAGACTCTATATGAGCTGACAGAGTGTGTTTGCAGCCCAGGCCAACCATATCCTGGGTTGCATCAAGAGAGTCATGACCAGCAGGTCGAGGGAGGGGATTCTGCTCCTCTGCTCTGCTCTTGTGAGGCCCCACCTGGAGTACTGCATCCAGTTGTGGGGTCTCAACACAAGAAGGACATGGAGCTATCAGAGCAGGTCCAGAGGAGGGCCATGAAGATGATCGGAGGGCTGGAAGAACTTCCCTGTGGGGACAGGCTGAGAGAGCTTAGGCTCTTCGGCCTGGAGAAGAGAAGGCTCCTGGAGAACCTTCCATGAACTCATGCTAGCTGGGCCTGATCCTGTAGCTGTCCTGCACATGCTGTGTGGTTGCACTCAGGATGACTTCTTTCATTGCCTTCCCTGGCTCTGAGATCTGGCTGACAGGTCTGTAAGTTCCCCAGATCCTCCTTGCAACCTTTCGTATAGACTTGCATCACTTTAGCAAGTCTCTGATCTTCTGAGATCTCTCTGTTTGACTAGGACTGATGGTAGATGGTGGAAACCACCTTGGAAATGATGTCAGCCAGCACCCTCCGGTAGATCCCATCCAGCTCCATGGACTTCTGACAGTCTAGACAGAATAGCAGGTCTCTGAGTATTTCTGTCTGAATTGTGGGGTGTTTATTCTGCTCCCCACCCCAGAATTCCAGGTGAGGAGGCTGGGTACTCTGAGGATAACTCAGTGACAGGTGTAAAGAAGGCTTTGAGAACCTCAGCCTTTTTCTTATCCTCAGTGGTCGTGTTCCCTGCTGATCGAGATAAAGAGATTCCCCTTACCCCCTTCTTACTGTTAATATATTTGTAAAACACTGCCTTCTCTTTCTTTTTTTTTGTATGAAAATGGTTTCTATTTCAATCCAGGCCATCCAGGTAGCCTTATTTTTGGTTTCCTCTTTGGAACTTTTTGAGTTTCCTATCCTTTAAGGCTTGTTATCTAGCCATAATCACTGTAGAGACTGGTGTTTAGGGAAGGATAAGAAAACAAAAGCATTGTTACTAGTGTAGAATTGTGTTAAGAATCAGCACAGTATTTATTACAAAAATAGACTTTGTTACAGGAAATTCCACCTCTCCTCCCACCTGAGATTTTGCCCATATGCAAAACAGATTTAAAATAAAAAAATTAATTAAAATATGAAGCAAATAAACAAACTGGCATATGCTTCTAGCACACTTTTAGTTTCAGAGCAGTTCCGAAATTGCAGGTTGAAGGTGAAGAAAATCTCAATTTATCCTGGTTTATAACTCATAATATATCATTAAAAAAAAAAACTTGCCAAGATTTGAATTTTCATGAATCCTGAATAGGTGCATTTTAGGTTTTTGGAGGTTAATGAAAGGTGTACTTCTCTTCGTTTTTTCTTGTTCATTCATTGAATGCTTTGAGAACATTATCCTGGAAAACCATATGGAGCAAACTTAAAACAATAGTGAACAGACTCTTGCTCGTGCTACGGTTCTGCATTTTTAAGTTGCAAAATGAAGTCCCACGAGTTTGTCTCCCTGAGAACACTCTCTTTTTTAAAAAGCAGATCTTTGTCTTAGTCCTTTGCTTTCTTTGGTGGTACAATGCTGTTGAACATTCCGTCAGGATACAGTAAAATGCTTTCTCTGCAAATTGGAGGATACCAAGGCGCCATCTTTCCTTACCAAAGAATATTTAATATGGACAACATATGATTCTATCTTGTTCTGCACGGAAGGCTAATTCCGAGCTAGACTTAAATCGTATATTTTGAACTAGGTGATTCTTGTCTCCATTTTTTTGTTTTTTTTTTTGTTTTCCATGATTCCTTTTATTCCACTTGTCATCAAAATCGTTTGATGCTGAAGAATGCATTCTTGTTAATTCTCCCATCGTGGGTTCGTTGTCTGATCTCAACCTGCTATTCCATTACCGCAGTAGCTTCTGTTACTATTTCTGAACTAGTTCCAAACGTACTGAATCAGTAACGCACAGCTTCACACCTGATGTGGAGCTGTCTCACCCCATGCAGTCACTGATTGCTGTGGGCAGTCAAGTCACCATGACCTTGCTGTGTACTTTGCCAATGCACGTGTAACTGTACGTGGCTGCTGCCTGATGAGTTGGCTTCTGCTGGCAGAGTTGGTGGGAACTTTGCTCTCATCTGCAGCAGCTGCTGTTGCAGTCCCTCGTAGCACTTCCCATGATAGAACATGATTTGAATTGTCTACCTAAGCCACAGAAGATAAAGAAGCTGCATGTGTTTCATGAGTTCACAAGTAATTGTGCTGTAGAGATTTCCCATCTTTTTCGAAAGCAAGTTCAAATAAGCTCTTTTTGGGAAATCGTGGAACAGTAGAAGTTCAGAACATACACGATGGTCCTAGTAATGCAGTGGTTCAGATGGTAACTCAAACTCTTGTTGTATAGAAATTATTTCTCTTACCAGTTACTGTGTGCACAAGCGTGAGAAAAAGAATAATGCCTTTGTTGTAATGCAGGGTGATCCACATGAATTTGAGAGAAGGGAATGCCTAAGAGGTTCCATGAGGTTAGTATCCAAATGTTGGCCTGGAATGTTTGTATTTCTTCACAGAAACAGGCAGCAAAGAGATTTCATATGGGTTTCTGTTATGACAGCTGTTATGCTTGTGGTTTCATTTTGTGAAGCTTTGCTATTTTGAACAATACCTTATTTTTTTAGTTCCCAAAGTTTTACTCAATTGTGGATTTCTAAAGAGTTGTTCAGCTTTTTCTATGAACTGTGCTATTCCCAGATGAGAAGAGTGGGCTGGTATATCAATACCATGTATTTTATTCATGCTGATTCAGATCTAAAATAGTTCAGATGTTAGAGTAACACTTTCCGTTGTTAACGAGTATTTGTTTGGGAACCTATCTTGAAAGAGAATCATGGAAGCATTGGTACATATATCTGGGGATGGCTTAGTAGCATCCTCTACTCCTTTACCACGTTCTGCTTTTAAAGAGCAAGCCACACCAAAGTCAGTTTTCTTACACCTCCCTCCCCTAGTTATTTGATTCCTGTTATTTTTGTTAATGTAATGCTGATTTAGCAATCAGATTGAAGAGTTGCTAAATCATGTTCTGAAATTGAAAGTAAATTACTTTCTGTTCATCCTGTGGGTTAGTGGCATGGCATTTAATTGTTTTCATAGCAGAGTAATAGCAGAGTTATAAACTGTGGAAACTAAGGCCATGGCACTTAAGTGTATTTACCACTGCAGCTTTCAGAACTATATATTTGAATGTTTATGCTGATTATGTGGTGCACTTTGGCATGAGGAAATAGCATGTCTCCCAAGGCAAAATATCTAAGGTGTGGGGGGCAGAATGGCGAGGCCGGACTGTTTTCAGTGATGAGTGGAGACAGGACAAGGGGAAACGGCTGGAAACTGCAGCATAGGAAGTTCTGCACCAATGTGCGAAGGAACGGCTGTGCAGTGAGGTGAGGAGCACTGGAACAGGCTGCCCAGGGAGGTGGTGGAGTCTCCTGCTCTGGAGATGTTCAAGACCTGCCTGGATGCCAACCTGTGCGACCTGCTGTAGGGAACTGCTTTGGCAGGGGGTTGGACTCGATGATCTCTGGAGGTCCCTTCCAACCCCTACGATTCTGTCATTCTGTGATTCTGTGAAAAGTGAGTATGTGCAGAATCAAACCGAAAGACATCTCCTAGCTGTGTGATGCAGCTATATCCATAGCTACCAAACCGTGCCTTTACTCTGGGTGGTTCACCTCTGCACGTGCTGTTAGTTCTCCAGAACCTGTAGTATGAACCTTTAAACATTTGGTCTGTTTTCATAATCTACTGACATTTTTTGTGTGCAGGAGTTCTCTCTCATCCTGAGTTTTCTTGTGATTCTTCCTCTGACATATAAAGATCAATCTTATTCCCCACTTGTCGCTGTGTTACAGTCCTTACATAAGCCAAGCTGCTGTAGCTGGTAATATAAATAATCTTTCAATTCCCTGAAATTCGTAGAGTTCTTTTCCTGCTCTTGTAGTGACTTGAGTAATATTTCTCGCAAGTGGCTTGCATGCAGCAATTCTGATGAGGTCTTAACGGAAATCTGATGCTATTACTTGTGAAATGTTCAAGGAATTTAAGACCTGGGCTTCTGCTCTTGTTCAGATGAGTCTTTTATGTAAAGTAGTAAAACTTGCATCAGTTCTTTAGGAGTCAGTGTTAATCATCTCATCACTAGCAGTTTGAACATCTTATTTGTTTTCTTCTAACGTGGAAAAAATGAGTAAAGATATTGAGGGTAATTTCATTCCTGCTTATTTCAAGTGCGGGATGTACTGCTCCCTGAAGATCCGTGGCTAAATAAAAAGCTGAAGATTGAGCTTGCATAGTATCTGATCGAATGCTGTTTGTACAAGGAAGTTACAGATGCCCTAGGCTGATACACACAGCAGTTGTGCATCCTGGCATACACGCATGTAATCCATAGATAATGACACTTCATTAGTATCAATTGATTATTTTTGCAAGTTTTTGTTTTTCATCTTCATTAAGGAAATTAATTATTCACTCAGTAGTATAAAAGGACTGCAGATCTATTTACCCCTGTTAGCTGCAGTACAAGTCCTCTAATTTATTTATTGTTGCCCTGATGTATCTTAGAGAAGTATCAGGCTCCTTGCCATTCAAGTCCTGATCTCTTCAATAAGGTTTCGTTGTTTTCTCATCTGTACTCATGTGGGAACATTAGTTCAGTGCTGGTCCAACACCAGCCCAGTCCTTTCACTTAACAATACGCCTGTGATACTTCTGCTATCTTCCATGGGACTAGTGACATATTTAAATTGATTGAAGTTGTATTCTCCACTAGAGTGAAGTAACCAGGATTGGAAAATAAAAAATGCTGTGTTTGCCTTAGAATTTCATGGAAACTTTAGTAATTATTGTACTAAAATGGCGGTGTAAAAAACTGTAACTAATACACAATAGTATTGCTGCAACAGAAATAGCATCTGGCGAGTTCTTGCACCCTCCTGCACTTTCAAGGTGATCGTTTCAAATTACATTAGGCATTTACTGTATCTCCAAAAATCTGTCTCAGAGCTGTTTTCAGTAGACAAATTGCGTTCTCTTTGTGTGAGGCTGCATTGCATCACCAGCCCCACATTCGGGCTTTCCCCACAGAAACTTCTGAATGAAGTAACAAAACGAATGACTTCTTTTTCATTTCCTCATGTAAGACAAATCCTAACATGAAGTCCACTTTAAATATATCACAGCCTAATTAAAGAAGTCAGCGTATTTACTAAGATATAATTGAAGCCATTTCCGTGAAGGACAGACAGAAGATGTTATATTTGGTCTTAGGAAAACAAACAGTGCATGAAGCTGGCAGCTGTACAGAAGCGAGGTTTGTGAACAGTGGTACTACAAGAACTCCTCTTAGGAGATAAGCATTAAGACATGTTAGCATGTCTTACACCCGTGTTTTCCATAGGTATTGCAGTGCAAAGGGGATGTTCAAGCACAAATGTCCTCTAAATGATTTTATGATTTTATTTTTTTATTCTCAGCATTCTTAATTTATTTGGTTTTCTTTATTCTTAGTGTTTTGTATGCTTAAAGGATGTTGATGATGTTAAAAGGTGGGTTGTAAGTTTATCTTAATTTCATGAAGCCCTTATGTTAAAAAATACAGCTTTTCTTTAATAAGTGTATTTCCCCTAATTTCTAGCAATCAGCTTTTACTCTGCTCTTCAGCATGCTGTAGGTCCCTTAGTTGTCAAAGCAAAGCTGTAACTTTATTACATGGAGTTACAAGAAGCTGAAGCAGCATGAGGAGTGCATGAAGTGCCGTTATTACTTGTTGCTGAAGAACATACCTCTTTGATTCTGAAGAGAAAGATGCAAGTGGTTGCACATCTAAAGAAATTCGTCACTTGTGTTGAATGGATGGCATTGAATGACTGGTGTCAAGTGTCATCTACACTTCTTCAGGACACCAGCTGCCTTTCCAAGGATGTCTTGTGAGCAGGGCCTTGAGTGCTATGATGTATGAAATGAAAGTGGAAGAGAACCAAGGGCTCCTCCTGGAAGGTGTGCTCTGCCCAAGCTTGCTGCTGTTCTGCCAGAGTCCTGTGGAATCCCCCTGTGATTCTCTGGAGCAGCTGGTGGGGTGCGTGGCTGATGGCAGCAGGCTTTGGAAGCAATCTCGCTGTCTAGGGCAATGTCCAATCTTTATGACCTTTTTTGACAAGAGGAGCATATTTTGTAAAAGTGGTGCTGTTCCCACTGCAGTAAGTCTCAGCGGTCCCTTGTGTAAGGAGCTGTAATTCCTCGGTCTTCCTTGTGCGCTCTGCAACTCCCAAAGCTCCACTAACTAGGCTGACACAAGGGGATTTCGTCTTAAAATTGTTGAGCCACATGGTCCTGTGTGTTGGTGCGACCGATTGATAAAAAGCCAATCAAATTATATTGCATGCAGGTTTTTCAGTGGAGATGAATTTTGTATCATGGTTGTCAGGCAGGAGTGAAATTACTTGGTCTCCTGAGGGTCACAGGACAGGACTACAGGGGTGACTACAGATAAATAAAAGAAATGCATTCCGTTTTACCTGAAGAAAATGGTATCATGCAAGTAAAAAGTAAAAGAGAAGTACTCTAGGAGTGGAAAGTGTTCCCCAAATCCAACGACGGAGCAAGTGAATGAGGAAAATAATTATTGTTTCCTTAATTAATTTTATTTTCTTGAGAAATTTTGCGTTTTCATCATTGTGACTTGTGTGACCTATTCAATGGCAGTGACCTTGGTGAAAGGTATGATTCACCACGATGTGTAATTGTTTTTTCTACAGTTGTGCCCCTTGTGTTTACCAGTGCCATTTGGTGATGGTAATTATAGAACATTGCTGGAAACTTTATAAGTTATAGTTTGGATGAAAGTGCTGTAATTTTACAGGAATTATTATTTCCTATAAATCTCATTTGAAAATTCAAGGATGCTGCATCCTGCTGGGCTTTTGGGTGCTTCTATTTTCAGTACTTTTGTGCTTCTTGAGTCATATTGATTTCCAAATGCTATAAATCTGCACAAAACAGGAAGAGTGTAATAGCCTTGTACAGTTGCTGAGCCGTTTCTATTTCTAATTAGAATATTTATTAAAATTGAACAAGAACAGGCTTAATGTAGTAAGAAGCTGCAGTTTCCCTTTGTGATCTAAACTAATAATTGGAACTGATTCCAATTGTTTCTGTACGTTCTTAAGTCTAAGATTCATTCACCTTGAAGGAAAAGTAGCAGAGAAACTTTCTTGTAATGCCCTGTCAAAGCCAGAGCTCTCTCTATGCAAGTGAGAAGAGATGAAGTCTGGCAGTAGCAAATTGCTGAAGAAGAAATTGTTTTTTGTGTTGTCTGTGTTACCTGTATTTCATTACGATAAGTAATATTCTGGAATGCCAGCTACCTCTAATTAAGCTACTTTTTTGTTTCAGTTACCCTCTTATTCTAAAATACAGGTCTTGGATAGATTTGTGGTTGAGGAATACTGCTGGCAGTTCAGATTCATGTGTTGAGTGAATGAGGATGCATGCCATATTTTTATTTATGTTGTTGTTACTTGTTTTTTTTTTGTTTTTAAGAAATATATCAGCAGTATATCTTCTAATATGTATGGGTCTTCCTTTTTCTTCGGCAAATTCTGAGGGGACCCTCCTCTGTTTGCCTCTGGAGGTTTTAGGTTCTGCGACCTGATGTTTCCAAGTAGCTGTGCATTTCCTAACAGTGATCAACAGTCTGCCAGATTTCCTGCACAGACATTAACTATTCTGGTGGAAATGGTCCAGTATGGTTTATTTTTGTGCCGTTATGAAGTTTTACTCACTTCTTCCTCTCAAACACGTCTGTGGCTTCCTATGGATGACAGCAACAAACGTCAGAGCATTGGTGCCACTGGAGGCTGCAGCCAGCACTGTCCCTCACACCCAGCTCCAGCATGCCAGGAAAGCTTTCAGGAAGGCAAGGTAGCATGGTCTAGTATTAAATGTGGAGGTTAGTGGGCCTGCCTATGGCGGGAGGGTTGGAAATTCATGATCCTTGAGTTCTTTTCCAACCTGGGCCATCTGTGATTCTGTGATTCTGCTGGCTGTGAAGCTCCCATGCTGGGGGGTAACTGGGCCCATGCTGAGGGTTCTGTGCTCTAGCTGACAGCGTCTTACAAATGGCCAGTGTTCTTGAGTGTACTGAGTCACATGGTGTTAGGTTTGCTGTACTGATGGAATTACTGGTTTAAAGAAGATCAGCTAGAAGGTTACACATGTAAATGTAAAGGGTTTATTAATCGGGGTGATGGAGGATGGTTTGAGCTTTGGCCAGGCTGTGGTCAGGCACCTGAGTTATTTCTGTAGCAGCTTGTGAACTTCAGTTGCTCGCATACAGGCAAATCTCAGTTCAGGCATAGGTAAATGTTGAACAGTTTGTCCAAAAACACATCATACACTTACAACAGCAGAATATGAAATCTGAATCTCTCGAGGGACAAGTCCTGCCTGTGTCAGCCTCCATCTGTCACAGCTGGTCCCTGCTCTGGTACTGCCTTGCAATGCAGCTGTGTTCCCAGTGGGTCCCTTGCTGTCTTTGCCCTCTGCTCTGCTGTTCCCTCGCTGTGCTGAGGGCTGCCTCTCTGGGAAGAAGCATGGATGGGGCAGTACCAAACAGTGGGGAAATGGGAGAATGATGTAAGGGCACTGGAAGGAGAATGAAGTAATTAATGCATTCTGTATTCAGCAGTGTCTCCTCAAGGAGTCCGAATAAGTGGATAGAAGGATTAGGCCTGTGAATTAAGGGCCTGCCAGGAAATTTGTTGCTTTGAAGACCAAGGAAATAAATGAATAAAGGCTTCACTAACTTGGGGTTAAGATTATTCACTGATGCTCTGTACCTTTTGAGAATGTATAGAATAGCTAATTCAAAGCCCCTAGAAACCAGAAAGCGCATGATTTAATGTATTAAGCTCCCACTGTAGAATTTCTGCTCTGCATTTCTGGAAATGCCTCACTGCATCTCCTTAGCCTCTGCAGATGCCCCAGCAGCTCTGGGCACAGAGCTCCTAGCTCTGTGGAGCAGAGTCCTGACACGTCCCTGGCAAGCCTTGAGCCTTAAATACGTATGACAAGTAGGGGCTTTTCCCAGCACCAGGCTTGCTCTTCACAAATTACACCAGGCTTGCCTGGGGTTTCATTCTGAGATGCTCCTTTCACTTGCCCCTTGCTATACTTTTAGAATTCATTGTCATATATGCCAGTAGGCTATTAGTAATTCCATGACACGAAGGCATTTTTGTTCATCTCTAGGGAACCTTTGTAGCTGAATCATTCCCACACAGTCAATTCAGTTCAGCCCTGAAAGGAGGCATTCTTGATTCCTTGGGATAAATATATACTCTTTTCAAATCACAAGATGCAGCTCTTCCAGGCTGCTCTTGCTAATAACTCCACTAGTCACCACACTGAGAGTTAACAGAGTGAGTGCAGCTGGAGTGTTTGCAAATATGTGCCGGAATGTAAATGTGTGAATACAGCATAAACAATAACACATTGTTCTAGTTCATTCACATCTCTATTCATGTATCTTATAGCAGTTTTCAGGCCCCTGAGAACCATCATCTCGTCCAGCCTCCTCCCTATCACTCCTGTTTAGTTCAGTCAGACTGTGGCTTTCTTCAGGAGTTCATCTCCAAGCTCCAAAGAACTCAAAAGATGGACAACCTCTACTAATTGCAGAGATTCTCCTATTTGTGAGCCCTTGTTGCTGACCTTTTCCCAGGGACTGCTGACAGTTCTCTGATTTCATAACCCAAGGCTATGATATGGGGGTGACAAGCACGTTATTTTTCACTGCCTGGCTGTCAGAGGCACAGTCTCTATCAGAGACACCACTGACATACTTGAACCATATAGTCTAAGCTCTGGAACTTACGAGACTTGAAGTCTGTTTTTGGCTTCTTTGCTTCTCGTAGGTAAACCTGAAAGAAGACGCTAGGATTCTCTGCATAAAGCTTTCAGTTCCTGGTGTAAAACTGCTGAAATTCCCTTCATTCGTGTGTGTGTGGCTCAGCAAGTGCTAACAAGCTGCAGTCCAGATTGAGGAGCATCCAGGAAGGAATTAGCAATGGAGGTGCCTTAAGGGGAAATCTTAAGGGCAGCCAATTCAGGAAGAATGCTTTCGTTGAACTTGACTTTTTACTACTTGGTGATGCCAAACCATAGCAAGGGTTTGAATATTAACTTCTGGATTGCTTTTTTCCAGAGTGTTGGATATGCTCTTCCTCTACTCGTTTTCTGTTCTTGATTGAGTTATGTTTTGGAAGAGCTGTAGTCTCAAAATCTTTAGTATTTTGTGTTACTTTATCCATGGTGTTTTGCTGGCTTATTGTGAGAACTATGCTTGCCAATGCTTTCTATTAACTTCTGTGGTTTTACTTACAGTGATGGAGCTTTTGGTGAATTTGAAAACCTTTTTACAAAGGCATGCTGAGATATATTCTTTTCTGTATTGGAGTGATAATCTTTGTTATATTTCCTACTTTTAAAAAGCTCTGTCTTCTCAGCTAATTAAATTGTATAGGTTTTCTTTCTTTTTTTTTTTTTTTCTTTTTTGTTTAATAGAAATATTTTCATCTTCAGTGCTTTTTAACTTTGAGATGTTTTCAAAATTGAAATGAAAAATCCAAAAGAAATATGTCATCCAGTCTTGGATTACATGTTCAAAAAGAGTTCCTGAGCCTCAGTAGGGGAATCTGTCGGCAAAAGTTTAATTCATTTAAGCAGAACAACAAAGGAAGTTTATTCGGCATTATACTTCATTCTGACACAATTCTATTCACATTTTAATTGAGTTACCTCATGATCTATCTACTCTTGAGTTAAGATCATATTAATTCCCATTTCTTAATTCAATTTGCTGCATTTCAAATAGGACATTTTACGAGCATCTGTTGAGGGGTGCTACATCATGCCCTTGGTCTGTTATCTGCTGATTGCTGGAGCTCTAGCATGGGGATTGCATTAATAGAACATACTTTGTTTAAAATAGTGTCTGAATGTATTATTTTTAGTATTTTTATGTGTTGTTTATATTTATTATTATGTGTTTCGGAAGTTTAAATTTGAACATTCTTCTAAGTCACTGCAATAATCTGTACTGTCAGTGAAGGGTAAGTCATCAGAACTTGCTTAAGATTTATTCAAGGATCCTTAAAGAATAAAACACGCTGTATTTCCTGTTTGCACAGATGGGTATTTTTGCATCTTTATTTAAAAAAAATAATAAAATGTTTAGGAAACACTTTTTCTCAGTGCAGACTTGAGTTCTGTCTCACTAACTTCAATGTTATGGTCAGTTCTACATGGATTCACTAATCTGAAGGCTTTTTTCAACAAAATGAGCCAAGGCATTTTAATTAATGAGCTGGAGGTTTTCAGTCCTCAGAGTTGTAAAGTGGAAGAGTTTTGCTATGCTATTTTTAATTAGAAAAATTAATTTCTTCATAATCTTAGAAAACATTTCTCGTGAGATAGGATGCACACTGTTTTGTTCTGTTGACAAATGAAATAGCGTAGAAATTCATTAGAATTACTTTTGTCAAGCTAAGTGCTTCGAACATGTCGGTATGCTTCCTCACTGTCCTTGGAATTCAGTGCTTGAGGGGGGTCGAGGCAGCAAAGGTCACCACGAGCTTCACCAGACAGTTTTTTGGTGGACCTCCCACTTCAGGAGGAGCGTGAGTTCTTTGGGGATTAGTTAGAATTTTATTTTTCTTCTTCAAAGGTTCTTCTCTCCAGTGGATCTGGGATTGCAAACCTTCAAGAGCCAAACCAAAAGAAGATGTCTCAATGAAGGTGGAACAAGCAGTGAATAGACTACTGTGTGCCTGTGTCCCATTGATCATACGGCAGAAAGCGTGTAGAAATCCAGCAATTCAGAGCATGCTGTTTCAGTGTGACTTTGCACAATGCTTTACCACTTTATTTTTTCCCTTTTTTTTTTTTTTTTTTTTTTTTTTTTCCCACCTGCAGACAGGGATGTTCTCTTCCATTTTATGCATTTAGAAGAGAAGGAATGGAAAATGGGGGAGACAGTTTTAATGCAGCAAAGATATTCAGCAGTTTATAGCCAGTTTGGGCTGTTGAGCTGCTTAATTCAATTTCATAAATATTCACAACTGAGTGCAAATTCTAGCCAAATTGCTTATTGAAATGCTTCCTTACTGGACACCTCACCACCCTCAGCACAGCGTACTTTTGCTTCATTTCAAGGCTGACTTAAGAAAACTTTATTTTTCCTGGTTACTGACTGCTCAGATTATAACTCGCCTGCTCTTTTAAAGCTGGTCATATGTTGTTCACACTGCAACAGATTAATTGTTTACGTAGCTTTTTTCCTGCTGTCTAGTCTATTTTATATAATACTTAACATAGTGTACTGTTTTGTGAAGAGCTGTTTATTCATTGATTCTTAGATTTTACCCTACAAATGTACTGGTTACTGGATATTTCAAACAATAGGGCTCAAGATTTCTGGATGCAGTATATCAAGTGAAGCCTTTTGGTTTTAACTGTAGTGGAAGCATTTTAACTGTAGCGGAAGTAAAAATAGTTTGGATTTTGTGTTTGCAGCCAAATTTTAATTGGCACATTGGTCCCACTGGGAATACTGCTGCTGTGATTCAACCCACAGCATTGGAGAGTAGGACATCAAGTCCCAGTAGGGGAATGAAAACAACAACAAAAGATTTTATAGCTGCTTTCATATTCATGTTATATACTTGCAGAACTCGCCAGCAGTGAGAACAGCTACTTACTGCGCAGTGCCCTTTGCAACAAAATGCAGTTGTCTTGATTTTCCTGTTTGTCTTCATCAGGGAGGCTGGCGACTGTAACAACAACGAAGCCTTGCTCAGGTCTAATGCTAGGTATGGGAAAATCACATACAGATTGGGGTTTTGTTTTCTTGCCAAGGTGCATATCAGACTCTGAGGTAACCTGGATGACTTTGTACCTTGCCCTGTGTGACAGAGGAGCAGATGTTTGGCAAGCTGCCACTTGGAAGGGCTGGTAGCCATGAAGGTCTGTCTGGCCACCAGGCTGCAGGCTGGTACGTGAAGCCAAAGCTCCCAGGAGGCCCTGATGGTGCTGTGTTATACCTGGAGTGTAGGAACCCTGTTGTCTTCATGGCCAAGGATGGCGTTGGTTGGGAAGCACACAGAATGTTGGTGTCTTGATTCTGCAGCAGCTGTCTGGACAGATTGTTGGAAAACTTCTGCTGGAAAACCTCAGTAGCCTTTTGTGGTGTTCGAACCCAGGGAAGCAAGCAGAGGAGCTGCCAAAAAAGCAGACAGGTTTTTAGCTAAGTTTTTTTCAGAATTAGGTTTTTCTGCAGGAAATATCAAATTCAGCATTTTCTAACAGTGTTGCTGCACTGGAACAGTATTAGCCAGCTTTAAAAATTTAAAAATCTAAAGCCTTTCAGCCTGAAAAAGAAAAACTAATTAAGGAGGTCTTCTGGTGAAGTCTAGACTATATCTTGAAGCTGAAACAACCATGATGTCCACAAGAAATTCAGGTTTTGGATTTTTGATCCATTAGAAGGAACTTTAAGTAGTGTGAACAGTCTTGAGACTGGTGCTCTTCAGCATCTTCATCAGTGACCTAAGCATTGTGCTTGAATCACCCTCAGTAAGTCTGCTGATGACACCACGGTGAGTGGTGCAATTGATACAGTAAAGGAAAGAGTGCTGTCCATTACTATTTCATGTTTAGAACTTAGTATGAATTAATTATTTGTATTTTAATTACTAGCATACCATAGAAAGGCAGTTGGTGCTGCATCTGTGTATGCTGTAAAGCTAGATGAGTCCTATTTTCAATCTAAACAAGATCCCTATGCATCCTTGGCTGATTCTTCACAATGATTACCTTGAGCACAACTGTTATCTTTGTGTAATGTGAATTAAATGGTGTATCCCAAAGTGCACCGACAGTCAACAAATGAAAAACAATCAGATTGCCACTCGTGGGATTATCTCCCTCTTTCTCCTCCCGTCTGTTCAAGGCTGATATTTCTGTTTGGAAATGTCAGATCCCAAAGTGGATGTTTTGCAAAGCGAATGCTGTGAAGTTATAAAGCAGATTTATCTTGAAAGAAGGAAAGATAACCTAGTAGGAGGCAGAGGTGGCAGGGAGCCAGAGAGCAGAGGCCCACTTCCTGCCCTGCGTCATTCTTTTTGTCTGTCTCTATGCAAGTCCCTTAACCTTTAGTGCTGAGAAAATGCTGGGCTCTAATAACAGTGTCATTCATTGTCCTGTGAGTTGCAGTTGAGGTGACTGTATAAACACCCGCATCAGCTGATTAACAGTGCTGTAGACTTGGATTTAGAATGAATAATGGTATTGAAAATTTAACTAGATAAAAGTGAAAACAAATTATTGTGTTGTGAAACATTCGCCAGCAACTGCAAGTAGCGCACAGGACAGAATAAGTATTTCAGGATGCATTTCAGGATGCAAAGAGACTTTGTTGGACTTCTGGGTTGTTGTCACATGCTGGCACAGCTTTTACCTTCTGTATCAGATCTGCAATGTACATTTTATACGTTCTGCTTTTTTGTTTTTCTTGATCTCAGTATAAATGCCCGTGTCTGTTGTATATAATCTATGTATTGCTCTTAATGGTTCCACAGTGCGTTAGCTTGTCTTGGCCCGAGGAACACTGCTTCTGTCAAAATATTTCTGAAGGCACACCTTGCTATTAAAAATAATTTGGTAGGCTTGAACCTAAGTTGTCTTTTCCATAAACTTAGCATGAATTTGCAGTGTACCTTTTATTTCATTTTTCCTAGTGCTCGCCCTCCTTCATGTGTGACTTTACTACATACACTCCATGGTTCTTTGTGCAAATGTGCAGCCAGCAAGAAATGAGAAGCAGGCTTTGTCATATGGTTTGCTGTATAGCTCTTCTTTCTTCTAAACCAAAGAAGAAATTACAACATGTCAGGTTGTTGTTGGTTTTTTTTTTGTAAGTTTGCTTGTTGAAATCAGAATGTGCTACAAACAAGTCCTCAGTTTGTGAAGTGATTTTTGAGGAACGGCAAACTTCTCTTACTATTTAAGCAAATTTTTGTTAAAAAGAGTCAAACTTGTTTTCAATCAAATGCAGATTGTTTAGTTACATACAGTCACTGAAGTGCGAAAGGACATTTCTTTTACAAGATCTCCTAAATTAGGCAGTACAGTTTGAATATTCTTAAGATATCTGTTTCAGAATGAAGATACAAGAAGTAAACCAAAATTAGAATCTGTTGTTTATCTGAAACAAACATCAGAAGAGTGCATTTAGAGAAAAGACTGGATAAAGAAAGCTTTTGTTCTTTTTGATAAATAAGCAGTATGTGGTAAGAGATGAGATATTACAGAAACAGATATGGAGCCTGCAGATTTCTCGTTTGGACAAAAATTGACTGAAGATATTTTTATTCTCTTGTATGGAAATCAGTCCTATGATGGCAGCAGAATTAAATATTCTCCCTGTGCTCATTTAGCTGCAGATCTGCCCTTTTGGGACTTTGTTCAAGTACAGGAATAAAATCAAACTCCTTCTCGGAGTTTTGAATGCTTGTTTTCCTTTGTGTCTAAAAGAATGAGAAAGTATAGCGTGGATCAACGAACACATATTCCAAGTATTTTACAGAACAATACGGATTGTAGGGAATGAATCATCTGAAGATATTTTGCTTCTTAAAAACTTAAAGAGGTAGTTCAGGGAAGCAACCTCTGTGTCTGTTCACAGAGCATTCCCTGAAGATATTAATTACATCACTGTGTCAACATAGTGTAGGAAGTTTGGTGGAAAATGAGGTCTAGAAGAGTTCTACCCAGTAGTCCAGGAGATACTGCACTAAACTCAGGGTCTGGGCAGAGTTAATTTTTACCTCACAAACTATCAAACATAGGAATGCGAAGTTGACAAGTAGAGTCACAATCTGATGTACTACTCACAACAGTGCAAAGCTGCTCCTAAGATTCTGACGACCGGATGAAGTTAAGGAGCGTATTGCTGATAATGATAAACTGGGTTTAGAGCTGAAAGCTTTCTGAAGTGTTGGAACACATTGCCAACAACACTGCCAGCAGTAGGCAGAGACCAAGACACGAAGGATGTCGTCTTGAGCCTTGAAAGTCACAGTTAGGACTCGTGGGAGGTTTTTGGTATAAGCTGGGCTTAATTGCCAATGTATACTAGATTTATGGCCTATTTTTAATATATATTGTATTTAGCATGCATTAAAAAACTAGGACTCTCTTAGGCTTGTGGAACTTGCTCTGTTCTAATATTACCAGTGATAACACACTCAAAAGTGGCTTCTGATTTTGGGTGCATCATTCTTCAGATAAAAAGAATGTAGAACTAAGTGATTTGTTAGGCCACTGATTAATTTATTTTTGTTACATCGTTAAGTCATACAGTTCCTTCATAACTCCTGTGATCTTCATTATGAAATTGGTTGTGATTTTTGGCCCCATTACTTTGATTAGAAGCATATTCCAGGCTTCACTGTCATAATATTTAGGACCTTTGCTTGAATCTGAGCTGAATATTTGGCTAATTCATGTCCATTTGGTTTAGTTCCAGTGTTCTTTTAGCCTAACAGCTTTATGTCTTTCTGGTGCCTAAACTGCTGGTGTATTTATGCTTTAAGTAACTTGAGTGTGAAAGAATGTGGAGCTGATAAAAACCATCTGCAAGCACCTAAATCATTAATTGGGTTTGATTTCTCCCTGTTTTTGTGTCTGTAACTCTTCTGTACACTTGTGTGTGTACACAGAATGCAAGGTTTGGTGGGACTGCACGAGAGATGTGGTGAAGGGGTGTTCAGTGCCCCTTAGGATTTGTATTCCCTTTCATTTTCTAGATGCACTGCACAGCTTCATGCCTGAGGATATGGAAGAGTAAATACAGTATTTCTCAGCTCTGTGGGCATGAGATTTACAAAGATTTTGAGCATTGGACTTTCTAAACGCTTGAAGCAGTAGAATTCTGAACAGATACTCCACACAGTGGTAAAATTACTTCACTTTTCAGAGAATACTACATTTTCCAACTCAGACAATGTCCGTGTCATCAACAGAGATTGCTGTTTGTTCAGTTCCTTTTATTTGGATGAATCTCTGAACAAATGTGTTATGCATGAGCTCTGCAGACGCGCTATGAAATCATAAAGCGTCCAAATGTTGAACTGTTCTTTCTAGCACAAGTGCCAGTAAATGTGCAGAGCTGCCAAGTAGTAAACCACTACTGTACACAAGGACTAAAGCAATGTGTGCAGTCAGCAGGTTTCTTTCTTTCTCACTGCAGAGAGAAATGAAACAAACACACAAAAAGAAACAACAGGAAAACACCCAAAGCTGCCGGTGAAGAAAAGTTTAAGAGCAGAGATGGTTTCTGCAATCTGTGTTTCGGACTGTGACACAGACAGCTGAGCTGTGGCAAGATCTTCAGCTGGAACCCTGTTGAATGTTGTAAGCCTAAGATGCATGAGCCAGTGTAAATTTAGGGAACTGTTATTGCTCACACAAACGTGTGTAAGTGTACATACTGGTTCTGAAAATGCTGTAGGAGTTGCTGGGGGAGGAAAAATCACTTTCAGCATCTTAACTGTTCCCCTGTATGCAGTGTATGTGTGACCTTTATTTCTCTTTCTGGTCTTTTTTCGCTCTTGCCATACACAGTATGCTCTCCTGCAGAGCACCAGACTTAAATATTGGATGTTAATTTATGACTTAAGATTGTCATATGACAGTAAAGCCAATAAAAGCTGTCAGAAGAGCAAATCATGTTTTTATAGTGTTCCTGTCATTCATATCTTTGTTTTCTCATACCAGGTGAATAATGACCATGACTATTATTTATTAACATAAAAAAAGCATTGGACATGTGTCATATACATGCCTGTATTTCAAGGATTTGTTGTTACTTGGAGTGATGTCAGTTGGAGTGACGTTCATAAAACTGTAGGCTGAAATCGGGGAATTCCATTAAATGAACATGAAAATGTCTTTTTTCCTAATTAATTGGATATTTTCACGTAACTTTAATACTGCACGTAATCTTGCTTGTGATAGAGAAAAAGGTAAAACCCTCAAAATAACAAAATGAATCTGTATTTAAACAGTTAACACATTTGGATGATTAAAAGTTATTCTTTGCTGTGGCTCATTCAGTTCTGGGGTAGCTAGGTGACAGAGCTTCCTACCCTTTGTAATAATTAGGCAAAACTAAGCAATGATGAGAAGGTAACATCTGCATTTTACCAACACTTTGGCGTTCTTCACGCACCACAGAAGTTTACTTCTGTTCTTTATCCTTCTCTGAATGATAGTGAATAATGCTGATCGGTTAGTCAGCTGAACCACGTGGAGTTGTGCAGGTCTAACCAGTAGCATGTACATAGAAGTCAGCTGTTTGTTTAACATATTCTCTCCCACAGTTGACAACTATTGCATTGGAGGTTATTATCAGATTTGACTGGATTGGAATTGCTTTTTGATTACTCTCATGTGATGTCACCTCAAGACATACAGACCTTTCAAGTGTGTATAGACATGTTGAGGTGGAATCTTCCTCTGGGGCAGGGTTCTGGGAGGTTTCTATAGTAGAGTACATTTTTATGAAAGAAAAATTTTCATGAAATAAGAGATGAAACACACATTGAAGTGATAACCTTGCACAAGGTTTTGGCACAAGGAAGGGAGAATGTCTTACTGTATAGAAAAGGAGAAGGCATTTTGCAGAGAAGAGAAAAAATAAAAAACATCGTTTTGCCATCTGTGATTTGTGGTAGTTAGTCCTGCTGCTATTTAAATGTAATTTTTTTACATAGTAGTAGTACTTCTGTTAACAGTTAATGATTGATACATTGTTGTTTATTACTAGGTAGAAAAATGGGTTGTTTTCATTATTTCTTACATTTGGAATGCGATGTGACAGTGTGTACATCCTCTGAAGAAAACAATTGAATCATATTTCTGCATTGTGTAGATATGTTTAATTCAGTCAGTGTTCTGAAATCTCAGTGGAGACAACAACTTTTTATTAAAAAAGAGTTTCTCAGATTTTGGAATGAAAATGCAAAAATGAATGTGTTGGAAAAAAATAACGAAGAAAATTATGGATGATTGCAGGATGGCAAGCAGGAGGTCTGTTCCTTTCATACCGATCACTATAAATACTACAAGGAACGCATAAATATGGCTCACTATTTTTTCAGAATCAAGATTTGATTCTTAACTGTATGTTGTTGACAACTGAAAGGCAGAACTCACACTTTAAAAAAATTTGCTTCCATTCCGTATTGTATTTGAAGCTGTTGTTTGAGTTTAGCGTCTTTCTAGAATAAAGTAAGAGTCTCAGATCGTGGTGCGTACACACAGAGAAAATGTATTTCTTCACTGATAAAGAGAAGCTGGACCAAGAATGGAGAAAAACTGAACTAATGAACAAGATGATTTGGTAGTTCAAGCAAATGCTTTATTACTGCATGATAAAGTGTATGTTTTTCCAGTGTGGAGTGGATAAAAGGTGGTATAACCAAGCTTATTATGTTCCCTTCAATTAGACAGCAGTCTGACAGTGACAGTTAATGGATGGAAAACATAGATAGGAATACAACCATCGTTGGGTCACACTAACTTTTTAAAGGAGGCCGATCTGTGAGGATGTATTCTTTCCGTCAGAAGTGTTGATACATTCATGTAAGATGTGACAGTCCTTTGGAAAGAACTGCCAAACAATACGAAAGCAAGAATTTTGTGTGAATGTAAGGAAAAATGGGGAAACGTATGGAAAGAAGCCTGCTGATTGTTACTAAGTAGATAAACACACATGAGGCTCAAGAAACCCAATCAGAGTATAATACAGCGTTTGGTGGAAATTAACATAAAGAAGAAACCTGGAAAATAATTTTTTCTGAAGAGTAATAATTTCAGTATATGGTGATCTGCAAGTTAATTTTACTTCTTTACTTTTGTTCAAGTTAGAGGAACACCATCTACACTGGACATATTCTGCCACAGCCCTTCATTTTGTATCTCTATAACACACATCTGAATGGATGTGGATATGAAGTGGGAACATTGGGATCCAGAAAGCTAGTAATATTTTAAAGAAAACTTTAAAATACATTCATTTCCACTTTCTTGTTCCATATCTTGGTTCCATACTTACTGGTGTTTCATCCATTGCATGAATTGCTTTGAATTAGTCAGGTTTTGTGGTAGACATAAGCTGGGCCAGTTGAATCTATTACTTTAATTCTAAACAAAAATTATCATGACAAGTTAGTATTTCCTACAAGTTTGTTCTATCAGTAATACAGACATGCATGCACAGATTCTTTCTGTAATGCATTTAGATAAATTGATAATTTCTAAAAACCTGCAAAGTTTTCTAGAGCATTTAGATACTTTCAAGTTTGATGAAAAATTTTTAAGGGGAATTTCATTAGGAGTGGAGTCTAGGAAATACGCCTATGTTTTCTGTTTTCCAGAAGCTTTGGTTTTGTGGTATGGCTTCCTTCTCCAAGGTTGTATCTCTGAGTTCCTTGGCAATATTAGAGATGCCAGGGGGATGCTCTAGTACTCTGAAGTCTTGCAAAGTCCTCTGTAACACAGGAAGTTGCATTCTATGTCTCAAGTCTCCTCAATCACCTTTTCCCATTTAATCTATTTTTCTTGCTTCTGTCACTTCTCTTTGAGTAAAAACAAACGCAAGTACTTCTTTTTAAAATAACACCACTTATTTGCATTCTCATGCCTTCATAAAATATGTGCATCACCGTTGTCATAAAAGTAGTTTGGGACAAAAGGTTTGCCTGCTGAGAAGATGCATATTGTCAGTTATCTAGCTTTACAGACACGTGACCTCTTCGTGTTAAGACTAGTGCTCTGATTCCATGCTAATAACCTAATTGTTATTAATATATGCTGCTTGTTTCCGACCTGTTTTGTTTAGAATGCACATTGGTTTTGGTGTGCGTGACATTTAAGGGTTATGGATTAAAAAAATAATTTTTCTAAAATAAAAAAATACGTCATACATTTTTAATAGGGGTTGTGAAAGAGCTACTCTGTATTTTCCCTCTAGTGAGATGGTACACTATTGAATAAAGTGTCAGTACTTCTGTGCCAGTGTAAGATTTAATATTCTGGGCAAAGATATTAATAATCTTTTGAAATGGATAGCTAGGTTTCCTTAAAATTATCTGTAAATTAATTGGGCTTTTTGAAAAATGAGTAATATTTTAAAATGAGATTTCAAAATTCTAATTCTTTGATACAAATATTTTTATATTGTACATTGCTTTTTTCACAGATGTATGTGAATGGACAGAGGAAAACATTACTTTGTGATCTGTACATTTTCTTTTGGAATGAGAGTCTTGGTAGTGTAGAAATTCAAATCTTCTGTTAAGTAAAAAGTATCACAGCTGGACTCAAAAATAAATAAAAATATCATAGCAGTCAAGCTGCTTCTCCTATATTTGGAGTGTCATTTAGATGACACTGACAGTGGGGTTGAGTGCACCCCTGGAAATTTGAGACAGTACCAAGCTGAATGGTGCAGCTGACACAAGAGAAGGAAGGGATGCCATCCAAGACCAGAACTAGCTCATGAGAACCTCATGAGATGCAACAAGACCAAGTGCAAGGTGTTGCATTTGGGTTGCACCATTCCCAGACTTTTGGATGGATGGGTGGATGGATGGATGGATGGATGGATGGATGGATGGATGGATGGATGG
>NW_024962285.1:2993949-3054609 GCF_019238085.1 Lagopus leucura | reverse complement strand
TGGATGGATGGATGGATGGATGGATGGATGGATGGATGGATGGATGGAGAGCAGCCTTGTAGAAAAGGGCAAAAACCTGAATATGAGCTGGTGATGTCTTCTTACAGCCTGAAAGGCCAGCTGTGTCCTAGGCTGTGCCAAAAGAAGGAAGAACAGCAGATCAAGGGAGGTAATTCTCACCTGTCAGTTCTGTCCTTGTGACACCCTACCTTGAGTACTGCATCCCAGCCTGGAGCCCCCAACACATGAAGGATGCAGAACTGTTAGAGTGGTGGGACCAGGGGGCTTGAGCCCCTCTCCTGTGAGGAAGGGTTGAGGGAGTTGGCTGTAGATGACAGGGTTCTCGGGAGACCTCTTTAAAGTCTTTCAGCACAGGGCTGACAGGAAAGATGGAGATGGACTCGTCATCATAGAGCGTAGTGACAGGGCAGGGACAGTTTTTATGATTGTGAAGGGAAGTTTAGATTACATTCTTAATTCTTTTGTTGGACAGTAGTGAAACAGTGGAACAGATTGCCCAGAGAAGCTGCGGGTGCATGGAAAGTTGGAAATTAGGTGGAAATTTGAGCAACCTGGTCTAGACAGAGGTGTCCCTACTTACAGCAGTGGGGCTGAAGGGTAATTGGAACTAGATGGTATTTAATGTCTCTTCCAAGCCAAGCCATTCTATAGTTCTAATTAAAAAGAACATAGTTTGTGGTTATGAAATTAGGTACAAGGCAAATTATAACCCTTACACTCTCCTGAGCTTTTTCAGAAATGCCATTTTTAAAACTTCAGCTTTTGATATTGAGAATCAAGACGGAAATGATCAGCAGAATGCAAGGCTGATTTCATCTTTCAGGGGAAGAACTGAACGTGGGAACCACAGTTAGGTGACAGCAGACTTTATAGCCAACCAAACTTCATGCCATGCTGTTGGTGGTGCACGAACCTGTGGACAACATTAGTACATAATAGGTAAATTCTCAAAGATTTGGGGAAATTTGAGTATGTATATTTTTCGTATCCTCTTTTTTTCATCTACCTTTGTAGCTCTTTTAATCCACATTCTTTGCTATGCCCACTGTCTTTGAGATCATGAACTCAACCAGGGCATGGTCGCTACAGCTCAGACTGCCTCCCAGCTTAACTGCTTTGATAATCTCCTCTGCATTTATAAGCATCAGGTCCAGTAATGTTTCTGGCTGGTCTGTCCAGTACCTGCACCAGGAAGTTATTCTTGATGGACACCAGAAGTCTCCTGGATTGCTTGTAGTAATTTTAACAGCAGGTGTATAGGTAGTTGAAATCCCCCATCAAGGTGAGACCTTGCAAGCACAACACCTCTTGATGCATTCCATCTGAAGTCAAAGTTCTCGTTTTATTGAAGATATATCCTATAAAATCCTAGATCATGGCATGTAAAACCTTGGGCATGCCACCATCCACACAGCCATTCATTGTACTGGTCCTTTCTCCTCCTGCCCAGATCCCAGTCTCCAACCAGGAGGATCAACTACCTGCACTCCTAATCCCTTCAACAAATCCCTAACAGACATAATGATTTTTTATATTCTTTAATTTTCTAGTTGCAGTCTCATGTGACCCAACTTGAAAGACCAGCAGTGGAAAGTAATCATTTGGCTTTATCATAGCTGTTATTCTCCTCCTTATACTGTGGATGCAGGTCCCTGACTGACGAATTATTCTTTTTTTTTTTGTTTTTCCCCTCCTAAATTCTGTGGGTTTTGGCTTACAGCTGCCAGTATAACACTTTGGAAACATTTGGACAGGCCTTTATTGAAACTCAGGTACCACCAACTTGAGAATTACAGGGCTTATGGCCAGACTGTCTTTTCGTCTTGTCTCCTAGATCATAGAGTGACAGCAGGGCTGATCAGCAGCCATTTCTGCACTCTCCTGATCCTGACATATTTCTTTTTCAAGGTCTATATTGACATTTGGATAGATTTGTGTTAAAAAATCGCTTTCTTTGTAATCCTCAAGTCACAGTTGATCCCCATGCATTTTGTAGTCTGTAAGACCATGGCATGTTTAAACCACTGTGGTCAGTAAGGAATTGAGAGTGCTTATGGCAAAGCAATATTTTGTTCCAAAATTACTGCTATATATTGTATTGTCAACTGCAGTCAGTCAGCTGGAAGGAGCTGTTTGCAGTCAGTAACCAAGAAGCACTTAAAAAAAATTCAGGATTCTGGGATTTTATGAAGCAATCAGTGTAAATTGTCTTTCATTAATTTCCTTAGGTGATATGAATGATCATAATCTTAATTGCAGTTTAAGCATAATTTCGTTTTTCATTCCGTGAGTTTTGAATATGCACCTCTGTCAGTGTTTAATTTGTCTTGTTTTGTGAAAACATACTGCTTGTGAAATGCACTCAAATTATACAGGATGGTACAAATACTAAGGAGATGATGCCACGCTGCCATTTAGCAGAAGCGTAGAAAATGCAGTACTTTCTAATAATGTGTACGATTGCCATCAGAATAATGGCCTGTGAGACTGCTTCTGGTATGGCTTCAGAATGTTGAAGGATTTTTCAGGGAGCTTTTGGGTAAGAGTTTTCAGCGTGATGATTTATAGATTCATTTTGATGCTGAGCTTCACCTCTCCAGCTTCTTGTTTTGTCGCAGCCTCTTTGTATCACCAAATACCTGTTTGCAGATTGTATTTTTAATTCATCTATAAGGAATTCATGCTCAGTCGGTATCTGAAAAAGAAATTAGATCTGATAGCATGGTTTTACTGTTTAGATTATGCCATGGCATCCAGGCAAGATTTCACAGAAAAAAATGATAATTTTGGCTAAGCACTTGCAATTCCTTCTCATTATCTGTAACTAATACAGTAGCAATCTTTTTACATATATACTGGCTTTCTTCTGAGAGAATGGACCATGCAACTATGGTGCAAAGCGAGCCTACCAACTGTATTTTACACAGTTTTTATCAGTTGATGGGAATCTAGCACATCCTGTTTATGTGACTATTGCATTTTGATCCTACAGCACGAGTCCAAGAGCTAGGTGATGCTCTGAATGGTGCCTGGAGGCATAACTGACTAATAGCAGCAATCTTTTTTTCTCCAACAGCTCTTGACTCTCTCTCTCTATTCAGTCCTACCTTGCCATTTATGGATGTTTTGTGCTCTTTGAAATACTTCTTGCACTGTTTAAAAATCGTTAATCAGAACTCCAGCTGCAGCACTTTTAAGCTGTTCATGGTAGGCAATCAAACTGTCAGTGAAGTCTTTAGATCTCTAGATTGGCAGTTGATTCAGCAGCCTTGTCACATGTGAATTTCACTGTCCTTCTAGCAAGTCATATAGGTAATCTTGTTGGCTGCTGTTTCTACACTTGCCTGTGCATCCAATTCCACGTCTTTGATAGGTGAAAAAAGTGGATTCCTAAAATATATGATCACCATCTTCCAGAGGTTTTAGATCTTTGGATCCAGTCCCTGCAAAAAATATGCAAAGAAACAGTTCTCATGGATGGGCTGAAATTTTATTCCTCACCAAGTCTTCGGCTAAAGGATAGTGATTAGTTATTACCCAGAGTCACTCTTTGTGTGAGGTAAGCTCTATAAGGAGGTAAGATCCACAATGTTTGACAAGGTAAAACTAAAATCACCTGTTGTAGCTAGTGGATAGCACTGTGCATAGCTAGTGGAAGTAATTATGTTGATAAATGGTGTCCTGTAGCTGAGAATTTATCAAACGATGTTCATTTGATGCTCTCTGTATCTACTGTAGTTTCCATGGAAATAGATGGGAGGCATTACTTTTGAAGCATCTTACATCCTTTGTTCATATGATGAGATGTTTTAAGATAAAAAGTCTTTTCTTGCATGTAGAACCATTGAAGGGTGGACCTCAGAAGTTCAGAAGAAAAGATATCCCCAGGAAAAAAAGGCATGTAAATGCATTCCAGTTGTGCAGGATCCTAAAGTTTCATTCATGCCTGCACCAAATGTAGCAGTGGTTGAAAGGCTTGCAGGTCTTGCACTGTAATTAGTTTGCTTCAGCATTTCAAGCTGTCAATACAGAAGGTTTGAACAATTCCTGGAGAAACACTGAAACACAAAATGCTTTGTATTTTTACTCAAATTCTTACTGATACAGAGATGCAACTTGTTCAGTTGTTGTCCCATCTTGAAGTATCAGGCTATGTTCTTGCACTTTGTATTTTAAATCTCTGTAGATTTCTGCTTTTGCAAAACCAGTACCACCAAAACTGAAGTACAGCATTCACCAGCTTGAGAGCTGGATTACCAGCTGTTGATTTAACTGTTGGAACTGCACTTTCCTTAAAGACCCAGTGATCCCACCCTGCTTTTGCCTCACAGATTTCTAGCTGGTTTATCTGCTTATTTGTAAGATAAACAAACGAGTCCAAATAGAAGTGATTTCCCTGTGCAGTGACGCGTTAATCCTTTAAAATTAATGATTCCAAGCATATTAGACTATTCTCATTAAAGCAAGTGGAGAGCAAATTAGCTAATTCATTCCTCTGCATAGGGCTATAGAACTCTTCAGTGTTCAGCAGTCACTCTTCCCATTCTTGAAAACTCATGGCATCTCCCTTTGAGTATGTATTTAACTGTTAATTCTTTTATTCACAAGTAGGACAATAGAGTTCCTCTTAATTTGCTTTTTCTGAAGAATGCTGTCACATTAGATTTCAGCCAAAGTACCTGGCCAGCTTAAACAGTATGTGACTGGTTTGTCAATCTCTATATAATTACTCAAAGGAGAAGGTAAGTTTTTCTCTTTTAGGATAAATTTTGCTTGTAGGTGAAGGGCAAGCCACGTGATCCAATGTTTGTGTTAAGTCCCAATACCTGCAACTGGCAGAGCAGCAAAGAGAGGTGGTATGAATGTTTCAAGGCTCTGCAGCCTCAGCTCAGCGCTGTCACTCAAGCAGACACTGTAGTTGTAAAGAGTCTATTCATCCATACCTGTGACGTTGCAGACCAGCAAAGGGAGAGGAAGGTACACAACTAAAAGAGGTGCAGATGCCCTATGTGAGATGCATCATTTTGAAGTATTTGAGGGTATAGATGTTTTAATAAATTTTGAAACAATTATCTCCCTCTTGCCCTCTCTTCCCCAGTAGATAATGTGTCAGTTTTGACTGCTCATCTGAATTTTGCAGCCCATGTGATAAAGTATGGTTGCTTTTACGTGATAAGCTGCTGATACCTGACTGACAAAATAAAGGATCGCTTACCTTGAAGATGACTTTTTAGTGCGTTGCACTAAGTGAAGAGGAAGAATATTAGCTTTTCAATATCTGTTTTGTCTCCTGATGGTTGCCTAAAGTGAACTTGAGCTAGTTCAGTCTCCCTTACTTTCTCACTTTCGTTAGGAAAAAAAGTGCAAAAGAACAGACAGTCGCTTTAGAGAAAAGAGCTTATGAATCACGAAGAAGAAAGACAAAGCAATTTACTGTGCATACATACACATACGATTTGAATAACTGTAACATCCCAGAGTAATGGAAGACTTACTGTGGGGCTGAGATACAAGATCTATCTCTATCTCAGGCACTGTTGGAGATTTTCTTCTGTTGTATAAATAAAGGCTGGACTTGATGCCTGCCATTTAGCCAGTGGGGAAGAAGCCGTTCCCTTCACCATCGTATTCTTTTTTGTTCATTTAAGGTAAACTTCCTACTGCATATAAAAACTGTCCTTATACATATAAAACTGTGTACTTATAAAACTGTGTTTTGTCACAGTTGAAATTAATTTTCTGTTTTCCTGTCATATCTGCATAGAGTTCTTGTTCCTTTTCCCCTTTACTAGCACCTTACTTATGCCCTAAAAAGAAAGAAGTGCAGCTTTTTTAGACTTGAAATTGAAAGTCAGTATTAGAAACAAGCTATATCAGTATTGATTCACATCAGTTTAATCTGATCAGAGTATTTTAGCACAAGCACTGCAGTTTTCTCTGTTAAATCCTACATAAAGAAGAATATGTTTATATTAAAAACCACCTCTTCACGAAAAGGAGGAGAAAAGTCATGTTAAATTTCATAGTAGCTTGTATTCCCAGGACATTTATTTCCCTTGTTTTTATATTTTTCTTTTAAATTCAAAACCTCTTGCAGTCAGCAGACACAGTCTTAGCATTTTCCCCATTTTAAAGGGGCAGATAAGAAAAATATGAAAACGTTGTTTAAAATGTTTCTTAACTTCTTAAATTACAAGTGTAGCTATTAAAGACTAGCCCATATGTTATACTTTTAAACCATACTGTAATCAGTACAGACGAGTCTTTAACCAAGATGTAAGCTTTCATTGTTCTTGAGTGACATATTATCTTACACACAACTTTAAACATCATTTTATAAAGTCCTTCTTAAAGGCAAAATAGCATTTGCAAGCTGCCCTGTAACACGTTTCCGTCTTAGAAAGTCGTGTTAAAAAAAGTGAAAGTCTTGTTTAAATATTAATCTCACTTCTGTGCTTGTGAGGAGGTTGCACGGTATAACATCAGTTTTTATTCCTTGCTTTATCTTTCCAGTTGTGTGTCGTGCAGCGTTGCCTGCAAAGGGACAGGTCTAATTAGTTTGGAGTTAAATAGGTTTGTTTTAAGAGAAAAATATGAAAAATATCTTGGCTTTATATTCACCAAGACCTTTGCAGCCAGCCTGAGTTTTGTGCTCCAGCCATCTATAGAATAATCCAGACCTTGTGCACTATTTCTCATACTGCTTGACACAGTTTAAGGTAATCTGTATGAGCTGTAATTCAATAGCCCAGAGACATGATGAAAATAAAAAAGAATTTAATATCCTCTTTCAAATTGCTTATGTTAGCCAAAACTTTTTTCTTCCTTTCCTGAGAGGGTAATCCCTCTGTATTTATATTAATATTCTGGCTTTGAAAGAAACATTGGTTACTGGTTTGATTTAATCTTCAGTGTATGTGGAAACACTTACAAAGCACTTGGACTACTTTCTATCCATAGTAGCCTGTCCAGTTTTCTTTGTAAGCAGTAAGAATTCACACCACACCACTGTATCAAGCTACTAATAATTTTTCAGAAAAGCGATGAAGTAATGAAATTTGATTGCATGAAATCCAAACTGCAAATTTTTGCTGCTTAAGCCACCTGTAAATCTTAGTGACAAACTGGAAAAGAGGTTTTTTTTTGGTGGATTGTTTTATGATGAAGTGTTTGTTTCCTTGTTGTCCAGTGGAACAATCACAGCATCTTCCATTTTGGTCTGTTATGCTGCAGAGAAAAGAAGGCAAAACATCAATGTTTGTTATTTCTAAGCTGCCATTAATAAAAAGTGAGTCTTGATTTTAGAGCCATAATCAGAGAAGACCGTTCTGTCATTATACTTAGGTTGTTCTGAAAATAAAGCCTCCTGTTTATTTCCATGTAATGTACATTGCAAAGAGCAGAATAAAAGCTATTTGATGGATCAAATTCTCAGCTACAAAACACTGTTTATCAACATAGTCACCCCCACTAACCATGCATTTTTGCCGCTGATGAACAGGAGCCTGCATAGCCATCCGGAACATTGCTTGTCCTTCACATCGCTTTCACTTCTGAACATAGCATTCACCACTGTCCTGTGCTCACATCCACCTTTTGGTCTCCATGGACGTCCAGCAAGCATTGATGAATGTCAGTGGGTGCCATTTTTTCTGCGTGGAGGAAAACCTCCACACCTTTGCTTCATCTGCATCTTCCATGTCGGATGCCATTCTGTGAGGCTGCCCCTCTGCTGCCATCTGCCACGTGGCAACAAAATGTAAAGCAATATTGGCAGGAAAGTTCAACTTCTACTGCTGTACCACCAACATCTGCCTCTGATGTCATGGGCCAACATAGAACGGGAGGCATGACATTTGGAGCAGCCCTCATATTGTTTCATATCATGTATAATATCATTTTCTGTGGAAAAGAGAAACTTTTGTATCTAAGTTGTCTGTTAAAGGCTAAAGATCTCTTCCAGTTTCTAAGTTTCTTGTGGCTTAAGAAATGCTGGTGTTAGCTTGTGTCACCTGCTGCAGATGGCCATGTCTGACCCCACTCTGATGTCAGCACATAGCCCACATTCAAGGCACTGCTCGGCTGATTGCGGCGAGGAAGAGATATTGAGGAGGAGTCATGTATTTACTTCTTAATTTTGACTACAACTGCAAAATGCGACATCACTTGAGGTAGTTTCACAGCAAAGGGCACCTCCACCACAGTGCTCTTTCTGTTCCTTGTCATTGAAAAAGAGGGAGAAAATGCAATGCAAAGGACTCCTCCAGCCTGCATCCAATGCTGCACCATGGGGATCTGCTCTGCTCAGTGCCCATGAGCTGCACAAGACAGCCTGCTCCTGCATGAGCCTGTCCTGGGCTGCAGGGCTGCTCCGTGCCTGCAGCACCTCCTGCCCTCCTGCTCTGCCCTTGGTGCCTGCAGGGTTTCTCCCTCTCACGTTCCTCGCTGCACTTTCCCAGCTGCTGTAGTGCAGCGGTTTTCCCTTCCCTCAGTCTGCTCTCCCAGCACCCAGCATCACTCACAGCTCAGTGCTGATGGTGGTGGGTCCCTTTTGGAGCCTCTGGACCTGGTCTGTCCTGAGACAGGGCAGTGCTGGGCTTTGCTCACAGAGACTTCCCCTGCAGCCCCATGCTCATGTACCTTGTTTCATAAAACTAACTACACTGCTTTATTTCTCAGAGTGCAGTGAAAATACTGGCTGACTTCATAACACAAAAAATGCATAACTTTTCAAGCAGTGCCATTCTCTGAGAGGTCTGTTCGTGATCCTCTGGAGGATGAGGCTTGTAGTTAGCATCCCTGCCCTGAATGGCTTTTCTCCCCAGTCAGCAGCTGAGGTATCGGTGCTTCTCCCAGCATAAATGACTGGGAGATCAGAGATCTGCTTGCTGACAGCCACAAATGTGCTTTTAGCAGAACAGCAACAGCAGAAAGTGTTTTGTCTTTATTTCACTACCTAACAAGATCCATATTAGTGACAGTCTAAGTGACCCATTCCATACAAAAGAATTAATGTACAAATTGTCTAATCTTGACGTTTTGAAGGTACTTAAGCAGGCTTTTTGGGAAGGGTATTTTCACATCCATTGCACTGATTTCACGAGTCTGTGTTTTCTTAGATCTTTCTTCTGGCTGCCAGTTTCTTTTATCTGGCCTCTTTTCATGTTCCTCAGTACAAACAATAGATACTTTTAGATTTTCTGGCGGTGAAGAAAGGCTTTTGTGGTAAAACAATGCAACGCTGCAGTATCTTGTTGAACCAGGTAGGCTTATGAGCTGACACTACTGAAAGATAGCAGCTTCCTCCATTCATCTAAAGTCTTCTTAGATGATCCTCATCTGAATGGTTATACCATATGAAATCTCCCTCAGAGAGGTTGCTGTAGAAGTGGATACAGAGCACAGTAATGTAAGCTTCCTCTCACGGACGCAGGCTCGTGGGCAGGTCACTGAGCAGTTTGGATCACAGCATGAGCTTTCACTAAGTCCAGCTTTTTTCATGCCCATCATTAGAAGCGTGTCTGTTATGAACGTGAGAGTTTAGAACCTTGTTGTTAATCATGCCAGCTACTAGCAAACAATGCAGTCTGCAATGCTGAGCTGCTCTCCTTGATGTAGAAGTTCTGGCTGTCGTGTATCTATACACCATCAAGTCTATCTCGATCTGCAGTTGATGCTCTGAGGCTGAGCTTCATTGTCCTCAAATACTTCTCCAGGTTGCAGCTGTTGTTTTTTGAGTCTCTAATCTAAGTCTTCAGGTGTTAATGTTAGACTAGCACTGCACTTAATCTACACTGTTTTCCTTGCAGTGCTCGTGAACATATGTTTATATGCCTTTATATCTGTGGTAAGTTATGCAGCAGAATAATAGAGCAAATAATTTCTTCTCAGGAATAAAAAGAGATAATGGTGAAAGCAGAGTTCTGAATAAATAAGAGAATTCTATTCTGGTTGTTCCAAACTTGACACTGTCTAAGCAATATGCAGCAGTGAGCGCGTGTCTTTCCAAAGGCTGTTTTTTCCATTAGTGGAAGAAAACAACAGTTTTTAAATACATCTTGTCTCGGACATAATATTTGGCAAATATACCTTCTTATGTTTCTCTTGAATCCTGAAATTACAGCGATATGTTTGTGCAAACAGATGCTTTATGCTGCCCCGTGATTAATCCTAGGCGAGGACCACTATACACTATAGACATACATATGATCTCCAAAAAAGGGAAAAACATCTGAGGGTATATATATAAAATACAGAGCAGACAGAAGGAAGTCAAACTTTCCACACATCTTCCATGAGCCATTTTTCATTCCTAGAGCAGAAAGGGACGTACCAGGAAAAAGACTTTTGTGATGAGATTGCACTGATACGCATAACACCTGTTTTCCCCAAAATATGTTTGAGTTTACTGTGGTGTTTTTGTAGAAGAATTTTTTTCATATAATCTCTGCATAGAAATGACAAGTCTACAAGCCTAAGTTTTTGGTCTGAAGAGATTTTCCACAAAGAAGCATTTTAAAAGAGCAGCCAGCATAACTGGATGTTATTAATAGGAATGTGAATTCCTATAGATTCCAGACAGAGCAGCACTTTGCCTGGATACAGCTGTTTGGAACAAGGAAGAAAGCTTCCTATCTCTCTGTTCTCTAACAGTCTGATATTTTTTCTGACTGACTGTGTTGAGGTGAACACTGTAGTCATTTTTTCCCACAGGATTTTACCTCGAGGACTGTGCAGCAGTGCAGCCAGTCATCAGGAGATGTCTGTGTGTGGTGGGAGGGAGAACGGAAGTGCAAACGTGTGGCATTTCTTGTTGCTGTTTAGGTGTATGAAAGGTCTTCTGCAGGTCTCCACATTCCTGCAGTTTGTTACTGGTCTGTGTGATGCATTTTTTCTAGGTGCTTTCCATGAATGCGTGCTTAGATGCACTCGTGTCTGCTGGAGTAAGGTTATCTGTGTGTTTCTCCAAACCACTCATTTCCTGTAACACTTGATGAGATGTCAAGAATCAGCGCAGAGCTTCATGTAGGGAGCTTAAAAAGACATTGAGAGGGGAGGGAAGGGCATCCTGAGGATGCTGCTGCTTTTGACCTTCATAAACGCCACGAGGAATCTGATTTATTTGTGCTTATTTGAAAAAGAAATACTGCTTTCAAGGGGAGAATGCTGTATGTGAACAGACTACATGTTCAAGAAAAGAGATGGTTAGTATGAAAGATGCTCTGTTTTGTAATAGTTACACACTGAGACTTGAAAATGCATGTAATTCAGTAAAGCATGCTTTTCTTTTGCTACAATTGACATTGCAGATGGAAATAACCTTGGAAGAAGAATAAAGTTTGAAGTTCACATTTTTTGTGATTGTGAAGGAGTGCAATTTTGAAAACATGTTGGAATTTAACTTCCAGTGTTCTGCTATATCCCTTATCTAAACTACATTTATCAATTGCAGTAGGAGTGTAAAGTAGTTTTAATTTCTGTTTCTTTTATGCAGAGAGTCAAGGAATAGGTGTGCTTTCAGGTCTGTTTTAACGCATCTGTTTTTCTTACCTTGCTACAATTCATCTTTCTGACTGAGCAGCTTAATCTGGCTGATAAATTCTGTGAGATACAACTTATGACCCTCTTTCCATCTGTATGTGCCTAAGCAAATGCATCATTCTCCAGGGTACAAGAAAATTTAAAGGAATTCTGAACTAATGCAGTGCAGATGCTGATACGTCCACAGGGAAACACGGACTACTAAGAATCAACAGGGGTGCTTATGCATATGAATTCGGCTGTAAAAAGCTTAGTTGAATTATCTATCTTCTTCTGTTGCATCTGGGACATTAAGGATGTCTAATGAAAATAAATTGGACAATGAAAAGCAAATATGAAAATATTAATCTGTTGAACATAGATTCTAAGTGGCCCAAGATAGTATTGAAGGTTGTATTAAATATGGAGATGGAGATATGTTTTGCTTCAGCTTGCTACTATTAACAAAGTTGAATGTACCGTGATTTTTTTTACATGTGCTCAGTGAGAGAGCATTATCATTGTCAGTAGACATTTAGATGTGCACCAGCCTGTCCCTCCATCTGTTTGCTTCAGAATACTTGGCATTTATTTTTCAATGTAGTAAAGCTTTGCAGTTGAGAATTATGATAGCAATATCAGTTTTTCACATTCCAGTTAGCTTCCAAACCAGAAGTTTGCCTTTTTTTATAACTCCTAATGCCTTGCTGCATGTATTGCATGAGGTGGGAGAATTAAGTGTGTAGGATATGGCTGGGCAATAAAAAAGACTGCAAAACACTGTCATTAGTAATAAGACCTTTTGGAGTATTACATTAAAATAGAAGTACGTAGAGCATTAGATTAAAAAGCAAGCAAACGAACAAAGCAAAAAACCCACACTTTGATTTTAACCAGGCATTTGCCTCTTTTTTTTCTGAGAATTGTTTGTGCAAGGTTTCCACTGAAACATTTTCTGTCAAGAAACTATTCTTTTTTAACATGAATTGTTAGCCAAGGCAATGTGGAGTGTCTGTTGGACATCTTAGGTACTTCGTCATTTTGTCCTGGTGATTTTGTTCAGCTAAGAATTTACCAAATGGTCTGGTGGTGGTTGTAGAATTATCTCTACATTCACAACGACTGCTTTGGATAGGGCAGTATATGAATGTTGAGAGGGAGCAGGAAGTTTTCATCTTCCTTTTCTTTGTGTCTCCACTGATGCCTCTCACCTCTTTCTCCTCACTGTTCCTGACAAGGAAACTTGGTTTCGGACAGCTGTTTTAGAGACAGGTGAAAATGTTGTGCATTTTGAAATTATATCAGAAAATAAATGAGAAGATCAATGAGAGGAGAAAACAATCCTATCAGTTAAGCTTATTAGTTTCATGGGTAGTCTCAGGGGGCTGTAAATTGGTACATTCCTGGGATGAGATAAGAGGTAGAAAGAAATTATATTCCATCTAGATGTCAAAAGGCAAAGTGGCACTAGAATTTAATTTTAACACTAAGAAGTAGTCAGTAGTGATATGTGGCCAAATGTATTAGGTCATACATTTCAGAAAACGATACTACCATGTTCCCTGCAATGGGCTCAGACTGAAGCAAAGATTTGTCACGGATGATGTCCGCCATTCACGCAGCAGTAGTCAATGCAGTGCTCTGTGAACATAACTGCAACTTTATTTAGTTGAAGCTGCAGATCAGCTAACTTGGTAGCTGTGCTACTTGAGCATATTGCTCCAGTGCTGTCCCTGCACCACTGTTCTTGGTTATTGAATCAGACAAAAAGCTTATCTCCGCAATTAACATTCAGCATTTAAGTTCGTAAAGAAGAATCTCTCCTCAAGTATGTTTCTTTGATGCTATGAAGCTGACATCTTCAGAAGTAAAACTCAGAACTAGGAGATGAGACTTTTACTGCCACAAAGTTTGGGATGTAATGTATTAGAGTCACTGAGAGTGACAGTAGGAATAAAGTCTGCTTCTTTCACAGTAAGATAATAGCAAAAATAAAATGAGATGGCAGAAATGAGGGAAAAAATAGAGTGAAACTGATGAGTAGAGGTGTGGGGGAATACAGAAATTCATCAGGAAAAAATAAAAGTGAATGATACAGGTGATAGAAAAATAAGTTAGACATCCAGGAAATTACAGTTTTCTTATGTATATTCTGAGAAACACATAATAGGTCATACACAGAATCTGAAAACCTGCATATTTAGATAAAAGAAGGCAGTTTAGCTACACTTTTCATAAATAGGCTGAGACTCATCTGCACACAGACATTTAATTAAGTCAGTACACTGAAAGTGATGTTTTCATCTTGCATTTTAGTTATGGATGAAAAAAAATAGCATTTGGTAGTTTTTGTATCTTTATCTGAGCAAAATTTCTTGCGGTAGATTAGGAATTTACCTATGCTAAGTTCCTTAGTAATAACCTAGATATGTAATCATTCTAAGCACATATTTCTGAAGAAGTACAGAACTGCATTGTAACCTAGTCCTCAAGCACAGGCGCAGGCGGAATTAAGCTTAGTAAGGAATGTGGAAAACAACAAGAAGAACTTCTTTAGATACAGAAGGCAAAGAGCCAGGCAGAGGAGAGGGTAACCCCCACATCAGTAAGTTAAAAGGGGGAGCTGGCCTGCTCAGATATGGAAAAGGCTGAGGTACGTAATGAATTCGTTGCCTGGATCGTCAGTCAGTCAGTCTTCCCACACTTGTCGTGTCCCTGAACTTCCAAATGGTGAAGCAGAATTCTTCATGAGTAAGAGCAGAACAAATCTGAGACCACCTCATAGGGCTGAATGTATACAACTCTATTGGGCTGGATGGCATGCATCTCAGGGTCCCGAAGGAGCTGGCTGATGTGGTTGCCAAGGCACTCTCCATAATATTTGAAAAGTTGTGTCTGGAGAAAGGGAAACATTACTCCCACTTTCAAAAAAAGGGAGAAAGGAAGACCTGGGGAACTATAGGCTGGTGAGCCTCATGTCTAAGCCTGGAAAGATCCTGGAGTGTGTCCTCCTGGAAGGCAAATGCAAGATGAGGAGGTGATCTGAGACAGCTAGCACAGCTTCACCACGGGCAGATCATGTCTGACCAATCTGGTGGTGTGCTGTGATGGAGCGGTGGCATTGGTCAAAGGAAGGGCCGCTGATGCTGTATACTTGGACTTATGCAAGGTCCTGCTCCACACCCTTATGTCTAAATTGCCAGAGTTGTTGTCAGTGAATATATGTTCAAGTAGAAGCCAGTCACAAGTGGTGCCTGCCAGGGGTCTGTCGTGGGAACAGTGCTCTTCTACGTTTTTATCAGTGACATCGACAGCGGAACTGAGTGTATCCTCCACAACTGTACTGATGACACCTTGCTGAGTGATGCTTTAGACACAACAGAAGGAAGGGATGCCATCTAGAGGAACCTGGACAGGCCCAGAATGCGGGCCATGAGAATCTAAAGAGGTTCAACAAGGCCAAGATGTTGTGTTTGGGTCATGGCAATCACAGGCGTGTAATGTACAGACAGGGAGAAGAACTCCTTGAGAGCAGGAGATAAGGACTTCTGGGTCTTGATGGACGAAAAGCTGGATGTGAGCCAGCGGCGTGCTCTTGCAGCCCAGAGGACCAAATGTGTTCTGGGCTGTATCAAAAAGGGGGGTGGCCAGCAGGGAAAGGGAGGGGAATGCCCTTCTTTACTCTGCCCTTGTGAGGCCCCAGCTGGAGTACTCTATCTGGGCATGGGCCCTCCAGCGCAGAAAGGATGCAGAGCTGTTGTAGCAGGTCCAGAGGAGGAACATAGGGATGATCAGAGGGCTGGAGCTCCTCTCCTCTGAAGAAAGGTTAAGGGAGTTGAGGTTGTTCAGCTTGGAGAAGAAAAGGCTCCAGGGAGACCTCATTGCAGCCTTCCCTTACTTGAAGGGAGCGTATAAACGGAGGGGGACTGTCTTTCTACATGATCTGCTAGTGATAGGACAGAGGGGAATGGCTTTAATCTAAGAGATAGGAGATTTAAGTCAGATGTTAGGAAGAAATTTTTACTCAGAGAGACTGTGGATGTCCCATCTCTGGAGGCATTCAAGGACAGGATGGATGGGATCCAGTCTGATCTACTGGTTGTTAACCCGGCCCATGATGGCATCAACAAGATGATCTTTAAGATCTCCTCCAACCTAAGCCACTCTGTGTTTTAATTATAGTTGTTTATGTTCCCAGAGAGGTAAAGGAAATAAGTGATTATAGTGATAAGAGATTTATTGTAAAATAAAATAAAATAAATGGTAAGTGGGCATCTGGGCAAAAATATGGGACCACCAACCTGCTCAGACGTAAGTTTTTCTTGTAAGGACCTATCTGTGCATGCTGGTTTTGTAGTCTGCGTAGAGGCTGTAGTGAAGTAACAGTGATCTTTTGATACTTCTTCAAGGGATTAATGCTAGCAAGAAATACATATTATGAATAGAGCATTTGCAGCTGTTGCCACACTTCAGCTCTGTGCTTTGTGACACTGGTCTTTGTTGAAATTTTTACGTACAGAAACAGTCCTATTTGAGTGGAGAATTGGGTGCATGTGCATAATATGTGCCATACAATATTGCCATACCCTCTCTCCCATTGACCCACTCCAAACTCTGAAACAGACTAGCAAAAAATTACAGACTGCATGTTTTCATTTAGATCTCCTCAGACGTTCGCCTGGCACAGCCAAATGTGAGTTTTGTTTTATTCATCAGACCGCGACTGTTAAATAATAAGGGGAGAGATCATAGTCTGCTCCTATGCCTATTGATTGTTTTTGCAGTTTCAAAGTAACCTGAATTAAAGATACACTTCTTTTGTTTGCCTGCTCTAACGGGTAGCTAATACCAGTTCAGTGTGCTTAGAAAAAAATACGAAAGGCAAGCTTTTCAATGTATTTTATTATGCATGAGAAGTTGATCTTGCTTGCTGATGTAAGGTAGAACCAGAAGATGTCAGTCTTGGTGGATACATGGAGCTCGGGGAAACAAGATCTGGTGGGTCATGCTGTGCTTGGGTGAAGTGTCACACACACATCCTGCCTGTGCAGGAGTCATTGTACTGAAATCTCACTGCTGAAATTCTAGCAGCAATCTGCCAGAAACCATGGAGGAGAAACTGTGGCTTTATGGATTAGAACTGATAAACTTTAATACATTTCTTTTATCATGAACCTTCTCTTTTCAGTTTTATGTCCATTCAAATACCAAAATCTTTCAGGAGCTTCAAATGCCTAAAACTCAGACGAATCTATTTGCTATTCATGTGCTTTCTCTTCTTTCCTCTCCCCCCTTTCCCTTCTGAAGAAACCACTTGTTTGCTTTCCCTTTGTTTCTTAGCTGGTAGAATGAGTTTAAAAATGCTTTTACTTCCCTGTCACTGCATTATGCTGCTTGGAGGGAGAATCAGCTGGAATCATGGCAAAGGGAACTGCTGTTCTAGTAGTTTTATTTTGTATTCACCATACAATTCCCAGAATTGCATTGTTCTTTCCCAGAGGGTGAAGACTGGTCTCTCATGCAAATCACTGGTCCTTTTCTAGGCTTTTGTAGCCTTCCTGAAATTATTGGAAAGGATCCTTCTTTCTGCAGAGCGAGGAGAAGGGATTGCACCAGACAGGCTGGCCCCAGTCATTTTATCCCTTTCCTGTGTCCTATAGTTTGTTTTTGGAATGGGCACCAGACAGCACCTATCCTGCGTTCCCAGGACTTCTGCTGCTTTTGTGAGCTCGAGGAGCCAAATTCATCAGCTTTATTTGACTTGAGACTTGCATCAGTGTTAGAGTGCACAGAATCTGGCCCACAGCCTTGTCCGTATGCGAAAGTGTCTTCGCTAATCTAAGCAGGGTTGTTGAATAAGCATTTTTTTAATCATTTAAGTGGTACATTAGGTTGATACAAGTTCAACTAAATTAGCGGGTGTACATTTTTCCAACTAATGATGCATTGAGACTAGACAGGTCCACAAATTCAGTTTTTCACAAGTCCTTGTTAGTATTAATAGAAGCGCAACTGTGATCCTTAGAAATGCCTCCAAGCACTGGAAAGTCTAGCAACAACACAGACAATGTGCAGTAGTACTTACACATTTATTTTAAAAGAAGGGAAGTGACAAATCAGACTAGCAGGAATTAGGCTAGAAACAGCCTGGATGGATTGGTACTATGATTGAAAGTAGCAGGCATTAAACTACCTATTTCACGCAAGCAAGTTAAGCAGGATAGAGGCTTTAATTTAACCCCCACTTCTGCAGACATCAGCACACGCATGCTTATTATTATCGCCATCTGTTTTATTCACAGTCGTTTCCATCAGCTGTGATATTTTGCTTTTTTTTAGTGTTTCAGGCCTGCTTTGAAGCTATTGTGTTGTTAACTTTGGCTGAATCTGTGTGTAGCAATGTCAGCATACTGAAATTGTAACTGTTAGATTAATGAATGTAAGTTATTATTAACTCTGTGCCTAATGCACAGTATGTTAGTAGCTGTACATCACAGATTTTTCATGATGTTATTTACCAGATCTTAGATGGACTGCTGAGCAAGATGAATGTAATCCTTCATTTTTATCTGTGACTTACAAATTAGGTAACAAAATCATTTTAAACAGAAATTTTATTATTATTCTTTGCAGCAGGAGAACAGATGTATCCATGGACTCAAATTCATCACTAAAACGGAATATGCATCTTTAAGGGATGCTGTAGTGAGTGGAAGGAAAATTAACTGTTGCAAACATTATCTCATACAGCTTAAACCCACACTGGGGCTTAATGAATTTCAAAAGAAAAAAAAATGCTTATTCTTTCCTTTGTCTTCTTTTTCCTTCACAGAACCTGAAGAAATTGTTTGTGGAGTTTAGTCATCAGGAGCTGTTTGAGTTCTATAACAAGGTCTGTAGATTTTACGATACCATAGTTCCTTTGTAAACACCTTATGCTGCTCAGCAGGAAGTACTGCCTAAATGAATTAAATCTAATGAAACTGGAGGGAAAGTGGATCCAATTTTAATTAAAGCCGCTGGATTTGTTTGATCACAGAAAGCATTTTCAAGAAGACTGCATTCAAATTTGGAGTAGGCAGGCATTGGAGTCACTGTAATCGTACCTGGTGGCTAGGTCTAGAGGAGCAGCTGATGATTAACAGCAGAGAGTTCTCTGGAAGGAGCATCTCTGTCTTATGTTGAAATGCCAGGCTCGTAATCTAGTCAAAATAAACCCTTATTATTTTTTTACCTTATTATTATGCATTTGAAATTTGCAGCAAAACATCTGTCCGTGTAAAAAAGGCAGTATTTAGACAACTGTTTCTTTAAAATTTGAATATTTAAGCTGCGGCAATGCATTCTAATAGCTTTGTGTAAAAACAACCATTCATGAGTACAAGTTTTTTTGTTGCATTATGATTAGATTTAGTATGCGTAGTTGAAGACATTGGAAAGTTTTTTTTTTTTTTCTGTTTGCATGTTTCTAAATAATATCTTATGAATAGAGGTTCTTTTTTTTTCCTTTTTGTTCCTTTAAATAGCTGGAAACCATACAAGCACAGCTGGATTCCCTTACATGATGTTTTTGAAGACTTATTTCTCAACCACACTCATGCCACCTCATTATTTTGAATTGAAGATAGATTGCCAAGCTGTGTTTACTGAAGGATTCAGTGGGTTGCTTCCTGTAAAATTATATGGCTTATCTCCTCTTAAAGCAGTAACATTAGCCAAGATAAATCATTGTTAAGAGCCTGAAGATTGTAATGGACATTCTCTTATTTTCTGAGCAATTATAAGAAGTGGATTTATTTACAGAGAAAAGAAGAGAATGCTACCCTATCTCAGATTTTTGCTGTTGTTCGTTATTTGGTTAGTTGTTCTTTTTCTCTCTTAGGTGTGATACTTGATAATGAATAAAATCTATTTTTTACACATAAAAACAATGTAAGACTTTGGTAATAATTTTAGTAAGAAAATATAGTAAGAAAGTGCACAGCTGATGAAACCTCTGCCCTTTTGAATTGTTATTCTCACGATAAGTAATGCTTGCTGCAAATTTGTCAAAATAAATTTTAAATTTACGAATGGATTATGCTTGTCCTGCTTTATTATCTCTGTTATTTTAAATTTTAAATGAAAATTGCTAAATAATTGATAGTGTTCCTGATTTCAGAGTTTACTTCTGATGCCGAGAATAAATATAGCTTCTTAGCACCGCATGTGTGACAGTGAGTGAGTAAGTGAAGTGTAAGTGGGGAGAGAAAGCTTGGAATATATAGTGAAGAACACTGAAGTAGTCTCACAGCAGTATTTCTCAGCAGTTTGTTCATCCTTCCTAACGTTGTCCACCGCTGATTTTACAGGTAACAGGAAGAAATAAAGTACGTTGACTTAAATGTTAGTCATATTTTTTACCCATTAGTTTCAGATGAACGGAAGTTCACAAATAGGATGAGAAGTAAAAGTCATCTTAGTTCTTGTTTGTTGCCAGCCATTGACAGGCAGCTCCACTGCCTCACCTTGGTAATGGGCACCGTGCGACTCTTCAGGCTCACAAAAGGTGAAAAAAGAGAAAGTCTTCAGTATTAGTATGTCTCTCTTTCTTCTTGAGGAATTCTCCTTTGCTCTTGGAGAGCTGTTTGGAGCACTTTGTGTTGCTTTGTTAGAGATTGTGCTGCCTCTTTAAAACACAGGAGGAGTTTGGACTGCTTGCCTAAGCTGTGAGATATTAGAAAAGACTTAGAAGGTAAAGACAGTAACAGCCCGTGTGTGAGTGAAAGGCACCAAAGAGAAAAAAAGAGGTTTAACATGGTTCTTAATGCAAATCCCCTATGAAACTGTACCATTCTTGTCAGGCAGTGGTGTTACTCTATTGGAAACAAGAAATGAGTCGCCATTGCACAGTGACCTGTACATTTGATAAACTTGGCTGCCAAAATGCCTGACCTTCTAGAGATATAACACTCCCACTCACAGACAGCTCGTCCTCAGTCTTGCATTCAGCATGACTTGCTCTGCTCATCTCATGTGGCACCAGCTGCTACCGATGTGCAGGTGGGGACGTCCCCCCTGCACCTTCCTCAGAACTCACCACCCTGCTGGCATTAACTCACTACTGGCACAGGTCGGAATGTCCCGCTCTTGATGTCTAAGTCTTGGCTTCTCTGTTGGTCCTGTGGGGCAGTCTGTTGTGTGCTGGGATGCTGCTTGCGAGTGCTTTGCCTATGTTCCCTGTGAGCCAGGACTTAAATTCTGAAAGTGGGTGGCACTTCCCTGTAGCAGGTGTTTGGATCTTGGTGGTCTTCAATGTCCTTTCCAACCAAAGCTGTTCTGTGGTTCTGTTATCCTATGAATAATATCTGAGGTAGCTTAAGGATGTCTCTGTGTGGATGCAGGACGTTGTCTATGTGAGGTTAGGTGGTCAGCCATGAATCCTAGAGAAGAAAGTGAAGGCAGGATCTGAAAGGAGTGTGAGAATCGTTGGACAAACCAGCAGGAACATCTGTGTGAAAATAGGAGAAAAGAAACCACAGACAAAGAAGGAAGAAAATGAGTATTGGGCATGAGAGGAAGGAAGAGTAATGGATATGACCATGGCGAAATTTGGGAGTTAGAAAGCTACAAGGAAGGCAGGAAGAACGCTGGGAAAGGAAAAAATATATATATTGATTGAAAATAATAGAGAAAAACAAAACAGAGAGATGGTTAGAGAGAACTTTAGCTAGTAGGGGAAGTGAAAGTGGAGAAACAAATTAAAGCAGAGTTAACTCTGACATCTGTGGCCAAATGTTTAACTGCATCTAGTATTTTGGACTAATCCATAAATGTTAGACTCCTCAAACTTAGGCAAAGCTAATTAAAAGCCTGAGATAGAAGAAAAGAGAATTTTTAATCTAGAGTTAGTAGAAAATATTTTTAAAGAAACATCAAAGGGAAAAATAGAAAGAAACAAAGTGCAAGATTGTAATATTTGTAAAATGAATAGCTTTCATCTATTCTTGCAGGTGGATAAAGAGATTTATGATTTCTTAAGCAGTGGTTAGCTGTGTTTGTTTTTTTTTTTTTACCATCAGAAGCCATAGTAAAAGCCAAGGCAAACATAATGGTAAGAAGTATGCTTGTTACTGATCTTTTGTGAAGGAGCACTCAAAAATAAATGCTTAGCTTGGGAAGACTTTTCTGTGCATAATGTGAAGCTTTAAGGTTGTATGCTAATAGGTAGTGGTGGTACAACTGGTATCATCTTCAGGACTAGCACTGTCACTTATTTAAGTGCTCCTGAATTAAAGAGAAGATTGCCAACTGTGAGAAAGCCAGACGGGCTGTGTGAGTTGGACCTGTCCTGCAGTAGGGAGTAAATCCAAAGCTGTACTTCAGAGGAGATGGAAAGAAAACGTAGAGCTTTAACCTAATCAGAACTGAATGTACAAGGTTGGGGTTGTACCACCTGCCCCAGTGTTCATGCAGGAAATCCTCAAAGTTTTGTTTATTCCATTTTCCATACGGAAAAAATAGCTTTGAAGAGTGTTTTGAGGAGGAGGCCTTGAGTTTTTTTGCCAAAGGAGAGAAGTTACATCTCAGACCTTGTTGAGTTCAGTCGCAAAGCACTGGTCTGCAGTGTCTCTTGGGTGTGATGGAGAATTTACATTATCAAGGTAATGCTGAGAAGGGAAAGCTGAGGAGATTTATTGAGCTCTGAATTGGAAATCTGAGTAGTTAAAAATTACTAAATCTGCTTTGGTATATTCAGGTGCATTTTAAAAACATTTGGCCCGTCTTTGCTCAGACATTATAATATTTCCCTGACTGTGCTTTTTCAGAGCTGTAATATCAAAATGTGCTTTAACTGAACCATTGGCAAAATAAAGAAATATTTTTTTTTTGGTTTGGGTATAAATAATCATCATTATTGCTTGGACATGAAGGCTGGGAATTCCAGGTCATAAATGCAAAAGTGTGAGATCTGCACAGAAAATTCTACCATACTGGGACAGAGCAACCATTTGTACATTGCTTAGCAGAAACAATACTAATAATGTACTAAGGGTTATAGGGTACAAATGTGTTAGATTATCTTTGCCCAGTCCTGCTTCAGGCATAAATTTCTTTTTCCTCAACAAAACAGGAATTGTCTGGAAACTTTTGCACTGTGATGGTTCAAGTAAGTTTTTTAGGAAGACAGAGAAATGCAACTTTACTATCTCAAGTTTTGACTAAGCTCCAAACCTGCTTTGGTTCAGTAGAGCAGGCTTTTAAATTCCATTTTATTTCCTGGGTTTATTGACACATCAGGTTCGAGTTCTAGCTTGCGGCCTCATTTCCCTTGCCTTAAAGTGTGTGATTTTTAAAGGCTCTGAAGTCATGTTCTTTCAAAGCATAAGTAATTTACTAAACCACTACATCCTAAGTTGGTCAAGGGAGAAGAAATGTTGTGATCAAAAGGTAGGCTCTGTTACTCCATCGTGAAGCACTTGTTCCATTTCATATTCACTAATTTCCAACTGCAGCAGTGACATTTCATTGTTTGGCTGTATTGACATATCATAATTTTTCAATTATGAATCCATTCGTGTTTCAGTGAAGAAATGACAGACGCCTTTTGCCCACTGGATAAATATCAGATCACTTGGTAACCATTCTGCAGCCCTTGTTCGACAAACGAAGGTGAACGCTTGAAGGCATTGTGAGAAAGTTCCTTTTCTATGGATCAGTCACATTGATCTTCTGAGTAACAATGACTTCATTTAGGTGGATGAACTAAGGTGCTTCTGTCTGATATGCTGTTGATGGTGTCTCATAAAAATAAACTATTAAGGCGCCTTTACCTGCAACTCTCTATGTATAAAGTGATTTCTCACTTCCATAGTGTAATCAGTTCTCTTGGATTTTCATGTGGCCTTCCTGCCGGTGTTGATGAGATGTTATATGCTGTCTTTGAAGTGAATTAAAGCATTCAGATCTCTTTGTTCCTTCAGTGTTTGTTTTCTCATGCAGTTGGAGACTTCATCAGTCTGTTACTAATCAGACATGTCCATGCATATGGAGCCATGCATTCAGGAAACTTTTGTCCTTGACACTGACAAGATTAGTTAAATACCTTCCATGATGTTTTTCCTAGGTTTTGTATATTTATTGAAGACTTAGGAAGCCAATATGGAGCTCTGCATACACTGATGTATGTATTGGATGTGTAACTGAGTGGCTGTTCGCAGGATGATCTCCCTTTTCTCTTCCAGTGGGTCGTCTTTTCATTTACCTTCTTGTCATCACCGTTGCCTTGACTGTCCCTGTATGGTGATACACAACACTGACTCAAGGAAATCTGAAAGAATTAATATCTGTCTCTAAAATGGACTTCAAAGATTTACACTTCCAAGCAGCTGGCCTCCGTCACAGAGAACTACTGATGGGGTTGGACATGCTGGAGCACCAGACCTTGCCATTTGAAATTCTTTCTAGTTATTGAGAACGAATGAAGGGAGTAGAAGCAGCACTCCCTGGTCATTGCTAACAAGACTCCTCTCATCTATGCTGTATCAGAAGGTTTATCATTGAAGGCTGCTGTGAAGAGCTTGGTTTGTAATTTCTTTCCTATCCACAAGTGCAGTAATATAGCAACTTAAAATTGCATTTCATCTGCAGAGCAGAGTAGCTGCAGTGTTAGAATGCCCTGTTTTTTCCATCATCCACTTTTTTGTTTTTCTGCCTCCAAAGTAAGCAGTGCAGATTTGGGGGAGGGTGGGGGAAGCAGGTTGACTTACAGCTGCACAATTAATATTTTCAGTAAGCATTTTGGAGAGGCTTGCTCTCGCAGATTTGTTTCTATGTCAGAAGTGTTTGAAGTGTCCTTTCAGGCAGCAGAGAATGGATCTGAGCAAAGCAGGGAAAGGACCATGTTAGCTGCTCCCCAACACTCACTGCTGAGCACTGGAGTACAGCTTAGCTGGAAGTCTTAGTTTTGTCCTCAGACTGCCACTACTGCCTTTTTCCTCCTTAACAGTGAATGAGGAAAGGATTAGAGAAGCTGACTGTGCTGGGCCAGTCTAAGAATGTAGTCCAGAATGAAAGTTACTAGCTTAGCTCTTCAGCCCAGAAAGATTGAAAATTCTTCATGACAGGCAGTGTGTTTACCCTATCTCTGCATGAGGAATGAAATCTCTGTCATCTCCACTTCTGTCTGAATAAAAGCAACCCTGTTTCCCCACATGATCGTTGTAACTTGCTACAAACAATAAATAATAATATAAATTTATAATAAATATATATATAAACTTATAATAAATAAATTCTAAATAATCTTTAGAATCCAAGTTAGGACAGCAAGAGTGAAATTCATCAGATCAATGCAGAAAAAAGACCATAAGCATGAGCTTATCCCTATGGTGCTATGTGCACTGCCTTTCTCCTACAGGATGAATGGCAGTCATCCAAGTTTCATAGAAAATCAGGATAATGTAAAAATAAGTAAGGAGTGAAAAAGGAAAACTAATCAGAGCAGACCATTTTTTTACGCAAAAGAGTTGAGGGTATCTGTGAGGGTGCTTGCAATGAAACATTCTCAGTTCTGATTTGGGCAGCATACACTGCCCAAACTCTCTTCACTTCAAACACTCTTCACTGCAACACCCAATAAGAACATGGTTTCCTTTTGATTTCCTTCTACAACTGGACTGCAAGTTCCCATGCCCTTTTGGCTGTCACCCCTACATCTGCATGTCAGAAGTTTTCTTGGTAGCTGACTGATTTCTTTATCTCTGCAGTGAGCAACAGAAGTACTTTGAAGACCTTTATGTCAGGACTGAGAATACAGTGTTCTCTGTGAACTTACGCTCAGCTGGGCAGTGGATCTCTTACCCACTGCCATGAACAACACCAAACTGGGAATGCAGAGCACCTTAGGTAAGTGTTTAAAAAGGCCAGAAAAACACGGTTTTGGATTGCTAAATATCTTTCTCATCACTGAAATGCGTAAGTTTTGGCCACTGTCAAATTTTCATTTTTAAATTAAAATTTAGTTCAGGAACAGGTTGCCCAAGGAGGCTGTGGATGCCCCATCTCTGCATGCATTCAAGGCCAGGCTGGATGTGGCTCTGGGCAGCCTGGGCTGCTGGTTGGCGACCTGCACACAGCAAGGGGTTGAAACTTTATGGTCATTATGGTCCTTTTCAATATTATGGTCCTTTTCAACATATGATCATTATGGTCCTTTTCAACCCAGGCCATTCTATGCTCCTATGATTCTGTGATCCATGGGCATACAAACTTTTGTAACTATTGAATACAAGTTGTCTTGGGCCACACTTGCTCCAAAAGTGATACCTCATACTTATTTCCATGGAAACAACAGATACAAAGGGCACATAACACCGATAGAGCCATTTCTCACTATCTTTCAGCATATTCACCACCATTGGCTTTGGGATACGTGATCTTGCTTTTGTGAAACTAACACACCATTGGGGTTCAGTGGCAGTGTCTGCAATTCTTAGTGAGCTCTCAAGGTGTTCATCGGAGATCTTTGATGAAATTTTACTCTTCCTGTTCTTCATCCTTGACAGTGATTGTTAAAAATGTGGGTATGACCAAAAAGTGATGACATGAATAAGGTGTGATTGTGAAGTGAATGATATTTCTCTCTGCTTAGATGGGGATTATGAAAGTCTGATACAGAGATGTGATCAGAATTTTGAGTTGAATATGTGATTGCAACTCTATAGATTGCATTTGCTAATTTGCTGGTCATGTATTTGTATCAACTGGAAATGCATTTGCAGATGTAAATTGATGGCTTTTTTTGGCAGTCTTGAAACCCCAAGCTGTGGGGTGTGGCCAACAAGCACAAGAGATAGAATGCCATCCATAGGGACCTAGACAGACTGAGCGGTGGGCCCAGGAGAACCTCAAGAGGTTCAAAAGCCAAGTGCGAGGTCTTGCATCTGGATTGAGGCAAACCACTTCCCAATACAAGCTGAATGGAATGAGCACAGCCCTGCAGAAAAAAAAACCTGGGGGTACTGGTGGATGGGAAGCCAGATGTGAGCCAGCAATGTGCCCTATGACTCTATGACGATTCTATGATTCTGTGACTCGCAGCCCAAAGCTGACCATATCCTGGGCTGCATCAAAAGAAGCGTGGCCAGCAGAACAAGGGAGGTGATCCTGCCCCTCTGCTGTGTGCTGGTGAGATCTCACCTGGAGCACTGTGTCCAGATGTGGAGTCCTCAGTACAGGAAAGATGTGGTGGATGCCCCATCCCTGAAGAGTTTCGATGCCAGGCTGGATGGGGCTCTGAGCATCTGATAGAGTTGTAGCTGTCACTGTTCATTGCAGGGGAATTGGACAAGATGACCTTTAAAGGTCTCTCCCAACTGTAAGGATTCTATGATTCTGCTCTCAAATTCCTTTACCAAAACAGAAGGCACAGCTGCGTACCCTTCGCTGTTGGGAGCGCTGTGTCCAGGCAGCGCATCAAGACGCACACAGTGCTGCGCCATGGCTTGAGTCAGCGCTGCACAGCACTGCCCTCCCCGTGCCCTGCTTCCAGTCGGCGCAGCCTGAATGGCGCTCTGACTGCGGCTATTGCTGAGCGATGGGTGCGTGCCCAGGGCTGCTCTGTTTGGAAGAGCCTCTGCCTCTAAATCATGGGGAGGGGTTGGGTAACACGGCGAGCTGTGTTGGGCTGCATGCAGCCTGCGGGCCACGGGTTGAACATGCCTGATTTAGTGTAAACAGTTAATATAAAAGAGAAGCCAAAGGTGGAGGTTTCTGTATGTTAGATGAATAAAATCTACCCTTGAGTAGCTTCCTGGAGGGCCTGGATATGAATGGGTACTGGTATCTGAGCAAAAAGGTCATATCCCCGTGGTATAATGATTTCAACATGTTGAGAGAAAGGAACTTTCCTATTAATCAATCTTTTTCCAGTGTACAAGGTCAGAAAGCATGAAAAAGCATGAACTGGGAACCTCATTCTGTATTTCATAGCTGTTCCTAAATCAAACCGTGGCTGAAGTTATGACTCTGCTTGTTATTTCTCAGAATGGTCCCTTCATCATAGCTATCTTTGGTCAAGTGAGTTCAGTGGTTTCAAATCAGTTACTGCTTCAATTACATTGTTATCCTTCTTCTGCATTAGCAAAAAAAAAAAAAAAAAAAAAAAAAAAAAACCAAAATAAATTTTAACAATTAATTCCTTCCTTGAAAAACCCAACACTTAAGAGTTTTGTCATTCTTCAGGCAAAGTACTGATGTCTCTTATACAGTGAGATGTGAGAGATCAAGAGGTAAGTATCCACATAGGTCTTGAGTATCTTCCATAGCAGGAGACTCCAGAACCTGTCTGGACAATCTGCTTGATAGTCTCCTTATGAACTGGTCAGCAGGCAAAGACAGCAGAGATTCCTTTGCATAATCCTTCTTCCCTTGAAATGTCTATGTTTGAAAGCAGATCTTTTGTCCAGTTTGTTCTATGGTCAAACAAGTGGGACCATTTGATGGACCTGAGCATGAGACAGAATAAGAAGATATGACTGTGATAAACCTAACACTTTTTCTTTAGTATCTAACATACTGAGTTTGTCTGGGGAACAATCAATTTATTACCAAAGATGACAAAAAAGATAAACAAACTTGAAATTGAATGTATCATTATAGGCAGGAGGAAAATATGCTTTTATTTAACTTCAAAATACAGGTTATCACTTTAATGTAAGGAAATAGATTGGAGACAATTGCTTACAGGAAACCAACTGGGCCAAACTTCAGAGAGCTGATATGCCTTCAGTCCCAGTGACTGACAGGACTGTGGCTCTCCCAGGTTGACTGAAATTCTGCTGATATGGATCTTACCAACAGCATATAATCTGAAAAACTCGCCTACATTTCCCTAATCTTCTGGCCATCACGTTTTAGAAACATCTCTGAGAGCATTTCTGAAGCCCCCATAAGAATAATGTGTCATGCTATATCACGAACTAGGATTGTGGTGCTCCTGTGCTTTTATTTGAAAGTCTTTCTCCAAGCTTGCTACTTTCTCCTTTGATCTTTGTTGATAGATCCTACCTTTTATTGCTGTTGCTGGCTCACTATACACCTTGAGCTAACTACTGTTTTTGCCCCATGCACTATGCTGTTAAGCTGTAATTCACATTTTGTTATAGAATCACAGAATCACAGAATAATTTGGGTTGGAAGGGACCTTTAGACATCTAACTCCAACCCCTGCTACAGGCAGGAACACCTCCCTCTAGACCAGCTTGCTCACAGCCCCATCCAGCCTGGCCTTGAGTGCTTCCACAGCCTCTCTGGGCCACCTTTTCCAATGTCTCACCACCCTCATGGGAAAGAAGTTCTTCCTTATATCTAGGCTAAACCTACCCTCTTCCAATTTAAAACCATTTCCCCTTGTCCTGTCACTACGTGCTCTTATAAAAAGTCCCTGGCTTTCCTGTAGGCCTGAGCTCTCTCAGCCTGTCTCCGTAGAGGAGTTGTTCCAGCCCTCTGACCATCTTCATGGCCCTCCTCTGGACCTGCTCCAGCAGCTCCAAGTCCTTCTTGAGTTGGGGGCTCCAGAACTGGATGCAGCACTCCAGATGGGGCCTCACGAGAGCAGAGCAAAGGGGCAGAATCACCTCCCTCAACCTCCTTCTCTTGATGCAATCAAGGATCTGGTTGGCCTTCTGAACTGCAAGCACACACTGCTGGCTCATGTTGAATCTTTCATCAGTTGACATTTCCAAACCTTTCTCCTCAGGGCTACTCTCAAACCATTCTTCACCCGATCTGAATCTGTGCTTTATCTGAGATGTCTCACCACCCATCTCAACTTGGACACTGAGCCATTGACTGCAACTCTCTGAGTGTTGAGTCCAGCGAATTCCTTATCTAGTCAGTTGTCCATCCATCAAATCCATTTTTCTTTTATGCTTTTCCCTATTGGTAACAAGTACCAGAACTTGAAGGACTCAGGAATGATCTTGCTGAGGTTTTGCTGTACAAGCAAAAAATATAACCTTTCCATTAATTGCAAATGCAGTCTGTTTATTTGAGTACTAGTACACAGTAGTTTTCATTCAACAGAAAAGCAAATATGTATAAGCTTATTCTAGAGGAATTAATCTAGATTATTTTTAAAACCTATGAGGACTGACATGATCATCACGTCCAAAGAAACAGAAATAGAACTCAACAGTTCAGTTGGAAAGGACCTGCAAAGATCACAAAGTCTGATTACTTTACCTCTTCAGACCTAGCCAAAAGCTGAAGCGCAATATAGATGACATTGTCCAAGTGAACACCAACAGGCATGGGGCATCAGCCACCTCCCCAGGAAGCCTGTTCCAGTGTTTGATCACCTTCATGCTAAAGAAATGTTACTGATGTCCAGCTTTGTGCTGTTTCTCCTTGTTCTGTTAATGGTTTCTTGGGAGGATAAACTGGTGCCTCCCTCTCCATTTCCCCCACTCAGGAAGTTGCACAGAGCAATGAGCTCGCCTCTTGACCTTCTCTGAACTGGACAACACAAGAGTCCTCAGCCTCTCTTCACTCAGCTCTCCTCCCAGCCCAGCTTTGTTGCACTCCTCTGGACACTTCCAAGTACCTTAACATCATTTATCAGACTGTGGAGCCCAGAAGTGCACTCAGTATTCAAGGTGAGGCCACACCACTGCTAGATACCGTGAGAGAATCACCTCTTTTGCTGATTATAGTGATGATGCACTTACTGCAGCCCTGTTGCACTCCAGTTGTTGGAGGAGATGGTTTGATATATATACCTGGAGTGATATTAAGACACAGGAGGGGTCAAATGTTGTCCTACCAGTTTATAGCAAATTCTAAGCAGTTAAGGAATGCAGGGAAGATGGGAAAGTTAGCAGCAGTGAAGAGAGGAATCCTAATCACTACCATGGATCTAGCAGCGTCCTGTTCTTCCAGGGCTGCAGGTCGGTCAGCGATGTCTCACTGATCTGCATGGCTGCAGGTTGCTAGAGGAGTTCTACGTCTGAACTCTTCAGGTTTTTATGCTCTTCACATGCTTACGTGTTGTTTTGTTTGTCAGCAGCAACAGCAAGTCATGCGATTGCCACGTGGCAGGCTGTCAGACGTGCGTCCTGACTCCATGGCAGTCATCTCCATCCAGATGCTCCCCACAGGTCAGCACGCCCTGCCCTGAGAACTTGGTAGACAATAGCCAAAAACCAGTTCTTTCTGATCACAAAACCAATAAAGATGTTGAACAGAACCTAGAACTGAAGTTAAACCGCGGTGCTTAAGAAGTTGTGTATATCTGAACCAGATTTTTGTTCTCAGAAGAAGATGGCCAGCATGTAACACTGTATGGCAAAAAAACAACCAAGAGTCTTGTCTGCAACTCCTATGAGATTTATGATCCATAATCCTAGTCTGGGCATTTTTGCAATACTGAAAAAGCAAACACAAGGTAATGAAAAACAATTATGAGTCATTCTTTTACCTCAGAGGTGATTAATGTGACACAGTCACGTTAAATTCTCTGAAGAGACATCAGCAGCACTTTTCACTGATGTGTTTTGTAGGCATAGATTTGATACAATTCCACAAAAGATTTTAATTTCCTGCTAACAGCTATAGTTCATGATTGTAACTGAGATAAACATAAATTCTGGCTGCTGAGCTTGCAGGACCAATACGTTTTTTATCAGCAAATGATAAGGATACAGAACATCGTCAGTTTTATGATACGAATAATTCCATATTATGAAAAACGTGAAGAACTGAATTGAAATATTCTCATGAAATATGCTATGAAGGATCTGACAGCAAGATATTAAGCTAACAAGTTGCCTCTGCACATATTCCAGGCAGTCTCTGTATATTCCAAATTTAGAACCCGAAAATGTTTACTTGGTGCTTTTAGTGAAACAAAGAGTGGCACTCAGAAATCTGAATGGCGTAATTGTCTGGAGTGAATTTGTGACACACTGTTTGTCTGTTTGAGGTGTTAAGTCTTTTGATGTCTGTTATCCTGCAACATGAATCTATTTAGGTGTTCATGTACCTCATTTTCTTGTAGGTAGTGCAAACCGACCCAATCACTGCCAGGACAGTTATTTGAGACATTCTAATAAGTTTAAGGACAGCTGTTGAAGAATCCCTAAATTCTGATGCTTCTGACATCTAAGCCTTCTGACACCTTACCTGAACAATACTCCATTTTGGCTGCGTGTTCCCTTCAAGGGAGCTTTAACTTTTTCAGCAAAATGTACCTTTTAATTTTGGTGTTTCCATGCTTGTTTGCTTCATCCATGTTTGTTTGCCTTGGGAGGCAATGAAAACCCTCGCTCTGCTGAAGAGTTTGCCATAGACATCTCTAGGTGAGTACCCTTTTGTATTCAGTGACTGATGGATTTCACTATCTGCCCCTGCATGTTGTGTCTGAGTTCTGGTCCTTGCAGGATGAGTGCTTCTTCAAGTATTATGCAAAATGCTCTGCATGCGATGGCACGTTGTGTCGTATATACTACTGAACAGAAAGACGTGCTTCACTCTTCAGGATCATGACAATCTCAGTAATGTAGGTGACAAGAAAGGATGAGTTGAAAAATGTAGAGGTTTGTAAAGCTGCCAAATAAAACTGTAAAGCATTAGTAGCAGACGTGAGTAGTACATTTCCACACCGTGTTTATAAGCAATACTGGACCCTGGTGTGGCTGAGTGTATGTTTACCTACTCACTGGTGTAGCTGTGCAAGGGACAAAGTTATATTTTGTGCCTCAGTAGTTTCACTTGATGCATATCATTTTAGTTGCCAATCTAAGAACTCAAGACTGTGTTTCCACATCTTCCACATCCAGCTTTCAGAGAAGCATGGAGCTTTGCTACCATCTTTGCTACCACAAAGGGGTGCTTTGCTGTCATTTCCAGCTAGCTACCTAGTCTAAAAACAGTCCACACTTCTGATTCCAGTTTTGTGTGTGGTAGGTTAACTCAGCTCTTTTATTGCCTTCCTGAGCATTAGCAAATCATTGGTTAATGTAACCTCATTAGGATGTCAGCTGAGCCCAGAGATTATTCTCATTGTTCCTCCCTCCAAAAACTAAGAGTTTGTTTTGTGAGTACAATGGATGGAAGTATTTTGCAAGAGCTACCTCAAACCTTGCCTTTACCTGTAATCACAGTGTCAAAGACTGGTCATACCAATCTCATTTGTGATGCACTGAGCATAGTTATATTCCCCCTAAAGTCATATTGTACAGACCTGCTACTCAAAGCTTAAGACGTATATTTTCCTCAGGACACTGAATATCATTCAGACAGAGCCTATCTCCCTCCATTTCAGCAGTATCAGAGCTAGGTGAACTGTTGGCTGAGGGCAACCAAGCACACGGATACACCCTGGTACTTAGTTTTTCTTCAGAGAGATGCATCTGTATTGAATTAATTGCTGGCAATTTATGGTCAGATTATTCCTAAGAGAATATCAGAAAAGCTCAGTGATCTCAGTGTTTACCTGACACTTAATGAACTGCTTTTTTGGACACAGTCATTTTGGCATTTGGAAATGGATGACTCATTTAATGACAAAATTTTGAGAGCACTTCAGTAGCTTGTTCCCCATTTGGCCAGCTCTGACTTTATTGTTTTTTCCCTCTCAGCCTATTCCGCTCTTTACAGTCCATCTTCCTTTTTATTTTTCTCATCTTCACCCTATGGATACCCGCTTCTGTACCCCCTGTATAGGTACCTTTAACAGGAAGGCTTCAAAGGATGGATAATATGTGCCCCTTCTGTGCGGTGAGCTGTTTCTCCATCTGTGATACCTGCTAGGTCTTCATTCCCACAGAGAGCTGCTGACACTTCATTTCTCTCACTCGAGGCTTATCATTTAGTACATTTTGTATGCCAGCCCTGATTTTATTGTGTTGTGACCTTGTCTTGTTCTCACATTACTCATTTACATAGTTCTTATTTTCTATCACAATTATTTTTCAGGAAAGCATATTGTGATAGGTTGCTGGGTATAAAAATTATAGGCAGTCCTGCTCCATTTTTTCCCAGTTATCCACTTCTATATTGTAAATAATCACCAACATGCTAATCATGATGCAGTGATTTTTTGTTAATCTCAGCTCTTGAACAGGGAGTTCTTGCCTTGTCTGGAGAATTGCATGGGAGATGTGAAGCATGTGTCCTTTTGTTTGCAAAACAAAATTCTCCAATTCAGCTGTCATTCAGCTATCTAGTTGGCATAGAAGGAGTTTTTGCAGCATTAGTATTCGCACAGCTTTCATTTGTAACCTTCAGTCTGATTACTAGGAAGGTTGTTCTTGTTTTGCAAGACTGCAGCTATCAGATGTTAGACCATCATCATTCCTGCAGAAGCCCGCTGTTGCAATGAAGGCCTTTAAAATATGGCGTCTACTAAAGATATCTCGTAATTCAATTTCTCCCAGAGAGACATTTCCAAATTATAGAAGTTATAAACTACAGGAAGTTTCACATAAAAGAGACACCAAAGGGTGCTTGAACTAAGGCTCAGCCGCGTCAAATTTCAGTCCCAAAGATTTTTTGCAACTCCTTGCTAAAGTTCAAACCAAAATCAGAATGGTGAAGTTGAATTCAACCATAGCATATGAATAGCATAGTTACTCAAAGCTCACAAATGTGCAGAAATTAGCCCTGTTACTGAAGTCTGAAGATAAGCAAGAAGACTCCATCTGGGGGAATGTCCAAGAGGGATAACTTTTATACATAAAGAGGGCTTGAAAGTGCTTTGGGGCACATCTAAGCTTCTGTTGCTCACGAACAGAATTTCTTATTTATATATCTTATCTTATATCTTATTTATATCTATATATTATCTTATATCTTATTTATATATCTCAATCTTATTGAGATTTTATAATCTCAAAATTACTTATTTCCTAATAGCAGTTCATAACACTAATCCTCAGCGTCTGCTGCTGATTTGGAGTTGGGAGTACGATTAAAGACTGGAGGACAGAGAACTTCTATTTGAGAGGATCTCACCATCGCTGAGGTGCTACCGAATTATTTATTAACTGTTGTGTGTATAAAAGTGGAGATATAGATAAAAAAATTTTAATGTTGCAGGAATCTGGCAATCTCCAAAATGTTGACAGAAAGCTAATAAATGGAGCAGAAAATTAAACTGTTACAGGATTTTACTTACTCTTTTAAGATGAATTGTAAAGGCATTATATCAGTTTAAATAGAGGTAATACTCACATTCCCTCTTGGATCAAGAAAGTCAAATGGTCAGCAGAGGAAAGAAGCAGATGAAAAATTATTCCCTACTTTGAATCCACCAGGCTTCATCTGTGGGCCTTAACACAGTAAAAACCTTTAAAGTTAGTATGTGACAGTGATGTCTAGTAATATAAGCAAAAAAAGAAAATGAGGAACTGTTCCCTGACAGTAATAAAATCCACGAGCACGGCAGTATTTGTTCTTTGATCCATAAGAGCCAGATTATGCAAACTACAGCTTCAGTGTCTGCCTCATTCGATAAAATGGAGCCCAAAGTGGAAGGGAAACAAAGTGTTTGTTACTTTGGTGCATTTTTTTTTTCACGCAGCCATTCTTTTCAAGGGAAACTGACTGAATGGCTTGGCTTCTGAAGATTGGGCTTGATGTCTGGGAGAGCAGAAGGAGATAGTTCAGCTGGAAGGCACCCACAAATGCCACTGAGTTCAGCTGTCTGACCATTTCAGGGTATGTTTAGGTATGTTTTTAAGGACATTATTCAAATTTTTCTTGACAGGAGCAGGGCATCAACCACCTCTCTAAGAAGCCTCCTCCTGTGCCTGACTGCTCTCATAAGAAACTGCTCCTAATCTCCAGTCTGAGGGAGGAGTAACTCCAGAGACTTCTGTTTCAATCATTCCTCTTCTTGAATACCTGCTAGTGGTATTTAAAAAAAAATAATAAAACCTGAGAACTTATATTGTTACAATATAAATCCTAGGACTGTGGCACTTAAATTCAGTTGTGGTTCAGATTTGTTCCAATGAGCTTGGAAGAATCTATTTTTCTAGCAGAGATTATGCAATTTGTATCCAGTCTTATTAGGGGATCTGGGTTGGTGTCAGCTAGGACTTTTAAGGAAAGGACACCAAAGGAAAATTCCATGACAAATCAAATGGAAATGTGGTAATTCAGTTAGGCCAGTGCAATTATATCTAGAGATGGGGTGGGCCATGAAGATGTGGTTTGTGAACTACACATAACAAAAGCCTTTTGTGAAACCATCTCCCGTGCTGTGCTGATAGAGGGTCTGTTCAGTCTTGCCAGGCTGGAAGGTCTTTTCATGGAAACCAAAATACTGTTTTGTCTAAAACAGTGGTTTGTGATCACCATTTTTGGTAGCCATTGGTGACAAAAGTTTCACTATTTAGATCTTTACAAAAATTACTTATCTTCTCCCTCCCACTACTGGTTTCGATGTCTAAGAGACTTATCTCTTAAAGAATTTTACAATTATTTCAATTTTCTTTTCTTAAAAAGCTCATTCATAGAGGGTTTGGGTGGAACAGTTGTTATTTGCACTTGATGTTATTTTTCTCCTCTGAAACTGTGTATGGGAATTTCTTAGCTTCTGGGATATGCATGTACAGCAAGAGAGCAAAGTAGTCCTGGTTCTGAAAGGGGCCTGTGGGTGCTATTACCTTGTGAGCAATGCTGAATTAATACTGTTTGGCACTGAGACTGCTTTCTCACTTGTCAGATTTCCCAAAGGAAAGAGGCTGAAGTAAGGGCTCTGACTACTAAATCTCATCTGGGTTCCATTCATCAGGACAGTACTGTACTAGGGGCTGCCAACAAGCTCATTCTTAAGGTGAGCCCTATATCCATTAATCTCTAGAGCTAGCGCTGTCACCATTTTTGCCCAGATCCTACACAAAAACAAGGAAAAACTAAGGTGTATATTGGCCATCTGCAGAAGTGTATCTACAGTTGTACTTCAAGAAAAAAGCTTGAGATTTCAGGTTTATACCAGCTGTGCTTCTATTTCTGCCCCTTAGGTGACCCGTGCTGTACAATGACTGTATATCTGAAGCCTAAAAGTCCAGCAGCAGTGCTCAAAGATCCCATCAGAAGTTTGTTTTATGCCTTCTCTGATTTGCCAGTACAAGCTCCCCTACAGAGGAAAGGTTCCTCTGCAAACACGGAAACCTGTTTTGATTGCCTGACTTTTTAAAATAAATCATTATAAAGTAAGACACTGGATGTAAGGAAAAATCTTTTACAGTGGGGGTGGTGAGGCACTGGAACAGGTTGCCCTGTTCAGTGATGTGCTTGATGCCCTGACCACTGGATATAGGACCCAAGGCCAGGCTGGATAACACGCTGGGCAGTCCGACCTAGCTGTGATGTCCCTGTGCATTGCAGGAGAGGTGGACTAGATGGTCCTCAAAGGTCCTTCCCAGCTAGAAGGAGTCTGTAATTGCATGATTGTAGGATTCTAAGACTTCTATGTTCAGCAGATAGGATATTTTGGAAATGAAGACTCCATGCTGTGATGTCTAGTTACTCCCTGTACATCTAACCAGCAATCTTAATATAGTGCTTGTTTGTCTTTAATGGGAGGAACAACAGCTCAGTTTATTCTCACTCATATCTCAATGTTAGCTGTGTCTAAACCCCAGGCTGTTACAAGGACAGAAGCTAAGTTAGAAATGCAGATGAAGAAGTGCATGAGTTCTTCTTAAATGCATTTCATCATCAATCTATTGGAAAAAAAAAAAAAAAAAAGAAAAAAGAAAAACCACACACACAGACAAAAACAAACAAACAAAACCAACAAAAACTGATCAATCAATTCAATCAAACGAAGAACCCCACCACTTTTCCAGGAAAGATGCTGACATGCATTGTCATTAATATTGCATCTCTTAGCACTGAACGGGAACACGGAGGAGGCTCATCTGTCATCTCCTTCACACATTGCAGTGAAAAGATGATGTACAGTTGCCTTGGCCATCAAGAGGAAGAAATGTTTTTCATGCTGTGCAACTCATGGGCACCTGACAAAGTTAAAAACATGGTTTCATGCCTGCTAGTTAGATTACAGATATAATCAATAATCACTTATTAGCTTCTGATCCAGAGCTTTCAGGGAACTTTCATCAGTAACTTTCCAGTGACTGTCTTTTGGATTTGTTACGCAGATTGGCAGCTTAAACAAGATGCTACTCTTTCACTTTTGGTAACAGGCACATCAGGAGCAACACTCTACTGAAGGAATTAATATATCTGTGTGTCTATATTTACTTTGTTGCTACGTTTGCATGCTGTTCTCTGAGCATTGTTTTGACTTAGACTAAGCATTTTTCAGTACAATCTGAAGATCTGGAAGCTGACACGTACTCAGATTCTTTGCTGGAATCAGATTACACAGGTTATTTCAGAATATCCAGAAATTAGACGCACTCCATTTGTTTCTTTTCTGAACAGATGGTGGAGTAGAATTTGAATCAGTGAAGTGATAGTGGGAGAGAAGATACAGTGGGGGGAAAAAAAATGGAAACTGAAGTGAAACTTTTCACACTTTCCAGCTTTTTGCTGATTCCCAGCTTTTGTTTTTATAGGAAGATCCGGCTTTCAGATTTGTCTCCATTACTCGGGTAACCATAAAATCAGATGGATAAAATCTGGAATACTTTGCATTTTTACTAGGTGCTTAATGGATACTCATAAAGCATTAGACTTTCACCTCTCTGACTTGAGTTCAGATCTATTTTAATGGCCTGATTGTTTCCTGTTCTACCTTCTCTGAAGTGACGGTGCTAAAATAAGGATTAATTTTCCCACTCTCTAAAATGAGATAACTGCATGAGTTTAGCACAGCGCCTGAAGAAAGCTCATCAAAGCTACCATTACTGGCAAAACCCATGTCCTGGGTGAGAATTCAGTATATTTTCATATCATCCCTTTAAATGGTTTCTCTGGAGTTGTTTCTGATTTTTGGCTCTGTATTGTCCGCTGCTGTGGGATCACAGACCTGCCTATCCCAGAAAAATCACTGGCACAAAGCAGTCCTGGACTCAGAGAACTTTCCTCCTGCTCACAGGAGAAAAGGCAGAACCGAATCCTGCAGTCTTCTTTGCTGGGCTTAATTTCTTTCTAACAGCAGTTCTTGTACTTAATGCAGGGTGTCCCAAAAGACAGAGGAACATGAGTTAGTGCACCTTGAGCTGTTCTGAGCCTGCAGTTCTCTCACTGGCATCAATGAAAAGCCAGAAATGCATTGCTGCAGATTGGATGGATGAAAGGTTTCCCCAACCCCCGGGCCGTAAACCATTAAATGTTTATTTTTGTTGGCTTTTATTATTTCTGCTATATTGAATTGCTCCTCTTAATGTACCATGCACAGAGGATGTGGAAGGCTGAGCAGGGGCACGTGTTCCCAGGTTCAGGAGGTTATGAGCTCAGTCGTGCTGCTTTTCTGTGGGCTCACTTTAAATATGTCACAGGTGGGCTCAGTAGGGTGGGTTGTGCCAGCCCTTAGCTGCTTGCTTACTGTTTTCTTCATTTTCTGTTTTCACATCTCACTGTGCTCTCTTTGCTACTAAGTGCCAAACTACAATACCCAAATTCCCATTCAATATCACCTTATTCCTCCCAAGGTCTCACAGAAACCAACTGGGTTGCTCATAGCATAAGCATTTGATACAAGGTTATCTCAATTTCTTACTCTGGGAGCTTTTCTATTTCTCCACTTGTCTTTCTTTCCATCTGTGCTTTAAAACTGTGCTTCTGGGCCACATAAATGGTGGTGGGGCCGTTAATTAGACTTTGGCAAATTGCTGTGTGGGGTAAGCAGTCTAAACATGGCTAAAAAAGAAGACAATAAGCTCCCAGGGACAGATTCAGCAAACCACTTACAGCAAATGCCTGAGCAGAGAGATTTGAGTAGCCCAGCAGATTTCAGTGGGTTTATTGATGTGGTTAAAATCACACCTGTGGTAAAATACCTGGCTGCACAGGAGTCTAGTCAGGGGACTGTCAGAGCTTTGCCTGGCTTTTGGCAGCCTCAGGGGCTGGCTTGCAGCTCCAACCTGGTGCAGTTGCCAGCTGTTGTGAAGCAAGATTTCGCATCAGAAAGTGCAGATCCAGGGGTTTTCAGAGGCAGCTTAGAGAACAAGGAAATGTGGGAGCGTAGTTTTTGCATGTCTCTCTTCTGATGGATGAGCAACACGGTGAGGGCTCTCTAGCTTTGTGACCTGTGATGTGCTGGCAGGTGCAGCCTCAGGGCTAGAGATCTGAGTCAGCTTTGCTTGCCCCTTGCCACTCTTCCCAGCAATTTGCTGGCAGTGGGGCAAAGCTGAGTTAGGAGAGTAAACTGCAGCAGTCCGTACGGCAGCAATTCGGAAACGTGGCTGTGGTCAGTTTTATGTTGGTGCCATCTGGTACACAAAAAGGCATAAGGAAGGAGGAAAAGATGCATTTGGAAAAATACAAAACAGCAGGAGAAAAATATGATAACACAGAGGCTAAAAAAAAAAAAAAAAAGCATAAAAAGAATCAACTGAAGGTACAAAGATTGCATTACTTAGCTTAACCCATTGTTTCACACACTCATGGTTTGTCACCTTGCGGATCCCTCAGATAGGGATCCAACTTATTTTTAAGAACTTCTAATAATACTTCACCAATTACAAAGCTTTTTGCCCTTATAGTGAAGAAACTCTCATACCATTTTATCCAAACGCTTCAGCACACCACTGTCACCTAAAATACCAACAGTGCATCAGGCTGTAGGTGTTTGTGGGATCCTGTAAATGTCTCTGCAAATATAATCTCCAGCAGCTCTTTGTTGATTCTCTGATTTATTTAACAGGAACCCCTGCTGCCTTCTCTTGTCTCTGGTCCCCCCAGTTCCACGCTTACCTTCGAAAGGTAAGCTCTCAGCTTTCTGCTGAAAGAGGTGAAGGACAAAATCGGAAGCATTTCACAAGAGGTGAAACTGCATCTTTACCTCCTGTGGGTTTTGTTTTCACTTGGAAAGCCCGAAGACATTGAAATCACTGGGGATCTTCCCGTGAGCTCAAGCTCTCAGGGTAGGCCCTTCAGGAGTGGTCCTGGTTGGCCATTTGGAGGCCCATGCACGGCCCCTCCGCTGAGCAAAGCCACTGCCTTTGGGCTCCTGTCCTCCCCATCTTTCAGAGGGGTAAATCTTTTCCAAGGAAACCGATGTGAGATCCCTGGTTCATAGGCGTTTCTTCAAAATGCCTCAATATCTAAGGCAGGGAGCCAGTCCCACTTGATATTTTTTAAATCAATATTTCATTAAGCAATGCTTTTATGGCATTTCAGTATTCATCTATAATAACTAATATAAGCCTTTTATCTGTGCGTATCAAAGCACTTTGTGAAAGTCAAAAGCATAAAAACTCTGTATTAAAGACGAAGAAAAATGAGGCATGTTGAGGGATTATGTGCTTTGCCCAATTGCCCAGCCAATTAACGGATTAATTCTTAATCCAGTTCCATATCCACTGGGCAACGCTGCCAGATTTTATCTCCTAAATGCAAAATATTCTACATCTGAAAATATCTTATCAAGTTAATGACAGAGTCATCTTGCAATTGAATTAATACCCTATTTTTAATTGACTTAAATAAATGTGTCTGATGAGGCTGTTTTTTTGAAAACGTGTATTTCACTTCAGCACAAGATTTTCAGTTCACGATGTATTTAACACTCAGTTGTTTGTGTTGCCGAACAGGGTCGACAGGGGCCCCTCGGCCCCTGGGAAACCATGGCAACAAATGGCCTGAAGATAAGGGAGAAGAACAGGATAGACCAAATAAGGAAGAAACAAGACATTCCACATGTCCATTGGTCAGGTAGTAGCCCTAAGGCATGGGGAAAGTTTTAAGAAGGGTGTGCTCCTTGCAATTAAGGCCATTTTACCACCCACCACATTGGTGTGCACCGAGGTAAATGGACAGACCGATGAGTCCCTAACGATTGCGAACACCTGTATGAAGCCCTTTGCAGGCGGAAGGCTTCAGTTTGGCAGTGTTTTTAATTTCCTTTCTTTCAATGCCTCACTCCCCTCGTCTGAAAACACAACTGGGAGAGAAGTCTGTGTCACGCAGAGGAATTATTTCTAAGTTGTTTTATCACTAATACTTCTTTGAAGAATACAAGTGGAAAGCAGTGTGTATACAAACCTAGTGTCGTCTAGCTTTTCTGTATTTTTATAAGGGGATAGCAGCTTCCTATTTCATAGCAGGAAAGCAACCAAACCAGGGAGACTTCACCTACACAAACACATTTTGTGAGATAATTATTCGACTAACATTACAGGGCTGAAAAACACTGAGACTCCGCAGCATCTGAAGACTGAATTCATTACGTCTTAAACAAGACAAGATTCTCCTTTGGGAATTTTATGTCTGTCTCTCTCTTTTTCTTTTTTTTTTTTTCCTCCTGTATATGCATATATTTATACATATACATATATAGTTTACCTGTTCAGAAATGAGGCAAGGAGAATAGATCAGCTCTGCTGAAGTTCATACTTTTGACACTTCATTTTTTTTCTTCTAAAGACAAAAAAAAAAAAAAAAGTCTCTTGCTATTCCAAACATAACCTACTTCTCTTTATGTAGGCAGGCACACGCTTCTCCCCTCAGCTGAGACACGAGACCCTATTCTTAGCTCCACTTTCATTTACGTTGTGCCTTAAGGCAAGATGAGCAGGATATAACAGCTCTGTACTTATGACTGTTTTAATCTATGCAAAATTAGAGCTATCTGTTACATGATGGGCCATTCTGAGGATATGTGAAAGGATGTTAGAAACCTATTACAGAAACCCTATCTAAGGATATATAACCATGGCAAGCTAGAAAGGAACATTAAAATTGTTTGGAAATATTTAGAAACAGACACACAAAAGGGTATGATAACCAGTTGTTTGTGTGGTGGCAGCCACGAGTCACGAGAGCTGTGCAACAGAAGGGTCAGTTCTCCAGATAATGCATTCATACTGACTTGCACAAATAAACAAATGAGCCCTCGCATCATTCATCATGCAATTTCCCCAACGCTGCTTCAGTGCTACCTTTACCCAGCCTCAGTTCTGCACCTTACCTCTCCCTCCTGTCTCTGCGTGAGGATGAACAGAGCGCAGAACGAATGCTCTCCTGGGGATATGACCTTCATTATACTAAAAAAAAAAATAAATAATAGAAAATGAATTGAAAAACATCACAGAGAATCTGACTCTTTGTAAAGCAGTCCAGATCCTCAGTGAAAATTCGGTACATGCAGTGTTTTATTTCAAATGCCCTTGAGGAGCCTCACAATGTGCCGAGGAAAAGGAACGCTTTTGTAATAGTCCTTTCCACATCTCTAAAACTAGGTGTCAGCAGCAGTGACCATGGCTTAGTTGCTCATTCTGCAACACTTGGAACAGTGGCTTGTCCTGTAGGAGCTCAGCTGGTCAGTGGTAATTCTGGGCAAGTAAGTGACCTTGGAAGATGGTGGACCACCTCTTGGATGCTCTGACCTTAAGTGTGGGCTGGGGGACACATTACACTGCTGGCAACTCTGTGGAACAGCGGTATTTGTAAGTACAAAAAGCCTGTAGGAGTTATTGGGTGCTTTCCCACTGGACAGGGTGCAGGAGCAGCCCTTCCTGAGGTCTGTGTGGGGCACAGCACCCCACAGAGCAGGGGGAACTTCTTCTCAGGTTGAGCATGGGTCATTTGACTATCTGCTCCTTTCTCTTTGCTGTCAAGGTGTGCAGTCAGGGGAGGGCAAAGCAGCAGCAAGAAGATGATTTACTTCTCTTTTGCTCTCCCACCTTTCCATTAGGACGTTGTGGGGAAGTTAGCTGGTGATGGACTGCAGCTGGCCCCAGCAAGATCAGGGCAGCTGCAGGGCTTGACACAGGGCTGGGAGCAGGGGCCAGCTTGGCTTAATCTGCTGTGCTGCTTCAGCCCTGATGCAAGCAGCAGCTATATTCATTCCTAGTTTGGGGATTCAGAAGTAATTTCCCCTGGGTGATGAGTCTGGCAAAAAGCTGTAATGGCTTTCCTGACAGCTTTTAAGGCCTTTAGATGACGAGTACCTGAACTTTGAGTTCTGGGCATTGGAGGAGTTGGAGAGGATCTGATCTTAGACCTACATAAATCAGGGGGCTAATTGAGCAATCTGGTTTTCTGCAATGGTGCATACCTCCATGAGGATAAAGATTCTGGCTTCAAATCAGCATTTCTGGCTGTCTCTGAGGGTGAAGAGAAAGCATGGATTTCATCATTGCAACAAGATTTTCTGTAATTAGAGCAATTGGCATGCATTGCTGCTGGTGCTGGAGCAAAACTGCCAGCTATTTGGACATCTCTCCTCTGGGTACCAGTGGTAGATACAGGTAACTTAATAACTGATCATATTTCTTTGCACAGAACAAAATTATTCTGTGGTTTCTACGTTTTTCTTTCTTTTTTTTTTTCTTTTTTTTTTTCTTTTTTTTTTTTTTAATTATTATTATACCATGCAAATGCCTTGCATTGTCAAACAGCAAACAAAACTGTACATTTACAACTTACAGCTCTGCAGCCAGGGCACACACTCAGCCCAGAGCCCCTGGAGGGACTGAACAGAAGATACAACAGTGCTGTATAAAGACAATGATGTTGTGGTACTTCAGTTCCCCAGGAATTACTTTCTTATGCTGTGTGAAAGCCTTGAGGTGAACACTGGATGCTATGGTGCCTGTTATCCCATAAACAGCTTTCTTCCTTCCATACAGGTCTGATCAAGCCTTTGGAATGATGCTGGAGGAACTGTGCTACTGGAAATTATTTGAGATATTTCCTGGCAGATTAGAAAAGTGTGAGCATCTCTGAGTGCACAGTTAACATCTGGAGTATCTGATGCTCTGGAATTGATGTGCCTCACAATGCTTTCTTAAGCCAGTGGTTCCAGAATTTGCTTTTGATGCTGAAAATATCTGTGCTGCTGCAAGAATGTAATCTCCAGGAAGTAATTTTATAAAGGATTAGGGTACTCAGCTCTGAAAAATAACCACACATAAAAATGTATGAGGCCATAGTTACTATGTTTCATAATTAGTTGGGATCTGTATGTGCTTTCTCATTGTATTTGCACTGCTGCCAATAAAGAAAATGTTATGAAGGACTGGGATGGGAACGGGATGTTATGATGGAATGAGGGGAGCAGTCTGCCATTTTGTTCTCTCTCCCGGTGATGACATCTTTTTGAGACTAACAACTGAAAGTAGTAAGAATCTATTTCAGTCACCTGAAGTCAGCAGATGTGACAATTCACTTTGTGAGCGGAGTATGTGAGAAGGTGCCGCATTCACAGTCAATTTTCAGGGCAGAACTGTGCAGGTATTTCTCACTCCCAGGAAGATATGGCTGTTCTGAGGAAAGGCATGTGTTTTCTCCCCCAGGAGTAACAGCTGTCCAGACACAGGAAGGTATCTGCTAAGGACCTGACTGCTTATCTCTGGTGTTTTTAGGTAAGAACCACTTGCTAATCCTCACAGACTGGCAGACTGGCAGTCAGTCTGCAGACACAATTGGTCAAGTCTGTGCTGGGCAGACTTGGTACAGCATTCCCTGATGCTCGGCCTCAAAATGTGCAGTTGTTTGCCTGGAGGATCTCAGCTGTTTAAAGAGAGAATCTCTATGACTGTCTTGGTGACACTGAAGCACCTGCCCTGGGGGTGAGGAGCTGCAGTCAGCCTGGACCACAAGTTGAAACACAGACGGGCTCATCCCCCTGGTTCAGAATGTACAGCCTCACCAGCACATCCTGCCTGGACGGTGTGTCCTCTGGAGAGCACAGGTTGCTGTCAGAAGTATTGCCGTGACGTACACAGTGCACAGGGTGGATGTTTTATTGCTATCATGGAGATGGAAAGCTGGCAGCAGATCAGCTGTGGCACCTCCAGGCTCCCCAGCCTCACCAGCTTTGGCCACAGCACCTGGCTCCTTCCATGGCGACCAGGCTGTGGTGCTCCCTGCCCACAGCTCAGGCCTTGTTTTCCCCACTAAAATCCATCCTGAAACATCTGCCTTCATTTACAGGAGGGACAGCATGTGTTATTATTTCCACAAGGCCATGGGATGCTCGAGTTAAAAAGAAACAATGAACTGGTGCCTTGTGTGAATTTTCCAAATTAGGCTGCAAAACAGCATTGGGCAGGGCTGGTAGTAATGGCAACTGGAAAACAAAACAAAACAAAAAAAAAGGTGCTCTGCTTTCTTGTGGGCATAGCTCAAAGTGCTGCCTTTTAGAAAGGAATTATATTTATCCTGGGGATTTTACTGTCCCTTTAGGAAAAAATATTAAAACTGCTTAAAAAATACGTTTTGCATGTTGATGTGGCAGTGTCCCTGAAAAGAGGCAATCATCTCCACTGGTGAACAAGCAAAGTGATTTTAAAGCATGGAAAAAGGAGAAAAAAAAAGAAAAAAAAGGAAAAGGAAAAAAAAAAAAGAAAAAGAAGAAAAGGCCAGTTCCTCGAATTAGTTATTGAAATTGGTCTTGACTATGCATTTTATTAATCCTAATTAAATATTCATAACACTAGGTCCCTTTCAGCTGTCGTTTTGTCATTGGTAAAGATATTAAAGTTTAGTAACTAATTTTTTTAATTAACTAGTCCATGCAATTGCTTCTGTCAAAGCCTAATTGTAATTTTCCTGGCAGATTATCTTGAGATATGTCCATAGGGCTACACATTGCTTCTGCATTGACCACTACACTACGCGTTTGTTCTTATTATTCTTCATAGGTGCTGCTATACCTCAATAACGAGCCTAGGGGCAAAGCCTGGTGAATATGAGATAAACTTGTATGTATGGACAAGACTGGAGCTGAGAAGTGGCTCATTCAGCTTTTCTTTCTGTGCTAAAAATGCTGCAAAATATTCCTTTATCCTGGAGAACAACTGGTGCACTTCTCAAAGAGAGTGCCAGCTGAACTTAATGTGTTGTGTCCCAGTGAAGAGATAAAATGATGGCTGCGTTTGAGAGGACAACCAGCAGAACCTTCAGCTTGGAAGAAAAGCAGAAGTCCACACTGACTACGCTCCATTGCTGATTCATTAACAAATATTAACAAATATATGTTATTTACTGTTATTTCACGTTATTGAGAGCTCACTGGTGCAGCAGCCCTATTCAAATTAACTGTGGAGTTCTCAGAACCAAAAGAAATACCTTTTGAAAGGAAGCCCAGGCCAACGTGCTGCTTACAACCACACAGCAGCTTGACACCACTTCAGCCCAAATTTCAAGCTGAATATCCACTCAGCAGGAGATATATTCATTTTAAATTAAACATGCCAGGAATCGGACTTCAAAGGGAACAAGATGAATTTGTTGTTTCCACACTGGAAATCCCTCTGTCTCCATCGGTGAATGTTGGCTCTGTGTTTTTCCTACTAAAATTAATTGCTATCCACGCTAAACTAGGGCAATTAGGGCCTGAAAGCTCCTGCGCAGTGGGACTTGGTGGGGGAATGGGGAGGGAGACGGGAAAAAAAGGGTGACCAGCAGCAGACCAGCCTTTATCAAGCACAGAAAAGCAACAGGGCCATGAGAGAGCTCGGGAAAAGGAGGTCTGCTCTGGGTCTTCTTCTTTTGTTATTTATTTCTAGCTATAGTTGCAGAACACAGGAAATCACACTTTAAATTAAACCTTTGGTTGCCCTTTATGTGAACTTGAGATATGTGAGAAGGAAGTGTGAATTTATTAGAAAAAATAAATTGATTTGTACTACAGAGTAAGCTTTCATAAATAAGGAGCTGTGTTCTGCTTGTCTTATGCAAATTGCATTATAGTATCAAGGTCAACATTGTTTGCAAACGTACAAGCAAATCTCATGCAGGAATTACTGGGTGAAGTGCAATTCCCAGGAGTATGTGGAATTTCACAGTAGATGATAAGAGTGATCTCTTCTGGCCATGAAACCCATGCTTCCCTGCAAAGCCCAGCAGCCCCAGGAGGCAGACAGGATCTCAGGGCTGTGCTGTGCCTCCTCTCCCTCTTCCTCCCCTCTCCCAGGTGCCAGAGAAGCACAACAGGTGAACCTTCCAGGGCTGCTTTATGTTCCCAGACATGGCTTGCCAGTTTATTATACTAGCCATGTCTGTGTGAGTAATGTTCCTTATGTGTTGTCATACCCGATGCTGATGAATACACAGTGATATATTTCAGCTCCAAAGAGCATCCCAATTAATTTGTCTCTTACAGTCTTTTGCCCCAGGACCAAGAGCCTGTTCTCCACTGTTGTGATTGCTTTCCTTGCCCCCTGAACCAGAAGACAAGAAGACAGAGAAGCCATGCTAGTTAGTAAATGAAACTCTGTCCCCTCCACACCTTTACAATTACATTTATTCCAAAGACATCAGCATTAATTTAGGGGGAAAAACAAAAACAAAAACAAAAACAAAAAACCAAAAAAAAAAAAAAACCTACAAACATAGTCAAACCCTCAATATTCTGAAATTCCAATCACTTTCAGGGAAGGAGGAATGAGAGCTTGCAAGCAGTTGCAAAAGAGGATTTTATGTTATTAGATGTTGCTCTCCTACCTTGGATATTTAATCAAGTGCCCAGTCCTGCTCTCGCATAAAGTGAAAGATTAATCATCACACTTATTAATCATGTTCCTCATCTAATTTGCACTGGAGCTATCTTTTCTCTTTCAGTGGTGTGGAAACCACTGTCTTTGTTTCCCAGTTCTCCTTTTCTGAGGGCTTACGTTGGGGTCGTAAGTGAGCACTGGGCACTGACAATTATTGCTTATTTTGTATGTGATGAGTTGATCACAGGGATGAGATTTTCTGTTCAACCCACTGCTTTTAATAAATATTTTACTTCGCTGTACTGAAACACTAGTTATGCATTTTCATGAGCGACTTCACATAAATCTTCTTAATAACTCCTAGAGAAACCAGGGCTGTAAAAACACTGTGCCTGGCAGGGCACACAGGTCATCTTGTGTTTTGTTTCTCTTTCTCCTGTTGACTACTTTCACGGATTGAATGGAATGTTTAAGAACAAAAAAGGTGCTATCCTACATTTCGTTCATCTCAGCCCGTGCAGAAGTTGGATGCGACTGGAACCTATATGACTGGAACCTATATGATGTGCTCATGGGCTGATTACCATTTAGTTTGGGTAGATCCTTACGATGAAAATCACTCCCATTTGGGAAATATTCAAAAGAATTCACATTTGTGTTTGGATGTGTACCAAGATCACATTTGGTGTTTTCCATCTGAAATTTTCATAGTAAACTTAGCATCATGTATTTAAAGTTAAAATGTGTTCAAGATCTATCTTGATATGTAAACATTAACGGGATTAGTGTTGCTGTGTTGTACGGGCCCAGAGTTTACAGAGCTGTACAGGAGTTGTTGGGCCAGTCAGTGAACCCTGTGTGAGAAGATCCACTGGCAGAGAGCAAGGACATATTGCCAAAGAGATGAGAGAGGCTTCGCCTTGGTGCTCTTCATGGAGACACTATGGGCAGGGAGTGAGACCACGGAGCCACCTCTAACAGAGGCACTGCAAAAAGGCATGTTACAATAAATTGATAAAACCAAACATTAACAAATTCTTAGCACCAGATGGTGTTTATCCAGGAGTCCTGAAAAAACAACCAGCACGCACCACAAATAAGAAATTTCTGAATTGCAAACTGTGTGTCATCTGGCACTACATTCAGCTCAGGTTTAAGAGGGATTGGGGTGGAAATGCTTTGAACAGGGCTCTAGCAGAGAACCTGGGAGATCATGGTCTGTGAAGACATGGCTGCAGGTTTGAGAACGGATGTGAATGCTGAGAGAAAGATCAGTCCTGACAGCCAGAAGGACTCTCTGAAGGATTTAGTGGTTGCATTTGTTTGTGCTACGTAGCCTTCAAGACAACGCACAAGAAGTGAGAAAGGCTAATGAAGAGCCACGTCTATTATGGCACAGAGGTGACCCTGAAAGGGTTCACAGGGATCATTAGCCTGGGTTGAAAAGGACCACAACAACCATGTAGTTTTAACCCTCCTGCTATCTGCAGGGTCGCCAACAACCAGACCAGGCTGCCCAGAGCCACATCCAGGGTTGGGAGGAAAGGTCATCTTCTACCTCAGGAGGAGGTCCCACAGGCTCCAGTTCTGGGCTTCGTGTTCACTGTCTTCCTTGGTGGACAGGAGAAGGTGGTACAAGCAAACAGTGACAGTATTTACAGACATGCTATTTGGGATAAGCAGAGCTGGCACTGGATGTAAAAAGATGCTGAAATATCACACCAAAATGAAATTCTCTGTTGGGGCTGCCATGGGAGAAGTGACTCCATAATACTTATGAGCACTTAGCTCAGGAAGAATGCAGAACAGCTTGAATCACTGCAGAGAGCTTGCAAAAAAAACATCCCACAGCGTTAGGGGTGTAAGCAGGTGATCACATTTGAAGCCAAGGGAGAACAGTGCAGGGGCAGAACCAACTGGGCAGTGTAGATGCAGGGAACTTCTGCCCACTTCCACGTGCCCTGTTACGCCAGCACTGCTGGCTCATGGGCTCAGCAGAGCTCCGGTCTCACTATTCTGAAGGCAGTCCCAACTACCACAGATTTCAAGGGCCTGATTCTGGTCATTTCTACACCAAGGAGAACACAAGCAAGCTGATGGTGGGTGCTGGGATGCCTGCCAGGGCTTGTTTCTGTTGCTGAGGGAGCAGGAGATGTACCCAGACAGCCTCTAGATGTTTGTTTTTTGTCTGCCTGTGCTTGTTTTATGTGCTGGGACTTGAGCCTGAATCAGTTGCCCTGCAGGGTGCTCTATCTGAGCTTCTTCCCTTCCCCATCTAAGAATATTGCCACTCTTCTCTCTGAAGAAGAAAGACTTATACTGTACTGTCCTTGTATTATCTACATGAAAAATACATGTGAAAAATCTACACACCAAAACAAAACAAAACAAAAACCAGAAAAAAAGCAACATTAATAATAAGTGTAACTACTTTTTCCTATTATTATTATTTATATTATTTATTGCCTTATTATCCAAAACATTAAGAATGATGCCATTAATAAGAGTGTGTTGGTTGCAATAGCTTATTGTTTTTATCCTGGTGACTTTCCCTTTTTATCATGAGAGCAAGCAGAGGATTTGCATCTATTTGACATTTGAAATGTTCTGCCTGAGGTTGATCTGCAGCTCTGTGCAGCATGATCCAGGCTAGGAAAAGCCCATTTCAGTTCTTAGGACAGGTGCAAGATTAAGCATCAAGCATTTCACTTCTAAAATTGCTCGTGACTGTTCTCCTGCTCTCCTCCACAAACATCCGCATAGTTAGCAAAAGCTAAATTGTCTCAGGCAGGAATTGCTGTATCAGAGCCTAGTGCTACTTACTGTACTTCACGCAGTCAGGCACTTCCACTCATCTTTCTTTGCCGGAGGTGAAGCAGCAGGCTGGGCTTTCTCTCCAGCCAGAGACAGTAAAATCAGACAGGACTGCATGGTGAATGGCTGCACCTTGGAGCTGGGGGAGAAGCACAGGTTTCATGGTGCAGCACCACCGTAAGAAAGTAGATTTGGAAAAGCCAGCTGTGGATACTGGCTAGAAATACAGAGTATGGCCATAAGGTAGGGTTAGCTTGGCAGAAATATCACATCACATCTCCTGAGATGGGAGGCAACAAGCCACCCACCCACTGGATGCTTGCAGGGACGGAGCCCTGCTCACATCACAGGCAGCATGGGCTCAGGGATGCAACTTCTGCACAGTGATTTGGAAGGAAGCACCTGATGCCTTCACCATTAATTGCCTTAATTAGTCCATTACCTTCCTCTAGGGATAATTTTCTCGAGAAAGAAAAGACGTCATCCCTTGAAACATTTGACTGATGGAACAGAAACTGTAGTGTCAGCTTTTAAAAAAAAAAAAAAAAAATTCTAAATTGAACTATCATAGTGACAAATTAACATTTAATCCTATTGCTCTAATTCAATCATTTGCCTGTGCATTAGGATAAGAATGATTTGCATAACAGTCTTCAGTCTTCTGTTTAGAAACAACATATTTTGATATTTGGTTGTGCTAAGTGGGATCAAATTGCAAACAAGCTGGCAAGCAGTCCCTCTGGGGTTGCACTGGCTCTGGCTCTGCTGAGCAGCCCTTCTCTTTGGACTACCTTGCCTGGTGTCAGCATCCTTCCTTGGGAATCTGAAGAACAAAGTAGAATCGTGCTTGCCCCAGTCAGAGTGGTTGGACTGCACTTGCCTGTGTTTATCACAGATTGTGCCACCAATTATTTTTTTTAGCAAGCCAGCCTTTGTGCACAGTGTTTGCCTTCCTCAGAGCAGGGTAAGTCTGTCCATGGGTTGTAAACCTTAGGCCAGCAGGACAGACAGTTCTTTATGTCTGTTGGGATGCTAATCAAAGAGGTGGCTGGGCCCCATTTTACTGGGGGAGAGTAGGAGGTGTTCATTCTGATGACTGGAAGGCTTGGCAGGGCCAGGCATGCTGCAAGTCTCCCTGAAACTTGTGCCCGAGCTGTGGGTTGGACCAATGTCTTCTGAAACTCTGTCCCTCCTTGCTCTGTTTCCACAAGAATCCCTTCCTTCACAAGCTCCATTAGGCAGAAGGATCTCGCTCATCTGTCATTCCACCATCCTTGTACATCACTTTGGTGTTCTGCAGTTGTCCTTCCACCTCACCTGCTTTTTCAGTTCCCTCTGGTAGGCATTTTCATTTTGTTCCTTTTTTTTTTAGCTATATTTTATATACAGCCTGGGACACTCTATGGAAATGTTGCATTCAGTTCCCATGTCTATGGATAACATTTTTCCAGTTGATTAAGAAACCAGATTCATCTAAAGGTAGAGGTCCTGTGTCACATACTATGCACGACTTCATGCACCTGTGAGGCTGTAGCTCCTCGTGGCAGATCAGTAACTTCACATCAACAGGAAAATTGTCTTTTCTCCTCTCTTTTCCTTATACTGTTGTTTTCTGGTGTTCAGATGCTTTTCAGGAGGGTGTTTTCAGGCATGTGTCATTCCTCTAGCACATCTTTGTAGTTCTGAGAGTAGTGCTATGCAAATACTAAAGTAAAAAGCAAATCTAGACAATAAAGACAACTTGCTTTCTAACTCGTGGTAGACTTCTTCAGACTTTCCTTTTTCAGTTGCATTCTTCTTTTTTCTTTCTTGGTTTCCCTCTTTTTCTCTCTTTTTTCTTTGTCTCTTTCTCTCTCTCCTCAAAAACCTTGGAATTTTGTGCTTCTGCTGAGCAGGACAGTGAGATCACACCATATGCAGGTGTCCACAGTGTGTCGTGCTCTCCAACGTATTTTAATATGTGTATTTTACTACAATGCATTCTATGTGTTTAATTCAAATTAATACTCTTTGAAGAAAAAGCCCTTGTGGGTGTTTTAATTTTCTGGCAGCTATCAATAGCCTGAGGAGTGCTTGTTGGAAGAATGCATTTTAGTGTTTTATCCTCTTTACTGCTAAATTGTATGCAAATTCTCTGATTCTAAGCAAACTCAATTTTCCATTTGGAGGTGATGATAGTGCTTGTGCTGCATATGATTGCTTCTGTGAATTCCCCCATGCCAGTGCCACAGCAGGGCAGGAAAGCAGAGGGTCTCTTCTGAAGGCCTGAATTTGTCTGACACATGCTGTGTTCAGTACCTCTGCCTTGCTGCCTTCCCCAGGGAAGGCTCTGTTTCCTTCCCTGATTGCCACTGTCCCTCTCTCCATCTCCTGCGCATCTTCTGTATCACGAGGCCCCACCTCCCAGCCCCAGCCCTCTGCTCCAACCATGACAGCTCAGCAGCTCTCTTACCCGTTGCCTTATATTTGAATAAAAGCCATAATGGTGTGTTCATACAGCAGCAGCAGATGCATTTCTCCTTTGGGAACCATGATGTTTTGAGACCCCCATAACATACAGGCTTTTGGATACATTACATAAGTCAGCGTGATCACACAGTATTTCTCCTCTGCATAAATAATTATGCATAAATTCAAAGCCAGTATCTCTTACTAATGTACGGGGTTATTTTTTGTTGTTGTTGCAGGCCCTTTATTTTGTTTTCAGAGTCAGCCCTATAAAGCTTCCAAAGCACCCTTGGCAAGATAGCTTTACCATGCTCTAGTCTCCTTGCTAGGCACAGCCAGAAGCATTTGGTGGGACACTGGGCCTCGCTGCTGATAGCCTCTGCAGGCAGCAAGCAAGCTGCGCCTTTCTGCTGCTTTGTTTGCTCTCCCAGATAACAGATCATTGTAGGAGAAGGCAAGATCTGCTGTTGGAGTGGACTCGGAGCCCTTGGAAACACATCCGTACTCCCTCAGCTTTTCTCCCCTTTGGTCTCCACTGGTGTTTGTTCCTATCTCTTTCTCTCCCTCCTCTCTTGTCTCAGCTAATCCATTTCACAGCTTCTTTGTACGTGGTGGGCTGCAGATGATTGCTATCGAAACCGGTTGATTTGTACCAATTATGAGACGTTTTCTGTGGTGCTCATTAATCTGCATTAATGTCGAGATCTACATCTCTGCTGACTGCTTAAGGAGGTGTGAAGAGTCTGTTTAGCTGTTGTGTAAAGAAATACATATTCAGGTGGTTAGCTTAATCGCATAATCCTGACAGACATCTCTGATGCCACACGCGGCATTTGTGTATGAACAGGCACATGCGGAGGGCAAGGTGCTGTGTTGTGGGGAACATGCTGTCAGCGCCGTATCTCAGGGCAGGACCTCTTGCCCTGGGTGTGCTTTGCAGTGGAGATACAAGCCCAGCAATGGGGATGATTTGCATTTGTGGGAGAAGCGCCGGCTAAAAATCTCTCTAAGAATTTTAGTCATGCAAAACTGCCACCTTTGATTTTCAGAAAGCTGCTACTGCCTTACCATCTGCTCCTGGTGCCACTTCCCTCCCCAGAGGACACTCAACAAAATAATAATATGGTTTCCTGCATGAAGATGGAGATAATCAATCGTGATCCTTCCCATGGCTGCAGTGCAGTACGAGTGGCATGGTATGTAACAGCAGGGGACTGCAGGCTTGAAAGGGACAGGAGCATCACCCTGAGCTCCCTCGCTGCCCTGCTCACTCTGGGATAAATCCCAGCATATTGAGAAACTCAGAACCTCTCTCCCCACTGTGCACACAACGTAGCTCTGCTGATGCAAAACAAGAGCAGGAGAGGCTGACCTAGGTGCCTGCTCTGGAAAAACAAAGTGCTTGCTTATGTTGAATATACTGGTGATGCATTTTGTCTTCCTTTCTATTTTTTTTTATGACCTCTGTTGTACTGTCAAGGTTTGCAGTGATCCACTGTCTGAGTGCCAGTCAAGCAAGCTAAATATATTGACCACTTTATTTTATATATCCAGGATGTTCTCTGCCCACAAAGGATGCAGGCAATTTGTTTAATGCAAGTATGATCAACTTCTTCGGGCCAATTCCTTTATTTAGGTTTTTGCTTCACTCAAACCTTAAGTATTCCTCACCAACATTTCTGAGATTTCTGGAAAGGATAACATCAGCATCGAATAATTACAGTGAGAAGCCCAGTGCCTCTACGTATTTCATCTAAATTATTCAAGAATGCACTAGTGCGTTGTGCAGCATGAGTGAGCTCTGAGCCTGTACGTGCGTGAGCCTGCCAGCATGATGGAGTAATGGTGCACAGAGCTTCGGGAGGAGTTGCTCTTATTTCCCTTAAGCTGTCACTGTTGATGGTGAGAAGGCAGAAATATTTGTAATTTCTTTTTCACTCTGGTGGTGGTATAAAACAAGCCAACCCACCACCCTAAGATGCTTTTTCTGTGCTACCCTGTCACAACAGAGGAATGAAACTGAAATGCCTCGCACGGTTGCATGAAAAAGTCTTTTTCTCCTGTCAGAAGGCAGTCAGAGATAGCATCCAATTCCTGCTTCACACACAATATTAAGCTATTTTTGCATTTGGAATTAATTGTGATAAGTTGACAGAGCTCCAGAGATTTCTGAAAAATAAATCAAACATGTTGTCAGTTTGCTCTGAATTTTCCACACCTCTCCAGTGCATGTTGAAGCAAAGGCCTTTTAAGCATGTTGTAATCTGGTAGCAGACATTTCTCAAATTAGCATTTTCTGTAGCATTGCGTATGAATTAAAATTTGTTAATATTTATAACTAAGGTGGTTGCATCATACATTTGGCTGTACACCACTCTGTCCATTTGCATGGATTTATTATCAGCAAGTGAAATATAGATGGTTTGGAGGATTTTTCTAGCTAGTGGTATGTATTTTTGCATATGTGGACACTACTGGGAAAGAAGTCTTTTCATTTAAATTAGATAGGTTGTAACTCAACAGGGTTTTGCTCTGTTTCCAGGGTTTAAATACATCTGAAAGTAATTCTCTCACCAAATCCTCCTCACAATATAAAACCAGATAATGACATAACAGGAGTTTCAGAAAACCTATGTTGAATTTGGCATTAGCACTTCTAGAAGGTCTGTGTATTTCTGCTATGTGTAAGTGTTGCAATTTGCCCCCTTATTTTCCATAATCTCTCCTCCTCCTCTCACAGGCTATTGTTTCAGGGAACTTTACACAATTGGATCTGTATGCTCAGCTCACATACCACACGCTGGGTAATAACATGAAAGCAGCTTGCGCTTGTGGAGGTAAACTGACTTTCTGTTGAGAGCAATATTTACAGAGATGTAAAAACTGCAGCCAGCACTGCCACGTGCATGAGAACAGACTGAGCTCTTTCTCTCAGCACTGTCTCCTCTACCTTCCAAACTCCATTGGAGTTCCCTGATCCTCCTGCACGGTGATGCCACAGAATCACTGCCACTCACTCATCCCCTCACCTCTGTGTGGCCCAAGGCGAGCTGCTGTGGGAGGGCCAACTGAAAATAAGCATTCTGCTTCACGTGTCCATTGCATAGGGATGCTGGTGTCCAGCTGCACCTGCTGGCATGCAGGCTAGCTTCAAATTTGAGGTGCATGTGGAGGGAGACTCCCCCTGCTAAAAGGTGGAGGTGGTGGGGATGAAATGTGCCCACTTTTTTCCCTCCAGGAGCAGCTGGTTGACTGGCCAAGACCAGAAGGCAGTGCTTGGCCTTACAAAGCAGAGTTTGCCCTCCAAGGAGCTGGGCAATGTTTGTTTTGGTTGATAAGTGCAGGACTATCTCAGGAGCATGGTTCAGAGGGATGAGGGAAGGAGCACAGACATTTCAAAGGGAAGACTGAGCTCTTTTGCAAGAGATAAGCCAGGGCCTCTGCCAAGACCAAGTGCTATCAAACCAGCAGTGGAGAAAGGCCAGGAAAGGGGGAGAAACAGAGAGACCTTTCATGTTTTACTGGCTGTGTGTTAAGCACATTTTCTCTTTGTTTTTAACACATATCTTCCAAAATACTTGATTGCTTTATTTGATTTGAACGTTGCAATTGAATGTTTCTGTGCTGATGCAGCTTGGTTTAGAGGTAGTTTGCGAGTAGCTGGGCAACAAGATGACATCCACCAAAGGGCTGCCAAATCTCTACTGGAACACAGCCAGTAACCAGCTTGTGTGTATGTGGCTTTTGGTTGATACCCAATCAAAAAGAGTGGAAAAAGGCCTCCCTTAACCATGATAGCTTCCTGACACACCTCTAGCCACATGTTTTTGCACATTCGTGCCCCATCATGGCACCATTTGCCCGTGGAGCCTTTCCCCAGGACGGGAGCTGTGAGTTTCCCAAGCTGGCAGACCCAGAGCAGCCAAGTCTGGCAGACCTCTGGGCTTGTGTCATGCCTGTGTCTCTCCCACAGGCTGTGGGAAGCAGACAGCATGCTCTTGGCTGCTCTCTTATTTGGCTCTTGATGGGAATGTGGAGGCCCAGGGGGCCTGGTGTGAACTGTGGAGTGGGTTTTGTTCTTGATGGGTAAAAGTGTTGGTCAGTGCAATCCTCACTCAAGGGACATGGCTTGGCATGCAGTTTCTTGTGTGGGCTGAGTGGTGGCTGCAGGACTCCCAGCATGATGTGCAGGTGAGGTCCAGCTGCCGGAGAAGCTGGGAGCTGGGCTAAAGCTGCACTCAGGGCACGCAGGACTACTAGGGAGAGTGGGGATCCAGGAGCAGCTGTTTGCAGAAAATGCATGGCCGAGGCCAGTTACTGGAAGGAGAGAACCAGGACCAGGCCATCCTTGCATTTCCCATTTAGGCAAGTGCTGTGTGCCTTTTGGGAAAATGTGATTAGCCTTACTCTGGAGTGAACCTGAGCACACAGATGGCAGCAGACTGGCATCTATCAAGCAACCAGTTTAGCAGCTCCTAACACCAGGAAGTTGTGTTTTTAGGAACTATTTCAGCAAGTTGCTAATTACCTGAATGCAGGGGTAGTGAACATGCTTATCAGTGTTGTTACAAGAAGGTTGCAAGTCTGGATTAGCATTCCACGTAACATTGACAAATTAGAGTTATGGACTGAGAAAAGAAGGTGCAACTCATTAGGGATGAGTGTGAGGTGTAACACATAAGGAATATACCAGCTGCACAAGCAAGGGCAGAGGAAAATTTGGCTCAATATGACTTTGAATAGAAATAAACAGCTGCATGCAGACAAGGTGCAAACTGCAACCCACCTGCCTACAGGATATACACAGGACCATGAAGTGGCAAGGCAGGGGAAGCATGCTTTCTGCTTTGCTCAGCAAGCAGGTCCTTGAGCCAGGGCACTCAGTTCTGGAGGATGCACCTCAGAAACAGGGTTGCTGACATGATTATACTCAGTGTGGATAACAGAGTAGACAAGAAAACTTGTAAACTTGTGCAAACTGTGCTTCTTCAGCCAGAGAAGAAAAGCCCAACTGGAGATAGGATAGCCTTGATAGGCAAAACAAGGCTTGCTGTGGAGCGACAGTGTGCTCTAAATGTTCTGGGAAAGGCATGAAGAACTCAATGCCACAGGGCAAAGCCTTGGGGAGAGCAGGTGGGGAAGAATGGTGTGGTACCCTGCAGTCTGCAGTTCTCCATGACCCTGTGGGCAGAGGAGTTTATAGCCACGAGGTGTTGTGCACACACTGGGTAAAAAGTAGAGAGTTATGAACCCCTTGTAAATAAGTAATTAGGGCACTTAGTGTAATTGAATAGCATAATGAATAGTAGTAATATAAATGAACTGAAAAATATTCCTGTCCTTCAGAGAAATGCATAGGTATGCAAAAAACATTTAGTGGTGTGTGTTACCGTGTTTGTGAGTGAATGCAGTTATCGGAGAGACAGAAGGGAATCTTAAGCTTTCCACACTGGTGTCCTGCTATGGCAGATTCAATTCCAGCAATGCACTTTACAGTATTTTGTTACAAGGACTATCAAAGGTAGATGAAATATATACTGTTAAGATGTAGCTACAATGGATGTAAGCTGACAGAGCACTGCTGCAGCCAGCAGAGGTGTGCCAAGTGCCGCTAGCTGCATTACCTAATGCGTACACGGGTCAGATCCTGCTCCATCCCTGTATCTCTGTGAACTCAGCAGGTTTCCTTGGCAGTAGGAAAACCCAGAATCCTGCCTGCAGTCCCCTCAGCACTGCTTTTCCTTCTTTCTTCCAAGCTGTGAGGTGGGACCCTGTTTTCCTGCTCCAGAGGCTGTTGCTGAGGTCACTCCATTAGAAGGACCGTGAAGTGACTGGGCATCATCAGGGAGGAACCACTTAATTTTTTGACATTAATCTGTTGGAGGTCATTGCTGGGTGTCAGAAAGTGAGCTATGACTTGGTTTCTACATGGTGAGGTGTGAGGATATTATGGCTCATAGTATATAATTAATATTTATAAGAGAGTCACATACATGGCTCCCAAATTAACATGGGAAACAAATATTCGTGAAGTATAACCCCAAGGAAACCAGAGCATCTGGATAATTAGCCACTCCACCTTTCTGTAATTAAAAAATGCCTGTTCCTCCCCCCCTTCTCCCCCCCCAAATTAGTATTTTGTCTGCTGGTTGCTGAAGGCCTAATTCAGCTTTTCTTGAACTACATCACACCCTGGCTGTAATTAGATCAGTATAAGGAAGGATGCAGAAGTTGGTCCTGGAAGTGACTGGGGGGAAAATGAGAAGATGGTCCTTTCACCTGCAGAGAGAACATAGCTGCATCCTGAGGCCAGCGACAACACTGCAACCTGGGTCCAGCTGCTCCCTCCCTCCCCCCAGATGCTCACCAATCCAGATGTTCTATGGAACATTGCTCCTCACAAGAGTGAAGAATGGCATGACTGAGTTGGCTTGTGGAGCTGTATTTCATGTGCTCATCTTTAATATCACAGCCTAGAGTAACTTTCATGATAATGGTTTTATTTTGCATATAATCACATGCCCAAACTACAGTTAGAAATTTCTGTAATCTTTAAATAGTGCATTTGCAGAGCAGAACAATAATTAATATCTGAGGGAATGAGATATTAATAGGTACAAGCGAAGAATAAAATACTTGTTTTCAGATGACATTTGATAAGAGATGGGGAGTCAATGGAGCATGTAAATGTATTCTTTACTCTTCTTAAAAGAATTTGTGCTCCATAAGGATTTCACCAGACACTAGAACTGCTTCTGTGGGCTGCAGAGGATCAAAACCATCTGGCATCCTGTGCAAGGCTGTGTGCAGGTGTCCTACAGTACCTACAACCTGGGGTTGCACAGGACCAGCAGCATCTTAAGAGATTTCAGAGCAGAGCAGTGTATAAAAGGGATATATTGAAGAAGACTTGCAACGTAGGGTAGAGAACCTCTTTCTGAGGAGTCTCTCCTTTCCCTAGAGTGCAGTCTCAGCACTGGCACTGGTTCCCAGAAGAGCATCACTCATTCTGTTCCTTTTGTTCTGGTCTGTAACAACATAGTGGGCAATGGTGTATGCAGCAGCTCAAGTTACAAAAATTAGGAAGGACTCAAGTTGGTGCTGGGTGTGTGTACACACACATGCATGCATATGAGCCCTGACAAATACTGAATTGCAGAAGACTGAAGAACAAACATCTATAATTCTAAAAAGAGCATTTCCTTCCTTCCTTCCTTCCTTCCTTCCTTCCTTCCTTCCTTCCTTCCTTCCTTCCTTCCTTCCTTCCTTCCTTCCTTCCTTCCTTCCT
>NW_024962285.1:2986351-2993611 GCF_019238085.1 Lagopus leucura | reverse complement strand
CCCTCCATCCCTCCATCCCTCCATCCCTCCATCCCTCCCTCCCTTCTTCACTCCCTTCCTTCCTACCCTCTTTCCCTCCTTTCCTCCCTCCCTTCCTCCCTCAAACAGCCTGGTAATTGCTGTGTGACCCATAATTCTGACCTAACAGACACAACTCAGGTTCAGAGCTGGTTCAGAATAGTTGTGGGACATAAGGCACCAAGGACTGTAGACAGGCTGTTCCACAGAAGTTCTGAAGGCACTAATATTTGTCCTTCCTTCTGTTCAAATTTATGTGCACTTTGGCTGAAGTATTTCAGGACTAGCTGAAACGTTGCTTGAAATTTCCGCTTTAAAGCTCTCCATCCTCTAGGCTTTCCAAGTCGTGTCTTCTCTGAATGAATGAGGCTCGTGCTTCTAAGTAAACGAGATGTCTTTGAACTGCTCTTGTTGCCTGGTTTGCCTGTGTACTGTTTCAGGCTAAAAGCTGTCTGTGTTTATGCCTGGCTGCGCTGGAAATTTTGCCTGCAGCCAGCTCATATATTCTGCCCTCCAAGGGAATGCCCGGGGTATGGCTCCCTCCAAGCCACTTCCCTGAGGCAGTCATGCTCCACTGCTGTGCCCCCTTCCCACCACTCTATGAGGGGCACAGAGTGCTTCCCAGCAGAAGGGCAAGACCCCAAGCTTGGCCTCTCTGTGGGACTGGCTCTGTGAGGGATGCAGCCCAGGCAGAGACTTGCCTCATCAAGCCACTGCTTTAACATGCACTTTCCCAGCTCAGCTTTGTATGGTTAAACAGAGATTGAACCCTATTATGTGACCTCTCAGGTCCTTGCCTGTCAATTGAGCTGCTTCCCACATGCTGCTTTCCCCATTTACAGCTAACACCAGACCTTACCCTCTTAAAAAAGCATCTTGTGAGTGTGACCTACTGCTATTTTAAGTGAAACTCTGCTGTTACCAGCTATTCATTGACATTTGTGACCACAGCCTGCATTTTCCCTCCTTTCACTGAAGTAGCCTGAAACCCAAACCTGGGATTTAACTCCTTGCCTGTGTGCATACTGGGAAAGTGTTGTGCACTGAAAGTAACGCCTCCTATTTTATCATATTGGCTCGTAATGTTAGCATCACAGAATGGCCAGGGTTGGAAGGGACCTCAAGGATCATGAAACTCCAACTCTCCTGCCACAGTCAGGGCCACCAACCTCCCCATTTAATACCAGCCCAAGCTGCCTAGGGCCCCATCCAACCTGGCCTTGAACACCTCCAGGAATGGATGGGGCATCCACAACCTCTCTGGGCAGCTGTTCCAGCACCTCACCACTCTCTCTGTAAAGAAACTGCCCCTGAGAAGAGGGGTATGTTGAGGGATGTTAGAAGCAGATGTTGGTGGCATCACAGTAGAGGTTGAACCTTCCCACCAATATTCCATTTCATGTTGTTGCCATGAGACAGATGGTAGATAAGGGACAGTCTGACATGATGGCATCTGGCATGGAAGTGCAGCTGAAGCAAAGGTGTAGAACTGAATTCCTCCGTGAAGAAAAAATGGCACCCAATGACATTCCCTGATGCTTGCTGAGTGCTCATGGAGACCAACCAGTGGGTGTGAGTGCAGTGAGGTGGTGGGTGCATGCTGTTGTTTGTCACTGGAGAAAGTGCACAGCTAATGTTGTGTTGAAGAACAGTAGCTGAGAATGTGCTCTATCAAATAGTGTTACTGTGCACTTTCCATCTGTTGTGGTTTCCATGGAAATAAATAGGAGGAGAGATCTATGTACAAGACTTGTTTTGCCTTGCACTGGTGCACAATGCTCTTGTTGAGCACCAGATCTAGATTCAAGGCTTTCTGTGCAGTCTGGCTAAGGGAAAAGAGGTATGGGGACTTTGCCCTCCTGTACGTGTCCCTGGGACATGCAGGCAATGGGCTTTAATCCCAATATGCAAAGGATGGGGAAGAAGAAGACAGCTGGCCTCATTGCCTCTCCTTGGCTGCTCCTACACATGCCTGTACAGGGAATCATGAGATTGCTGTGTGCTTTCCAGTGCCAAAGTGCCCATGCTGACGTTATGGGAGTTTTCAGGTCATATTGCAGTATGCATTTTAAATATTAATAATATAAAATTAATGATGTGTACACTTCTTACTGCATGCAACACAATCATTTGCAAGACCTACGCAAGCAAAGCTTTTATGGTGAGAAAACTGCAATTACATCGTTTGCAGTGAATCCTGCTCTTTTCAGTGACTGACAAATTATTATGAATATATTTTAAGTATGTAAATACTTTTCCTCTGAAAGGTACGGTGAGCAAACCCAGCATACAGGTTCCTAGAGTCATGTTTATTACTCAGTTTGCATATCCACAAGACATTAATGGTAAGAGAAGTTTGAAACACGCTTTTTGTCTGTCCTGATAATTGGTTCATCTGTGCTGCACAGCAAACTCCAAAGGAAAGTGATTTATTATCAGCAAAACTCCTGATCAGGGGTTTTTAGTATCTGATCTTTCAGCCATGGTCACTGTATTTGTGCGCAACACGAAATAAAGTCGAAAGCACTGCAGCCTGCTGGTTTCAAATGGCATCTGCTCTCTCCTGAGCTCTCTTCATCCCCTGATGCCAGAATTGTGTGACAGCGTGTTGGTGTGTCAAAAAGACGCAGACATCCCACTCTGGTATTCCCTTGGCATTGCTGCCAGTGGAGGAAGCCTACACAGCAAAAGCAGAGACTGGCATTTGCATCACTGTGCAATTTATTGCCTTGTGATTGTGTAATGAAACCAAATCAAGACTTAACCTTTGCATCACTTCTCCTAAAAAATGCCTTCTTTTGCCTGTGCAAGTTTAGAGTAAGAGAGGTATACATAACATAGCTCCTTTGGGTCTGACCTGCCCAGCTGCACTCCTGGCCTCTCCAGTGAATGCTCTCAGGGGTATGGGACCGTGCCTGGCGTGAGCAAGGAGCAGTGAGGCTGTGCAGGACCAATGGAGCCTATCTGTGCCTGGGGGGATGAGAGGAATGCTGTGAGCACAGCACTGGACTGGAGCTTCAGCCTTTCTGTCTATGGAAGGCTTTTGCTTGGGTGCAGAATAAATTTGGGTACAAATACTAAGCAATCCTTGCCTGACTCCTTGCCAGCAGGCTTGGTAGGGATGAGCTAACCCTGCATCCTCCCTGGGATATCCTTGTGGGATAGCAGGATCTTGAGTTCCCAGTAATGGTTGAAATGTGGCATTCAGTGGGACCCATCATGATCTGCTCACCAGCTGGTGCTGGGTGACCTTACAGCTTCTGCAGGTGCTGATGTCAAAGACTTTGTACTCTCTTTGGAATATTAATTAAAAACCAAATAATGACAGACCAAGTCCTTGTCCTGTGTGAGACGGCTGTTGGACTGGACCTCATTTGTGCTGGATTCAGCAGAGAGGCTCTTTATGGTTTGTTTTCCCGCACAGATAATGCAAAACTGTTTTGAAACCCAAACATCCATGACTAGGCATTGCTGGTGTTTGAAAGTCCTGGACAACAGTGTCTGTTGTTAGGAACTTCAGCATAAATGAGGACACAGTCTCAAGGCAAAGCCTTTCTTTATTATCGCTCTTACAGATACACAAGAGTGTCAATATAGGGACTGTCTCTATCAGGGCTGCTCAGAATCACAGCAGTCTGAGTTGAGGTTAGATGAAGAGGGACTCACAGGGAGGAGCATTCACTGCTGCTAGGGGTTGTTTTGTTTTTTTTTTACAGTCAACCATTTTCTTTCAAGCCAGCCCAGTTGAGGAGATGCTGAAGGCCTGAAGGCTGATGTAAGCCCTGCTGGGGACACTGAAAGCCCACATGCTGCTCGTGTCAACAGGCAGAGCAGGTGGGGTATGGTGCAAGGGTAGATGGAGGCAGCATGGGACATATAGGGATGGCCACAGGCAGTGCCAGAGGGGCAGGAGGAAAGGCACGGGCCCTCCTGGTGCCTCTTGCGCTCACAGAATAATTAGGATCGCATAAATGCCGGTGCTGTTAACAGCCACAGCAATGATTGTTGAATCAGAAACGTCCCCCTGCCACACACTTCTGAGGTGTCTGCACTTACGAATCACTTCCCATTAAAACAGTCTGTGGGAGGCACCAGAGTGTCAGGGCTGGGTGATGGAATTGAATTAGTTTGAATAACTGAATAAGTTTCAGATCGAGGAGTGACAGCTTGTTCATATACATTTTAAATGCCCAGCAGCAGCTGCATAATTTGCTTTACTCGGGCTTGGCTGTTTGCAGCGACAAGGCAGGGCTCAAAGCTGCCTGCTTTGAACAGTGCTGCCCTCACCATTCCTTCCTTATGGGGATGAGCGGAAAAAAAAAACTAATGCAAATAATCAGCTTATGCATTTTTCTCTTTTCTCTTTCTTTCTTGGGTGCAGGTGATTTCAGATTGCCTGGGAAGTGCTGTCACCAGACTGTGCAGAAGATGGCATACATTCTGGGTCTGCTCCCACATAGCAATGAGAGGGGAAGGGTTCCTTGTGTCTTGGTCGGAAGTCTGTGCCAGCAGAAGAAATGAAGACCAAACAAACATATTTTTGAGGATAAGCTTAATAACCTATTGTGTGCTTCGCACTAATATAGCACCTTTAATCCACAGTCCTTAGAATGCTTCAGACACATCAATAAATGATACAAACACAATAACTTTGTGTTACAGTAAAGATATTTTGCTCGTCCGTAAGCATGAGGAAAATGCATTCCTAGAAAGATGAATTGTGTATCTATAACCAAAAAGGAAGCCTGTAATAAAATAGGACATAAATAGTGAAATATTTGTTTCCAGCTTCTCGTCATGAGATTTTGGAGGAAATTCATAGCTTTAGGCCAAAGAATTATTACCAAAAATACCTGTCTGACTGGCATTTATTAATCGCAGAGCTTGTAAGATCTCCTACACGTAATGATGTTTACCCTCCTGCTTGGTAGCCTGCTAACAGAAAGGCTTCATCTCTCCAATAACTGCCTCCATCTCTGTGATTGGACTCATCTGCAAATAATTTCTTCTATATGTTACCAGTAAGTGAGATACTGACTATAAAGCATTCCTCCTGCAAAAGCAAAATAGGTGATAGCTGGCCACGAATATCAGACCTGTTGTATCCTCATTCTGCCCAGAGTTTTTGTTGTCTTTTAAATACAGCATTGTTACCTTCTACTATCTGCAGACTATATGGGCAAGTGTTTGAGGTTTTCAACTGAAGCCAAAATTTCCAATAGGTTTTTCAGATTACTGACAGGAATTCATGTTTTAGTAAGGCATAAAGCAATGCAGAGGGAGGAAAGCTACCCAGAGCAACTGGGCTCATTCATGGGGAGCCCTACAGACATGGCCTATGGCAAGTGGTAACAACAGTTATCACGTGGTAATGTGGCTGTTGCCCTGCTGCGGAGATGGATTCAGAAAAGGTCCGAAAAATCATTATGACCTTCAGGACATTCTGAGAAAGTTTTGCTGTAATCCTATGCCCTACATAAATGCACCTGAATCTGCCTTGTGAGTGCATCAAAGTGATTGAAAATGCAGAAATTAAATGGAAAACTACACAGAAGGAAAATACTTTAATGCACAAAGGTCTTCAAGTAAGAATTATAGATGAAGTACTTAAAACAGTGCTATTTGCCAGTCCTTACCACATAGTGGCACCTGAAATATTATACTGATGAACTATTCTAAGTGGATGGGTTAAGTGTGGTTTCTTGGACCTTCTTGGGAAATGCATGGTTTTTAATTGCAGCAACATTACCTGCATTAATGGACGTGGCAGGAAGTGGGTGGATATGTGCTTATACTTAAGCCTGTCCAACATTTTCCACTGCAACAAGCTGCTTGTTTGCAGTATTACCGAGCACTGTTCATTGGAGGCCCAAGGACCTTGGCCTGGTGGGACAGAGAGCAGTGGTCTGGGCAGCCACAGTGAGACATTTTCTCCTCATCCCGTCTAAAACCCTTTGCACATACCGTTCTGAAGTTTCAAAGATGCTTTGAAGTAGTATACTGGAGGATTAAAATGGTGAAAATCCTTTTGACTCTGACTTAACTACACAATTCAGGAGATATGTAAATAGAAGGAAACTTTTTAGCATTTGACAGAACAATTTTGATGCTCTCCTATGCAGTCAGGCTAGCCTTGTACTTTACCATGTAGCTTTGCATTCCTTTTTTGCTTTCCTGGTAGTTTGCCTCTCTTTTTTAATGAGATACTCAGATCACTTCTTGTTTTAGTTACAGAAATCCTCTTTTATTTTTCTATTAAATATACAGTACTAGGAATACATATAAATATACAAATACCTGATGGGAGGGAGGCAGGCTCTTCTGTTCTGCTGGGACAGGACAAGAGGCAATGGGCATGCACAGGAACACAGAAAATTCTGCTTTAACACAAGATTTCATTCTGTATTCCACATCCAGGAAGTCTGCTAGAACCAGTCACCCATAGAGAGGGCAGCATCACCCATGCAAATACTCAGAACCCACCTGGGCATGGTCCTGGGCATCCTGCTGTGGGTGATGCTGCTGGATTGGGCAGCTGGACTGTGTGGTCTCTGGAAGTGCCTATCAACCTCAGCTGTTCTGTAATGTGCATAAAAATACAGTGAAAAGCAATGATGCCAAAACAAGTCCAGGGACCTCTGCTCCTCTCTGCAAGCCCATTCACTGCCTGGCAAGTCCAGCTTCAGTTCAGGCTCAGTCAAGGTCACAGCAGAGACCAAAACCATACTGAGATGAGAAGAAGGAGGAAGATGGATGTGGTCGAGATCCAAGCTGCTGGGACTGAAGACCTTCCATGCCCCCTCAGCAGCTGCCCCAGCAGTAAGGCAGCCCAATGGGCAGTTGAAGGAAGGCTGTCCCACCTGTGTCCAGCTGGTGGCTGAAATGGGCAACCTGCAGGTAATTTCGGGTCCTCTGCCAGCCAAGAACTACAAAACCCTCTGTAAAAAATAAGTAGGTAGAAAGGCTAGGGGAGGACTGTCATAGCTGCTTTTACAGCAGCATTGCAGCTGATGATTGAAGAGGTGGCTCACGGAAGCCCAATTATAATCTAGCATCTAATTGCTCCTGGCTAGTGCTAGCCCCCCAGGCAGCAGGCAGCTGGATGCCTGCAGTTCTCCAGCCTCTAAGGAAAGAAGGAAAAACTTTGCTGGCTCTGTGGGTTTTTCTCTTTGGCACAATTTAGAAACAAATCACTCATAATTTTTACTGTTGTAAATGTTATGGTTTTTTGTTTTTTTTTTT
>NW_024962285.1:2898849-2986251 GCF_019238085.1 Lagopus leucura | reverse complement strand
TTTTTTTTTTTTTTTTTTTTTTTTTTTTTTTTTTTTGTGGAAAGAGAGACATTTTTAGCCCCATCAAGTCCTACCTTCCTGCTCCCCTACAGCATCGCTTCCTTTGTGATTGGTTCTGCTGGAGGCCTGCACGCTTCACATCTCAGGGGTAGGTGGCACTGCCACCTGTATCCAAGCCCTGGAGGCAATGGTGGTCCCTGAGGGGCACCCAAGAAGCCCTTGGCTCTCCTGACAGAGCCACATGCAGCTACCATAGGACCAAAGGACTGCTTTGCACCAGATTCCTCCACCACTAGAAAACGTTGTTTTTGAAGGGCCTAGGAGAGGAGGGGGAAGGACCAGTGATGGTCAACCCTTGAGCAACAAACTTCAAGAAAAAATACTGCTGAGAACCACTTGCTGTACCAAGAACCGGCTGTACACAGTTAATTTGCAGTCCAGCCTCAAGCTGAGCATTTTTGTTTGCTCTTGCTGTATGGTTCTTTTTCTGTTGCTAGTGGCTGTGGGTGGAAATGCAGGGGTGAAGGGCTGAGACCCCTCCCTTGGGCACATGGTCTCCCTCTCTTGCTCTCAGACTTGGATGGGCTTTTCCTTTGTTCTGCTTCCACCCTGAGGGAAGGGACACCTTTTGTTCCTTTTGCTTGAGACCAGACTTACATGCAGGCTTGCCCTACTTGGAAATTCTTCACAAAAGACCATTCTTTTCCTTTGAAAACCCTTTTTTCCTCTGCCCTCTGATACTGCAGATTCTAGGACTGCACCTTCCCTCAAAGCTGTTCATTAAACCAGGCACTGAGGAGGAAAGGGCAGCTCCTCATGGACATCAGTGACGGGCAGACTGCACTCCTGTGGCTGCCCTTGTCCCCATGATCTGCAGGTGGCTGGCAATAAGCTGGCTTCAGTCCTCATTTTGCCTGCTCACAAAATGGGCCATTCAGCCAATTCTCCTGTACCACTACCACCAGCACTGAGGACCACAGACTTCAAGACAGGTACTACAACAAGAGTTAAACTCTTGTTTTGCGGAGCTGGCCCAACAGGCAGATTCCCCACCCAATGAGGTTGCAAGTGAAGGTCCCAAGTGCCAAATCCTGTCAGCGATGACTCTAGTGTTACAGGGTGCTAAAGGCTGTGAAGGCATCATATCTGAGTGCTGCCTGGGTGACTGGTGATGCCCAGCGGCCTTTCACCTGTTTTGTAGGAATCAGAAATGGCCATGTAGACCTTTACGGTGGGGTTTGTCCTTTCTCTGCTATCTCCTGCTTTAACTTCAGCTGGATGAAGTCACAGAATCCAAAGACATGTACACTGTTCGTCTTACGCCAATTATTAGTGGGCTTCTTGGCACTGTAGCTAGTAGTTTGATCTCCACATAGACTTATTTTGCTTACTTTTGTTGAAAAACTACAACAAAGAATTTTGAATTGCATTTGTTATGCAGAACGCCATGTTCATTTAAAATCAAATAATCTGGACACTCTTCGATCTTCTACCAGTCAGCCTAATGCACTTCACATTTCAAGTATTAGGGAAGGCATTTTAATCCTGCTAGAAGATCAGAGCCAGTGCACAGGCTGCATCCCGCCGCAGGATGCAGCAGATCCCATTCCTCCATCCTCAGTGCTTCCAATATGCTGGTGAGGACAGCCAATGAGTGTCATTGGGAAGCCAGTGCAGCCATGCAGGGCAAGTGGCACATCTTCAAGGATGATGGGAGTGCAGTCTTGCAGCTCTGCTGGGCAGCTCCTGGTAGATTCCATCCTGGAATGAGGGCTGTTCTCTTGCAGGATCTGTGGCTGTCTGCCGTAGGTTGGTTTGAGGAAAGCCCAGTTTCCATGTAGTTAGGAAGCTTTATTTAGGAAGAACCTGCGCAGAACAGCAGCTGTTTGGGCCCAGTTTTACAGCCAGGAGTTCAGTAAACCATGCCAGGAGTTCAGAAACCATGCCTAACAGGTCAATGCTCTCTGAGATCAGTGCCCTGTTATGCTGCTGACAGGAATGCATGCCGAGGTGTTCTGTTCTCTGCCCAGCCACTCTGCCATGTCTAGTTCCTAAAGTCCAAATTTCTGCAGTGGCAGCAAATGTTGACCCTTAATTTGCCAGCTGCTTGGGCTCTGCTGGCCTTAATAAGGCAAGCTGACATCTGAAGAGGTAAGACTTTTTCCCCCTGTTGGCTAATAGTAAGATATGTCAGAGACCTTTTCCAGGACCCAGGCATGTAACTGCGTGTGCTCCATTTTACCACTGTTCCCAGCCCTGCTATCAGGACAAAGGAGGAGGGAAGGCAGCAGTGAGAGCAGCCTGGCTGCTCAGTGCTGCAGCTCAGCTTGCTCCTTAGAGATAACCTCTAGCTAGCTGGGGACAGCTAAGGAGACCCAGGATAGCTGCTGTGGCTGACATTCTTCTGGGTCTTTTTAGCCTGGCCTTCCAGAAGCACACCCATCCAGGACGAGCATCAGCACCACTGGGTGCTCCTTCCCTCTGTATTGTTTAGTACACAGATGAGAAAAAAATGTTGGGGAAGGCACAGGGACTGTCTGAAGACTGAAATTTGGCTTTGCGGACTTAGAATTGTTGCTTTTCTCCTCCTTAGAGTCTTGGTTTGGATCAACATTTTTCTTTTCTGTTTAGAGAAAACATTTGATTATCAGAGAGAAAAACGTCCTTGAGATTGTGGGTTGCTGTAGTATGGAGCTGTGCTATTCTTGTCGACACCATCAAAAGGTGAAGTTGGCCAGCAGTACCAAACACCAGAAGAGAAGCGCACACACGAACACACATGTCTTTGAACTTCCACAAAGGGATGGAGTGTTACATTTTGCAGTGTTTCCTAGGAAACTAGTTTAGTATAAAATGAACTCTTTGTCTCCCCTTTGCAAAATTGTTTGAACCACCGTATCTCACAAAAGGCTGCTTCGCTCGCCATAGAAGCAGCATTACAAAAAGCTCAATCTGCAGTTTTCTGCACCAACAGAGGCAGTGCTTTTATCAGCAGCATGAATACTTCAGCTTGTATTTGTCGAGAATTGATAAGATTATGTCATCATTTCTAAAACCAAAGAAATAAAATCTTGTTCTCTTTTATCTTTTTTTTTTTTCTTTCTCTTTTTTTCTCACATTTTTTTTCCTGCAGTGCTGAGTGTCTTTCTCTACACAGCAAGGCAACGTTAAGAAAAGATCAGAGAGGGCCTTTACACTGCACGTTGGCAGAGGTGAATGCATGCCTCATTTTTTCTACCTTGACTGAAGAAGAGGCTGGACCAGTGTCCCCACAAGCTTGCCCTGTGCCCTGGCCAGGGTGAGGCAGAGCTTGCAGAGAGCAAGCTGGGAACTTGCCCCTGTCAGATTCCCTCCCCCAGACCCAGCACACAGCCTCCTCTCTTCCTTCTATGAAGGGTGTGCAGTGGGGCACGCAGCTGCTGGCTCCCTGTGCTCCCTTGCACCTTGCTTCACAGTGAGTTTGGTCCCTCACACCGTCCTTGTCATCTGTTGTCAGAATTTCCTGTCATAGCTGCTCTTTTCCTCCCCCCCTTGCTGTACTGCAGGGTTCAGCTCTATGGCTGATGTGCTTTTACTCCAGCCTGCTAGATTTTTCTTCGTCTTAATATATTATTTATGATGCTATTATTCCTTGCAGCGGACTGCCAGCCACATTCTGCCTACAGTTGCTGCCCTTCCAAAAGCATCACGGCCAGCAAAAGAAAACACTGATCTAATTGAATTAAAAGTGGTGCTGTTAGCCTTAATAGAGTTTGTCATGAAACGCTAAACAGATGTGACAATGATCTTGGTTAGTCATATTTTTGTCCCTGCTCCCAGACACGGTAACTGTTAGCCAGATCAGTGGGGAGGTTAATTCTCCTTTGCTGATCTGTAACTGTGCTTACCTGGACATGTGGTAACCGCTTTGGACCGACGGCTGAAATAAGCCAAAGCCTTGAGCACCAGAAAGTTTTACATTCTGATTATAAACTTGGCTAATTAAAACAAGACACAGATGGAACTGCCACCGAGCAATTTTCACCTCAGTTACTCTGACTCCAATTATAGCCTTTCCCTACCAGCTTATGCTGTTTAAATTACAAAGTCAGGGGACAGACTACTATTTACCTGCTTGTATTCGTGCAAGGAAGTCTAACACATCGTTTTTCTGCACAATGCATGTGATGATGGTTTCAGGGCTTATTCTGCAAACAAAAGCATCTCCATTCCTTAAAAAAAAAAAACCACCCCGGGGGGGGGGGAAGTAATAAAAAGACCACTTGGAGACTCGTTAGCAGGCACACACATTAGCGGGAAGCATATGCATATTATTTGCACAATGTGTTCCTCTAACACTTGTTGGTTAGAGCAGGTGCCGTACTTCTGGGAAATTAACTTTAATTGGATAAACAGTAGAAAACTGGCGTTTGCTAAGCTGGTCCAACACACTGTTTTAGCTTATTATTTTCTTTAGATATTCTGAAAAGTTTGATGATGCTCCCTTGGTGGCTTTTGCTTCTTCCCAGAGCAGACTGCATTCACAGGGTGGGGCTGGATGAACAAGCTGCCAAGAATGGGTGAGCTTTGTTTGGTCCTGCTGTAATGCAGGTGGGGTAGACATGAATGCTGGCTGGGCTCCTCTGCATTGCTCTAAATGAGATTTGCAAGCAAGCTGTGAAGTAGGAATCTACATCCAGCCCTGGAAGAGAGTGCAGAGCAATCCTGCCCTGGCTGACTTTATGACAAGATGAATGAACTGGAGTCATACCCCAGATTTGGACCTATTGGCCAAACTGCTGTATTTTCCCCAGTGTTGGTGCATCACTGCTGTGGCACCACTTTGCATGTAAAATCATTCGTTCTGCTGGTGAATTCTGCCGCTGAACTGCCCGTGCTTTTTGTGGGTTAGAAGCAGGGCTCTGCCTACTCCTTTTCACCTGAGGATCTTTCAGTTGCAGAATATTCCCTGCTATTGAAGCTATGATGGAGCAGGACTTGCAGAGTTGTCTTTGAAATTACACTCTGGAGCAGTGTAAAAAAGTGTGGGAGAGTGGGGAGGAGGAACAGGATTTCTTTACGTTGACCTATTGCTTTTGAGTAATTCAGCCAGGCTACATTTTGTGTAAAAAGATTTTTTCAAATTAAAGCTGATTGTAAAGGAATTTCTGTGCACCCTCAATTAGATGCTAAATGAGATCAAGATGAGTACCATTACTGTGATGAATATGGTGACATTAGCCTGTTTGAATTGCTCAAAGCACACCTGCTCCTCCTGGCTATTTTCCTCTTTGACCAAGCCAAACACAGTGAATTTCTGAATTTCTGTGGAGTAGTACGAGTAGCTCCTTCAGGGGATGGATCTCAGCATCCATTTAATGCAGGGGCTTTTCTCCCCTGCAGAAAGCCACAGCACTGGATAATCTGGAGTGCTGTTGACACTTCTGCCCTGGAAGAGCTGTTGGTGCTCAGCAGAGGGATCTATCCTTGGCAGCATTGTGCTGCTTTGCAGGCCATAGCCCCACTGAGGCAGTGGGATCTAACGCCCTGTGTCCTTCCTTCATCCCTGTCCTGCATTCCTTCCTTCATGTCTGTGCTTTAACATGACTTCCCTCTCACCAGATGCAGGGGGATGAGCCTTGCAAGAAAGCCAGCCAGTGCCACTGCTGGAGGCCGACTTGGTCACTCCCATTAAGTCTGGCATGATCTATGGGAATAACTGAGACCATCTGGCAATGAAGCAGACAGCTGGTGAGTACCTTCAGCAGGACCAGAGTACTGAGCTTAGAAAAACAACAAAAAAAAGGAACTGGGAACAACAAAGCATGAATCAAAATGTTATAGAATAACATTAATAGTAGTACAGAGGTATTGTCACTGAATGGTTTCCTTAGATGCTGCTTGGGTGATGTGCTTCAGAACTAGCTGGACAAAGTAATATCAAAGGGGCCAGCTGTGGGCTGAAGAGCACCTGGAGAGCTTTCCCTTTCCTGCGTGGAGCACTCAAGCCTCATGCACGCCTGCAGAACGCTGTGAGGCAGACGCAGTGTCCTTGGTCTCCAGATTAGGGTCCACTGCTGTGGGAACATCAACCCCGTGCCTCTGCATGCTAGCATGCCTGGACACCTCTGCTGGAAGGAAAGCTAAACCTGAGGTGAAAATAGAGATGTCTGTGGGTGAAGCACTGAAAAATTTTGGTGAGTCTTGGCTCTGGCTCCTCTCTGCTGCCCCAGGGCTACCAACTGGTACTGCCTTGCTGACACGCCTGAAGGCTGTACTGCCATTCAGCAAGACCTGGATAGGCTGGAGAGCTGGGCAGAAAAAAACCGGATGAGGTTTAACAAAAGCAAGTGTAGAGTCTTGCATCTGGGGAGGAATAATTGCATGCACCAGTACAGGTTGGGGGATGAGCTGCTGGAGGGGAGCTCTGCGGAGAGGGACCTGGGTGTCCTGGTGGATGACAGGTCGGCCATGAGCCAGCAGTGTGCCCTTGTGGCCAAGAGGGCCAATGGCATCCTGGGGTGCATTAAAAAGAGCGTGGCCAGCAGGTCAAAGGAGGTGATCCTCCCCCTCTGCTCTGCCCTGGTAAGACCTCATCTGGAGTACTGCGTCCAGTTCTGGGCTCCCCAGTACAAAAAAGACAGGGATCTCTTGGAAAGAGTCCAGTGGAGGCCACCAAGATGGTGAAGGGCCTGGAGCATCTCTGCTATGAGGAAAGGCTGAGTGAACTGGGTCTGTTCAGCCTTGAGAAAAGGAGACTGAGAGGGGACCTGATCCAGGTCTATAAATATCTGAGGTGTGAGGGGCAGAATGGCGAGGCCAGACTCTTTTCAGTGGTGAGTGGAGACAGGACAAGGAGAAACAGCTGGAAACTGCAGCATAGGAAGTTCTGCACCAATGTGTGCAAGAACTTCTTTACAGTGAGGTGACGGAGCACTGGAACAGGCTGCCCAGGGAGGTGGTGGAGTCTCCTGCTCTGGAGATGTTCCAGACCTGCCTGCATGCCGACCTGTGCGACCTGCTGTAGGGAACTGCTTTGGCAGGGGGTTGGACTCGATGATCTCTGGAGGTCCCTTCCAACCCCTACAATTCTGTGATTCTGTGATTCTGTGACTGGTGAGTATCAGGGGAGAGAATGGGAGATGGAGCTTTCAAAGGCCTCCTGATTTCCACTGATGAGAGAGAGTGCCAAGGCTTTGTGAGATCTCTTTTTAGATTCATGGTCTCCTGCTCCACAAGCAATGCTACTACTTCACCACCTTCTGCTAAGCCTGCGTCACACCATCTGCAGTGTGAGATGGGTGAAGGCATTTATGAGCAAGGAGCGCCCTGGTCATGCAGCAAAGCCGGTGTGCGACCTACAGAGTACAGGGGGTAAATTTTTCAATCCAATCCCTTGTTTCTAGGTGATCACAGAAAGCTTGTGTCACAAAACAAAATCATGAAGGCCAGCCACTGTCAGAGCTGAATGTTCAGCTGCGGTGTGTAAGCAGTCCACACATGCACAAAATCAGCTCAGAGAATAGAGGTATGTTTTAATCGCTGCCAGCACTAGAGAGATAGTATGCACTTTTGTAATTCATCTGTTTACTAACATCTTGCAGACTGAAAGTCTCAGGCAACATCCTCTAAATTAGGCCTACAAAGTGCAATAGATCTATGCCTGCTAGAAGAAAACACAGGCTCTCCCGTTATTAATGTGCAAAATCTGGAGATGAAGTCACATCTATAGGATGATCTATTTTGGTGAGCCACGTGTGCTTAAATCCCTGCCTTGATCTGTTAAACCACCAAGTCTGCCATAAATATTTGATGATGAACAAGCTAATAAAATGTGGAATATCAACAGAGGGAGAGCAAATGTGTGATTCAATTTTTAATTACCACCACTTTACTGTAAAGACAAGTTATTTTCTGATAGAGACTGAAAACAACAGTTTTCTTTCTTGATTTTAACAAAAACGATGGATCCTCACAGAAACAAAGGAAGTAGGGCACAAGAAATAAGGTAGAACAGTCTGGTTTTATTACCATAAGTAATCAAGAACTTTTGTTTCCCCTTTTCTTCGTCTTCTTTCCTTCCTTCTCTTTTTTTTTCTTTGTCTTTTAATTTTCTTTCTTTCTTTTTTTTTTTTTTTCCTTTTTCTTTTTTACAACGTACATTAAGGTGTGAATCTGATGTTACGGGGATGTGGAAATGAAGGGAAACCGGTGACATCACAATACTCTACAACTTTACAGCAAATGAGAGTCTGAATCTGTTGCATCTACCAGTGTATAGCAAGGGTGGAAAGCAAAGGCACACATAGGCTTATGAACCCCTCGAAAGAAAGGGTGAAGCAGGAGAATGAGAACAGAAAATCCATTGAGTACAAAACGGGCATTTCAAGGTCAAACGAGCAGCGGATGCAATGTATGTTACAAAGGCAGATCGCCATACGAGCTGTTGCTGTGATTATTCATTTCTGTGTTTTGACAGAAGACTCTGCCAAGTCATAGCAATGGACCTGTGCATTTTGGTACTCGGGGGGGAAGGGGGAGGGGGAGGGGGGGGTTTGGAGCCTGGTGAAAAGGCTGTGAGTCGGTTCTTTCCAAAAATGACCTTGCTACCTATGGTTTTTAAAGTTCTTCTTTTCTGTTTGCTTTTATTAAATCAACAACATTGCTTTGGATACAGATCTACCTAATCCAGTCTGCATAGTTCACTAAAGGTGAACAAAACCGTGTCGTAAAAGAAACCATGATGAAATGAAATCACATGCAAGCACCCTTGTTACACACTTTGGTCTAAACCATTCAGACTTTATATATACCATCTATAAGCTAACGGACTTGAATCTGTCTTTTCAGTCATTCAGAAACAAAACCAAAATCCTGGAAAGCAAATTGAAGTATAAAATTTTAAAAAACAAATTGAAACAGAAACAACCACCTTACTCAAACATACTGTTCAGTAGATATAGATATATATATATATAAAAAGCTTAGAAGCGATCCCCATCGTTTGTCTACAGTATGTTGACACAGTTATCGTAACAAATTTAAAACACATCTACTTTTTTTTTTTTTTTCTTTTTTTCTTTCTTTTTTGCATAAACTGAAAGAGTGGAAAAGGGACTTACACGCCTGCGCGCGCACACACACACGCACACACCTGTGCGCGCGCACACTCCCACGTAGCTACATGCACAGTCGCACCAAAGAAACAAAGGAAAAAAAAACAAACAAACAAAAATGTGTTTTTTTTTTTTTTTGTGTTGTTTTTTTTTTTTTTTTTTTTTTTTTTTTTTTTTTTTTTTTCCCCAGGGGAGTACATGCAGCATCCTTCCGGAGCAGCAGGTCGCTGCAGCAGGAGTCTGCCCACCCGGCTTAGCTCCGCATGCCCGGTGCGATGCAGGATATGCTGCCGGGCTGCTTGCAGGCACGGCCCCTCTTGCCCCGGTGCCTGTCTGCAGATGGATGACAACGCTGTCCCCAAGGACAAGGTGTTGGTGTCTCCTCTGCTGCCACGAGAGTGGTCGCTGGGTGGGGGGAGGCACGGAGCTGCAAGGCAGCGCGGAGGGAGAGTGCCCTGGGGAGAGGGCTTGGCACGGCTGGAAAGTGGAACCGACCCAGAGGGGATGGCACTGGCCTGGTCTAGCAACGGTTGTGGGGTGATGCTGATAGCCGCCGCATTCTTCTTCGAATGCCTTGCTCCAGTTCTCGAGCGGGCGCGGAGGAGGGAGGACCAATAAATATTTGCATTACTCCGAGGGGAAAAAGAAAAAGGTTTTTTACATACTACAGCTCACAATTATACACAACTGAGGGTGTAAGGCACAAATTTACATGTGGAAGAAAACAGGCTATTCACAGATATATTCCCACGAAAAACCCGTGTGATAAGACCATAATTTATGCATGGTAACAGCCGGCATATTAATTAGTTCACACTGTTTGAGGATTTCGTTTGCCGTCTCACATGCAAGGTGAAATGAGATGGCAATTCACAAGCTGGTGCCGTCACGGAAAGAATTAGCTACTGACAAAGCTATGTTGATAGCAATGGCGCACAAATGTGCAGCTTTTAAAGAGTTTCTCTTGCAGTTGCGTTACAAGTTATGAACCTGTGGTATTTGTTTGTCGCTGTCTTAGGTCAGAGGCCAAGCCAGCTAATTAGCTGAGAGATTTAAATAGATATCCCCGTTTTTTTTCAGCTAATCAGACAGTCCAGGCACAAAGTTCAGAATTCCAGCTCCAACTTAATTAACTCAGTGAATTTATTGGAAAAATAAAAGTTTTAATTACTCCAGTTAACGGGTTTCACGTTAAATAGGTATAACTTTCAAGGTACTTCTCTGAAGAACTGCTCACAGGATGATATGCGGAAGTCATTTCCTTAGGAAAAACAAAAGTTGAACAATAAATAAGAGGAGTTACTTGCGTTAACAGTCACGTTACTCATTAAAAGAGAAAGGTAGCAGAAATCTATGACATAGTTTGCCCAGCACGGCATTATAACTGCTGTAACCAAATGGCTGTAACACTGATGGGCATTTCACAGTACCTGCATTTAGTAAACTTCTGCCATTGTTAAGTCAGAGTTAGCTTTATCAATGGATTCTTTTTTCTTTCTTTTTTTTCTTTTTCCTTTTTCTTTTTCTTTTTTTTTTTTTTTTTCTTCCTATTTTTATTTTGTTTTTAATTACTGGTTTTGCTTTCCAGAGCACTCTTTCCCAGTTCAGGAATGCACTGTGCAGTTTGAGGGGGAGGGGGAGGGGTGAAATGTCACAGTCATCTTTCACCTGTGTGCTTTTGGCTCAATGTTTGTGATGGAGGGCTAGTCCTTTGAGCAAAGAACTGAAGGGCTGTGGGGGCGAGTCCTGCGATTGCAAACCTTCAACCATAGGTCATATGGCTCGGGTTAAAAAAATATTCCACTTTTCCCAGAGAGCAGAAACAAACATGTCCTTAGCTTGCAACAACCATCTTCTCAGAGGAGCAGTTGCAGAACACTCTCTTTCAAGGGCAACTTCTGCTTAACTGCCGTTCTCCCCCCACCCACCCCACTGTGATTATGTACACGCGTCATTGGGCTTCATGGACGTGGAGAGCGGAGCAAAGGAAGGTTTGGGAGGTACGTCTGGCTTTAGCGAGGGCGTGCGTTTCAACCCTGACCTGGTCAGAGAGTTGTACGTGGTGAGACTCGGCTGTCGTGATACAGTCATGGCCTGTGCCTGTGCAGCGTGGACTTGTATGGAGTCCACCCGCTGCGGAGCTGGCGGTGGGTTGTCACCCCTGCCGAAGCTCTGATTTCGAGAGAGGTGTGATGAGTTAGAGGAGTTGGTGTTGTTTCTTTTGAGGGTCGATGCCTGGTGACTTCTTGTGAGCGAGTTTGTAGGGTAGTTTCTCTTGTAGTCCACGTTGTAAGCAGAAGAATGCACATCTAGCCGCTTGCTCAGGCCACTCTGAGACAGGGAGGTGCTCGGCGGCCCGAGTGAGGCTTCCCGCTGAGGTACCTTTGGTGGCATGCTGTCAAGATTTTCCACCAGGTTAACCCCATGGCTGGGGCTTTTGCTACTGAGATGGTCCTTGATGGTTTTGTACTCAAGGGTGGCATTCTGGTCCTCCACAGACATCTGAGCCCCATCACTTATTTTTGGCTGGTCAACATACTCGTGTTGGTAGCCTTGCTGGGCAATGGGCAGAACCATAACACTGGGAATGTGGCTAGGAGATGCCCTGAGTGGCAGGTCAGTTGGGATCACGGGTGAGGCCATTGGGGGAATATCTTTTGTGCAGGCATTGATGAGGTTCTGGTTTCTTTCCCACTCTCTACTGCCACGGTTGGGCTTCCTTTTCTGCTGCAGGGTTGGGGTGGACTCCGGGGTTGGCAGGGCAGCCAGGTCCAGATGGTGCTGGTCAGCCTTGATTAGCATTTTGGTAGTGCTGCCTGGTGTGGCCAGCTTGCCATTGTGCATCAGAGGTGTGAGGATAGCTTCAGGCTTTGGTTCTTTGGACTGAGCATCTCCAAAGAGGCCACTGAGCTTGGTAACACTGCTCATGGAGCCGCGGCGGGAGTGGGTCAGTTCCTTCTCCTTTCTCTGCACAACAGCCACATCTCTGCGGCGATGGTCACAGATACAGTACACTACGATGCCCGAAAAGACGGCCCCCATTACAAAAGCTAGAATTACTGCAATGGCCAACAGGGTGACCGGCACCAGCTGATCATGACCCTTCAGGTAACTCTCACGAATCACTCCTGCAATAAACAGCATTACAGTGGTTAGGCAAACCAAGGAGAGGGAAAAGTCACTTATCTTTAACTGCTTTATTTGAAGGCGGTTTGTTCATGTTTTGCAAATGATTTCTGACCAGCTTGCCAAAATTTAGAGATATGCTGTACCTGCCAGCTACTTCTTACATGAGCAGCTTTGGGATTTCAATTCTGGAGCTGAATATGAAGTCCAGGAGGGGAGAGAGAATTCACTTGCAGGGCATATGGAGTCAGTTTGAAATCCATGCCCTGGGCAAATACACACTCACTTTGAGAGGTCAGAGCTATTACTGCTCCTCCTCTGACATACTGCTCATTCCTCCCTTCATTCAATCTCTGTTCTGCTAATACCATCTTATTTTTACTACTTATTTTTACTAAATTGCTCACATTGAAAATCCTGTGAAAGAAAGAGAGAGGGGAGAAGCTCTGCAAATATCAGAGAAGCGCATCCCACATTGTTTAAGGCTTCTTTCTTTGAGTGTCATTCTTTTATCTTTGTCATATGTTTTAAAAGTCAGTGTCACAGGCCTGAGCTTCAGGAGGATGCTTAAATAACTATGAAAGACAGAGCACTGCAGGAATGTATTGAGCCTTCTAGAGGACTGTCCTTGCTATTTTCATTCTTAAAGCTCTTCCTTGTTCTGGACACATGAATAGGCTCACCTCTGTGCTGAAGCTTATGCTTTTCTGCTGAAAGCTCTGACTTTGAGGGTCTCTTTTTTATGCCCCTGTGCTGCGGTCACAGATTATGGTCAGATCTTACTCGGCCCTCCAAGCCCTTGCTGCCAGAGAAGGCATCTGTGGCATTTCTCCTCAGTCTGAAGACGCTAACACAGCATTAATCAATGCCCTGAATTTCTAAAGAAAGAAACTTCCTTTTTTTTCTGACATAGTTGGGCACCAAGCCAGCAGCACTAACGAAAGACAAGCACAGCACATCTAGTTTGCTTTCTGATTTCTGGTTTTGTTCTTCGTGCTTAACAAGTTGCAGCCATTGCCTTACAAGGAGCTGAAGGAACATCTCTCCCAACTCTTTATCCAGAGAGTGTCCAAACACCAGGGCGTTAAAAGCTCCACGAGCTCTAAGGAAATGCCAGCCATGTCCTATTACAGGAGAGACAGCAAGACAGCAAAATTACCTGCAAGGCACTCCTGAGTCTTTGCAAAGATACAAAACTTCCATGTCACAAATCACCTCCTCCTAGAGAGGCACCTTTTTACATACTTGGCAGACAAGATATCAGTGGCCCAGAATTAGATTCAAATGCAAAATACTATGGTAAAAAAAACACTGAAAGGCTGTCCTCATCTCAAGGAAACCTTTGACAAGCATTATGGCTAAGTAGAGCACTATTACTATAGTATGTATTTTCTGCCCCCATTTAGTTACTGAGTTTAGTTGGACATGAGATATTTATTACAAGGTAGAGTCTTTATATTTAATACAGCTCTTGAAATCCTGAATTTCTGTTTGTGACATCACAGGCAGTTGCCATGGAAGTTATTATGCTGTCACCAAGGACTGTGATTTCATAAGAATAAAGAGCAGGAACAGATGATGCCATGAAGCTCATGAAGCCCAGATTCTGCAATCATACAAATCTTCATAGTCAAGGAGTAAGGGAAGTAAAACAGACCTCTGGAAACAATGTATAAGTAGAAATCATCTTCAGATCAAATGTTCCTGAGAACATGTTTCTAAAGCACAGCTGCTTTTCCACAGTCAGATGTTTCTACTCTTTGTCATGAGCGCTAAGCAAAAGTTGGTAGAGCCTAACCCTGTGATTTAAATCCACACACAGAGCTCCTGTATAAAACCCAGAGACACAGTGCAGTGGTTACAGTACTGTCAGTAGGAGCAGCATTTCACTGCTCTGAAGTCTTAACGTTTTTACAGTAACAAGGCTCAAAATACCTGATCAGCATCTACCTAGAGAAGTACCGACAGCCACTAAGCTGTGTCTGGAAGCAGAAACCATCTGTGTCCCTAGAGGATGGACAAGACTTTTTCTAGCTTAAGGATTTCTGCCTCTCTACCCATCATATGCAGAAGTGACATGGAGGCAGAAGATGGGAGCTGTGTATTCAAGCCCCAAAAATGGTTCCATAGAAGGACTCAAACTCATGTGATTCAAGCTATGAGAATGTTGCTCTGCTTCCTACAACAGAGGAAAAATGCCTAGCCACTGGGATGGAGGTTTCCTTCAAATGCTTATAGGTCTTTCAGGAAGGAGTTACAGCAGAGAAACCAGTTTGCTCTGTGGAAGCTGTCCTGCTCTCCTCAGAGCCCAGTATAACCATGGGTGGATGGGTGCTCCATGCCTGGCACTTCCTGCAGCCTTCAGGCTGAGGGCTGTTCAACAGCTGACAGCTATAAATCACAATCCCTGCATAAAAGCAGCACGAACTCTTGCCATCAGTTTTATATAAATGATGGACATGAAATCATTACAATGAATGTGTCAAAATTATCACACAGTTCAGTATGAGTGACCATGCCTGTTCATGAAAAAGGTAGCTGAAATGCTGCAGCTCATTCTGCAAGTGTTTTACCAGCAAAGATTTAGAAGGGCTTTAGATCAGCCTGATTCCTGCTACTTCCTCTAGAGCTCAAGCCCTCCCAGAGTTTATCCAAGTCTAGGTTGGATATCAGGAAGCATTTCTTTACAGAAAGGGCTGGTAAGCACTGGAATAGGCTCCCCAAGGAGGTGGTTGACTCACCATCCCTGGATGTGTTTAAAAACTGTTTGGATGTGGAGCTCAGGCACATGATTTAGTGGAGGGTTGTTAGGGTAATAGGGTTAGGTTGTGGTTGGACTTGGTGATCTTTAAGGTCTTTTCCAACCTGACTGATTCTATGATGCTATGATTCTATTATGTTTCCTATACAAGACAGAAACGACATTTAACTTTACTGGCTTTGCTCTAAGCAGGTAGTTCTTCTCTGGACACAAACTTAGGTTAATGAGGTAATTTACTTCTTATGATATAAACATCCAAGTTTTTTTTTATGCAAGTCTTCCTAACAACTTCAAATGAAATGATTAGGACGGGCAAGATCTGACCTGCATTATGAAACTGAAACATGATTATAGAACTGAAACAATTATTAAAAAGTATGAGGAATGTTCAGCATCCTACTATCAAGATTGAGGGAGTGAAACCTAGTATTAATATCATTTTGGAAAAGGTCTTGGGGGTAGAATAGCAGTAAAACTCAAAAAGCTTCAAAGACATATATGAGGTTAAATATTTGTATGTTCAAAGATCAGACTTTACCTGTAGGTAAGCACAACAAATACGCTGACACTTGTCAGTCTCCCTGAAATTTCCCACTGAGGTTAAAGTCTGTCTATTGCAAATCATAGCTGGGTTTAGCACTGCAGGCTTTCCCACGTGGGATATACTTAGTTCTGGCTACTGAGAGGGCCAGGCTAGTCACCTGATATTCTCCACTTTTCATAGCTCTTGTGATTCCAGCAAAAAACACAATCCTTCCTTTGCCACTGACTTTCCATAATTTCATCCCATGTCCTTTTGTTTTGCATCTTCAAACATTCTTCATTCATTTTCTCAGTGTATTCAGTACACCCTGTACTATCAGAATCTGAAACATAAAATATCACTTCTTACCCATCTAATGAGAGAGGAGATCTGATATATAATTCACTACTTCAAGCAGACATTACAGGTAAGATACAGAGAGTTGGCTGGCTGGTTGGTTAATCACAGAATCACAGAACAGCCAGGGTTGGAAGGGACCTCAAGGATCATGAAACTCCAAATCCCCTGCCACATGCAGGGCCACCATCCTCCATGTTTAATACCAGCCCAAGCTGCCTAGGGCCCCATCCAGCCTGGCCCTGAACACTTCCAGGAATGGACGGGGCATCCACAGCCTCTCTGGGCAGCTGTTCCAGCACCTCACCACTCTCTCTGTAAAGAACTTCCCCCTGACATCCAACCTCAATCTCCCTCAAAACCATTTTCCCTTGTCCTGCTGTTATCAACCCTTTCAAAGAGTTGACTCTCCTCCTGTTTTTAGGCTCCCTTTAGGCTGCCATGAGGTCACCCCGCAGCCTCCTTTTCTCCATGCTGAACAAGCCCAGCTCCCTCAGCCTGTCTTTGTAGGGGAGGTGCTCCAGTCCCCTGATCATCTTCGTGGCTCTCCTCTGGACCCTCTCCAACAGCTCCCTGCCTTTCTTGTACTGGGGGCTCCAGACCTGGACACAGTACTCCAGAATGCTAAGAAAAATGTTTCCAAAATTCCACAGAGTTTCAGTCTGAAATGACTTGTTGAATGTCTGTGGGTGAAAATAAGAGAGAAAAGACTGGAGTTGATAAAATAATATGGATCTACTGTATGCTAGATAATCGTAAGCATGAAGGAGACGAGGCTTTTTCTTTTCATTAACTAACAGAAGTATCCAAGGGTTAGGACTTCACCTGGACATCTGCTAAATCTGCTAAAACAGTACAGATGTGCATGGCGCTGAAAATGTCATTGCATCAAAATGCTGATGTAACTATTCTGTGCACGTTCTGGTTGTTCTAATTCTAACAGGAAAAGATATTCTGAAGGCAGAAATGTAATTAGGATGAAGTAATCATATTAGAATATAGTTCATCATCCTAAAGAATACATGACATGAGCATAAAGGAATGGGAATAATGAATGCCAATACTGCAAATTTCAATAATGGAGGACAAATAATAAATATATGGATATTAAAGCATTTACTCCTTTCCTTGCTTCCTATTTCAGCAAAAACTGTGGTTTGCTGAACTGTAGCAAATTGTGGTAATGCAGTTCTATCAAAACAGAGACAAGAGACAAGGAGATCCTATCGGAGGAGAGATCTGACACTCCAATTTTCAGAATGAGAATGACAGTATAACAAATGATTAAGCTACCAATTTCATAATCAAGTATAAAAAAGTGAATATAAATTAGTCAAGAATAAATTGCATTAGCCTAGCCAAATTTTCTTCCTTGATGGGATAAATGGTTTACTTTTTATGGGGAAACTTTAAGTGTGATACATTCTGGCCCATTTTAGCAAAAGCAAATTTGAAAGTAAGCTAAAATCTGCAGAAAAGCTGTTGAAAAGTATTGGTGAAATGTTTACCTGGAAAGAAATATGAAGTAAGAAGTCCTCCAAAGGATTCTCTGTTTACATAATGGAATATCTAAATAAACCTCGCTCAGCTGTGGTAAAGGGCTTTGAATGTACTGTGTTATTTCTCTTAAGTGATGAGGAATAGAGATGGCAAAACTTCAAGAAGAGCTCCAGTGTCATTTTCCTCCAAGTCTGCTTAATGGTCTATGCTTTACAGTGAGCACAAACAGTAATTTTATAACCCTCACAACTTCTTGATGAATGAAAACAAGTAACTACTTCCTAGTTTGAATAGCTGGAGTCTGGTTTAGTGATACAACAGGCCAGATGCTGCCTTCTTTTACAACCAAGTTAAAATCAGCAAGAATAACAAGAGCAGGGCAGAGAGCAATCTCTGGTTCCATAACCACAGGTTCCTGTACGTGAATAACCTCATTACCTGTCACTAACTATAATGCATTTCTGTTTGAGTCCTACAGTTAACTGTGGTATGGATACAAAGACCCTCTGTTCCAGAAATGATTTATGGCCTTGAGAGGTGTACACTGGACAATGAGGCGACCACATGCCACGTGCATCAAGAATGCTCTGTGATCAACCCTGCAGGGAGCTGTCATTGTCTGTTTCCCAGCGTTGCCACTGACAGATGGTAAAGTAATAACCCAAAATGGTGGCACGCATGAAATTGAAACATGGAGGTGGGAAATGAAGAATGATGTTTTGGCAGAGAAATGGGAGAATAACTACCAGGGAATAAGGTAGCATTTAAGTCTAGACCACACATTTACAGAAGTTTGGGAGTGGGTGTCTTTGTGACTTAAACTTCACCTCTCTGCCTAAATGGGAATCAGCCCACTTCCATCTCCAACACCTACAAAATCACTTGAGAGTTTCTACAGAGCAAGTCATTGTTCCAAAAAGGCACAATGGTTTCTTTATTGCTGTTATTTAAGGAGAAAACCTTGCAGTTAATTTCTTTCTTCTGTGTAAGCTTTTCTGTCTGATGTGTGACTCCCTCTGCTTAGACTTGCAGGAGTGCTGGAATAAGCTTGTAGTGGATGGAGGTTTTTATGGGCTTCTGAATGTCTTTTTAAAATGCCATTGAAAAGGTTTTCAACATGTGTCTCCAGGTGTTAGAACTGTGTTTACAGACAGTCTCATGCTGCTAAAAGACTATTTCAGCCTGGAAAATCCCTGCAGGTATTAACAAGCCTTCTTCTTCCTATTTAACCAGAAACAGGATTAAAAAAAAACAACAGATGAAGCAAAACTGGACACCCAGAATTAAAGTGATAGCAACGACTAGCATGAACAACTAGAGCTTAGCATTCTGAGATACTATTATTTTTCTCAAAGAGGTAACTTCTAAGTTTGAAATAAACCAACCACACCGTAAGGCCAAAGATTTGATATTATCCACATTATTGGAAGTACTTTGCTGGAAAAGGCAAGTAGCTTTTTTTCTTTATCTACCTTCTAGCTGCAAGGCCTTGCTCTACAGACTCAGTGCAGGTCTACCCAGTTTCCTTTTTTTCCTACCTACCGTTTTCTGGACTGTCATTGTTAGCCCATAGAAAAAGTATTAACTGAAATACTCATCATTAAAGCTGCTGGCAGATTTTTTGTTTGTTTGTTTTGTCTCCCTCATAGTAAATCTGTATTGTTGATTTGTAAAGGTCTGTAACTATTAAATTTGCATGACTGCTGAGAAGACTATCCATCTCCTCGTGGCTCCTGTATCTTCTTATGGCTCTCAAAGATAGCTACCTGAAGGTGGGTGAGATCTTAAGCAAAAACAAAACAAAACAAAAGCAGAAGCAAGTGGCCCAATGATCACTGTAAGTATGAAGAGAAAGTATACTTTAGAACTTTGAAAAGATCAGTAGATAACACACAGCAAGCCTGAAAAGGATCGATGCAATCAAGTCAGCCATAGCGCCCTCTGTTAGTATGCTCTGGACCTTGAGCAGACTTATTTCAGAAGTATTCCAGGACAGGTTCATCTATTGATCTCTAAGGCTGGTTTTATTTTTTTGTTCAACTGCTTCAAATTACGGTACTTCTCACACCTGATAAATGACTGTCAACATGCTCCCTATAGAAAAAAAAAAAAAAACAAAAAAAAACTAAAAACAAACAATTGCAACTTAGTAAAAGGGGAGATAACACATGCCTCACTTCCCAGTGGGAAGATGGAGAATTTTAATTCCTGCGTTTTTTAAGATATATAAGCTACTAAAGAAAGTTTAAAGAAATAACCACATGCTTCAGCAGAGGCTAGGGGCTGACCTCCTGGAGAGCAGCTCTGCCGAGAGGAACTTGAGTGTCATGGTGGACAACAGGCTCGTCATGAGCCAGCAGTGTGCCCTTGTGGCCAAGAAGGCCAAGGCACAAGGTCGAGGGAGGTGATCCTCCTTTGCTCTGTCCTGGTGAGGCCACATCTGTTGTACTGTGCCCAGTTCTGGGACCCCCAGTTCAAGAAAGACCAGGAACTTCTAGAGAAGGTCCACTGGAGAGCTACAAAGATGAGAAGAGCCTGGAGCATCTCGCTTTTGAGGAAAGTCTGCGAGACCTGGAACTACTCAGCCTAGAGCAGAGAAGGATGGAAGGGAATCTTACCAATGCTTATTATATCTAAAGGGTGGGAGTGAAGTGGATGAGGTCAAGCCCTTTTCAGTGGTGCCCCGTGACAGGACAAAGGGCATGGGGCACAAATTGGAACATAGGAAGTTCCATCTGAATATGAGAAAAAACAACTTTACTTTGAGAATGGCAGTGCACTGGAACAGGCTGCCCAGAGGCTGTGGATTCTCCTTGGGAAACACTGAACACCCTGCTCTAGTGAATCTGCTTCTATAGGTGGGTTGCACTAAATGATTTCCAGAGTTCCCTTCCAACCCGTACAATTCTGTGAAATTACTCCACCATATCCATATGAGAAAACACGTCTTGAAATATTTTTAAAAGACTTTACGAGACTTTGTGTTCTTATGAGCCTGCAACACAATTTTTCTATGTACCGCAGCTGCCAGACAAAACCTATACCATGTCATACGTGTGAATTTTCAGCAATTAAAAGGGAGAAGTTCTTCACTGAAAGTGATTAATATAGATGGAAATCACAGGCACTAAACCAGCAAATTCATGCCCAGACATCTTCCCTTCCCTACTGAAATGAAGGGGTGGGAGAACTGAAAATGATTGGAGCAGCCAGCTCTTAGAACTTATAAAATTGTGCTACCTTATAAGCAATAACTGCAAATAAACCGATTTATTAAGTTTTCATGCATGAGAGCAGGTTTGAGCTACACAACCTCCTGAATCTGTGATGCAGTGATGAGAGCCACCACCCTCTTGAAGGCAGCCCAATGTTATTTGTCCCACTCAATATGAAGGGTGGCTCTTGCACTAGGAGGAACTTGAGAACCTTAGTCCCACCAACAGGCAGCATGCAATGGCTGATCATTTTGAACTTTCCCGATTTCAGTACTTCCCTTTACCTTTCATCCTTTCCCAGTGAGCAAAGATAATTTTAGACGCTTCTTTGTGATGGAGAATAAGCAGATATAGCATGTCCCTTAGAACAGTAAAACAGGCATTTGCAGCAGATGAAACAAGATGTATAAAATCCAAATGTCAAGGAAAATTAATTCTTTTGTAGCTTGTCTCAGCAGAGGCAAGCTTTATACTGCTTTGCATCTTAAAAACACAAGTTTCTTTTAAAGTCTGCTGTATTTCCTCTAATGACGTAAAAGAAGCTCAAGTGCACATTATGGGACCTTTCTCGTATGCCTGGGATGAGCTTAAACATACCCAGCTGCTCTTTATTAGTTTACTTCAGGGATTTTTCACAGCTGGATTAAACCAGATTTACATATGTTTGGCTGATTATGCATGAATTCAAGACTCCAGAGAAGTTGTTGTAGCCTGCAAAGTGAATCTCTCTCCTTCACAGTTCCCATTTCACTGCATGCAGTTTCTTTGAGGGCACAGAACAATTTTGTTTTCTTTTTTTCTGGTCATTATGCATTTCTGGGTATTATGCATTCTGGGCAGCCCAGTGCCTTTCTGGAAGAAGTTTTGTTACATGCCGAGTCAGGGAAAGAGAAGCTGTCACTGAGACATTCTGTGGTTTTGCTTTTCCTTTCTTACAGCCTGTTTTGAACTATGACCTTTCTGCACAACAGGGAGAAGTGAAGTTTGCTGAATGTCAACAAGAGCAGCTCTGATCAGCAGGCTGAAGCACGAAGCAGCCCCTTACTGGGGCTGAACTCCAAACACTATATACGACACAAAACCAAAAGTCTTTTCTGCTTCAGCTCTGATATTTCAAGACACTAAAATGGAAATGCCAGTTTTAAGCTACTAGGGTAACTAAGCACATCACAGCTGAACTACTGAAGGAATCATCTGTTAAACATCCAAGATTTAACTAAGATTATGCCCTATATATATATGTCCTATTTTCTGAGGTTCTTGATAAAGATTGTTCAAGTTATACAACTAGGTGACCAAGCTAGCAATGTCAGGAATTAAAACATGCTCCCAGTGGTCACTGCAAGACAAGACTGATTTTTCTAGAAATATTTACAGGGCTGAGGCTGTAGCAGAAAATAGTTTATGTGTGTCTGATGTTAGGCTTATCTTTTTCCTTTTAGTCCCCATCGCCTCATGTGACTGAATAAGTTAAGTGACTGCAAAACTGCAGTGAGTTAGAAACACTGGTTATAACAGTCAGCAAGACTGATTTTACCTCTTTTTCTGTACATCACAACTCCTCCAATATAAATATCAGAAGCCTCATTTCCTCTCAGTTACGTTATTGAAATCTGCAGCACTTCCAGTAAAGCAAGCATGGTTACTCCAGCTACATCCTAGGTAGCAGGTAGCATTTCTTCCTGGACATCTTGTCCAGAAACTGTCATCTCTTATTTAATTTTGTATCTCCAGTCTTGGCTTCTTTCATGCATTCTTCCCTTTGTCTGTCAAATTTATAGTTCTCCGCATTTTTTTTTAACCCAATTTTTATACTATCTCTCCATCTCACAGACACTGAGTGTACATTTATACTACAATGCCATAACTTCACTGATGCTTCCCATCTGTGCATTGTTTTAATGCCTGCAGTGACGACTCTGGCCAAATCTGCTGGATGAAGCAAACTCCATCTCAGAGAGTACAGTATGGTGAGTAGGTGCTGACCTGCCCCCAAAAGCTGCCCTGAGGCCAGCAGCAATCTTGCCACAGAGGTGTGCCCAAACCCACTTCCTCTCCAGCACACCCAGATACCCTCTGACTGTCAGCAGAGGAAGGCAGATAGGCTGCATGTCTGCTTTATGGAACATCTCACGGGCAGCTGTGTTCCTGCACTACAAATACTTCCCCAGCATTCCGCTTGATTCTGGTACTGTTCCAAATTCCCTTTTTTTTTTTTTTTTCTAAATTTACTGCAATGTTTGTTCATTTTCTGCTTGCACTCTTTTTATAAGACAGTATTTCCCACTGCTCCAGGCAAACCAGGCAGCTTGCACAGCTAGTTAATCATCATGAAGGTAGGTGCTAGAACAAGGAGCTGACTGGCTTTTCTCCTATCTGCAGAGCAGTTCTCTAGATGTGTTTACTGATCTATAGATAAACAAATTTCCATGTGAGAAGTTAGCACTTCATTTTTTTTTCCCCTGGCACTTGGGAGTGTAAAAAAATTTATCACAACCTTTGTGATATATGTTTTCTTTTCTTTCTAAAAACAGTGTAGCTGAGCCCAAACCTTCAAGGGAAGCACAGCTGATGCCATCAAGCTGTCTTGCCATGAGTAAGCAGAGAGAAACTATGCTGTCCATCCAGGTCTGGATGCTGGGTACGTGCAAGGGCCTGCTGATTTTGATATCAGTAGTTTAGTTCAACCATATACCAAACTGCACAAACACCCCTGGGGACCACTGGGTGTGGGAAATCACTGGGTCTTACTGGATGAGTGCCTCAGGGCACTGCCTGTAGCCTGGTCATATTTAGACAAAAAGCATACAAAGTGCAGCAGGACTGTAAGACCTCTTTAGGACACTGAATAGAGACGACTGTTTTGTAGAGATAAAGCTGAATGCTATCTGCAAAAAAGAGCAGGGCTCTTTATGTTCTATATTACGAGCTGAGATTGCCCAAATCTCTGGGCAGGCTCTGTGGTGAATGTGAGAGGTTCAATGGGGAGAGCACGCAGCAGAAGGGACAGAGGGCACTCCTGATCTGTGTCCTCCCTCTACCACCTGACTGGGAGTCTGAATGACTGGGAGTCATTCAGCAGTGAACACACACGGGGAATTACTGAACTGCTTGATGGGAGCTGTATGCTAATGGCAGAAATAGAATTTCCCCAGCACCAATCACAGGCTCAAAGCAAATGCCAACAGCCCTTTCTGCACCAAATTACAAGACCACTTCTGTTGGCTTCTGTAAAGAAAAACAAGTGGGACTCAGTCTTCAGCCAGCTTTATGATCTGTGGTTACCCTGATGAGCTAGCCAGACCAATGACTCTAAATGTATAAGGGGAGAGAGGCAGGTGCTCTGTCTATTCTTTTCCATAGCTCTTTGTAAAATCAATCAATTACATTAACCAACATGAATGACTGTGTTTTAGACTGGAATGGCTTTTTCAGGATTACAGCTATGGTTGCTTTCAGATAGGAACTCAGTGAAGTTTTATGGTTTTAGGAATAAAGAAACAATTGGAAAATACATGCTTCTTGGAATACTTTATCTAGCTGAGGGCTTTGGTGTATGGCCTTTCAGGAGGTGTTTCTGTGCACTCTTAAATAGACCGCCTGAGCTGTTAATGGCTGTCTGAGCAATCTTCCAGCCTCTCCAAAATAACCCTCTAAGAACACGATAGTGAGTAATACTAGCTTTGTAGGGTTTAAAAAATGTCTGTTTTTCTTTTGTTGTTGTTGTTGTTGTTTTAAAAGCTCCTCTTTTATTTCTACCACAGTTGTGGGTAAGATGGGATGGAGCACGAGTAAGATGCAATATTATTGTCAGCATGCATGTCGTGTTACTTTCCAATTAAAATAATCCTTGCTGGGCATATGAAAGAACTGGCTAGTTTATGCCAGTCATGACAATGTTACCAAGCTGCACTTCCATCTGAGATTTTATTTCACAGAAAACAGCAGTCTTTGGTTGTTGTTGGAATAACTACAGTTTAATACTCAGGGCTGAGCATTTTGGTAGGCATGGGAAGCTGGGACTGATCTGGAGGCTATCCATTGGGACGCAGAGTTTCAGAGCACTGCAGGTATTTTTCCTGGCCGACACAAAGCTGATGATGAATGTGCTGTTGGCCATTTCAAATGTTTGCTGTGTTGTTCAGCTGTGCCAAATCCGGCCCCTAACGCTCCCCAAGCAATTACTCTAAGAACTGCACTATGCTCTTCTAATGTCAATGGAGCTGTTAAAATCTACTTCTGCACAGACTTTGACTTATTCTGATCTGCTGGGGCAGGGAAGGCTGTCAGACTATCTGCTAGATGGCTAAACTGCTTATCAAGTGCAGCACCAATACTCAGTGTACATGGAGTTATCTGCGTATTTAGCAGCCAAACTGTGACAAGTCTCTTCTGGATATGAGCAAACCGAGATTTTTTAATAGCTTAGAATTTGGTTGGTGAAGGTTTTTTTTTTTTTCTCACAGGGCTGTCAGAACACACGTTTTTGATACAGCAGTAAATTTACTCTATCTGCTTCAAGACTTCTCGGTAAAATGCCCATAAGACTCTTTCTTCCTTCATAAGAACACATTTTCCCTCTCCTTCTGAGATACCAGCGCAGAAAATCTTGGAACACGAATGAAACCAAGCAAAAGTCACAGCAAAGTAACTGAAGACCAAAGGCTATGTTGTCTCACTATCAGATAGCTCAAAGTAACACTTGTCTGGACACCTGGCTCAACTAGAGATATTCATAGAAAAGACAGGTTTCCAAATATGATGGCATTTGTTATCTGTATTGAATGTTAAGTAAAATTAACCCAGCAAAGTCTACATTATGCCCTCTCCAGGCTTTTTTAATTAACAGCATGCTACTAATCAGTAAGCACCATCCTATTCCGATGGAAAAAAATATAAGCTAATAAGCTTGCTTTTTTTACACTCTTAAAGAACTCTAAGTGAAAAAAGAAGAGAACCAGTCAGGATCCTACAGACAGAGAGGGATACCAAGCCTGTTCACTGAGAGGTTATCTACATGAGAAGAAATTATGTGGTGCTCTGTTACAGAAGCATGTAATTAATAAACAGCTTATAGTCCACAGATTATCTTGCAAGTGCTCTGAACCAGGACTGTCAGTGCTCAGGTTGTTGAAAAATTACTACAGGACATCTTACTACTAATTAATACAATTATTGAAGTTATGTACATCCTATGTAAGAAAAGATGAATTATTCAAATATCTTTAAGAGCATATTGACATTTTAATTATACATTGGCATTAATTTAACACCAAAAGGCACTTTAAGGCTCCTTTCGACTGCAAGATTTTCTGCTGTTAAATCCCTTCAACATTTCAAAGCTCCTTCAAAAATCTGCTGCTTTAAGGCCAAGTTCTTTCCTGCCCATTCAGCATGTTTGCATTGCCCGGCACCTCCCTGCACTCAACATTTATGTCCCCAAAATGGAATGCAGTGTTATTTAGCATCCTGTCCATCAATTATTCCTTGCTGCTTCCAGACAGAGTAGAGGCCCTGTAGGGCGAGCATAGCCTGGAATGAATTCCCAGCCCCTGATAAATATGTCAGTGCTACAAGAGTCAAACAAAAGCATCAGGCAGTCTGTGTTCCTCCTCCAAGCTGTCCTCACCGGGTGGCTGTGGATGAACGCAGCTGGGAATGTTGTCTATCACACAATAGCTCCACTGCCCCGAACTCTGCGCAGCTGTCTTGACAAATTAGACATGGCCTCTTTTATTGAAAAAAGTAGATCAAGGTTCTGGGGCAGCTTTTCCCTGTTTTAGCAAGACAGGCTTCCACTGTTCGTTGCAGCCTGTAAATGGATAGCCTGACTTGAAATCTATGCAGGTGGACAATTGCAGGTCAAGGATACCTGCTGTTTCCTACAGCCACGTTTGACATTTGATGGGCTCTGTTTTAAACTTTGCCCTTCTTTTATTCGGAGGATTCAGTAGTATGGAGATGCATTTACAACGAAAAGAACTGTTGGTAGTTTTCATAAAGGAGTTTCACATTTGCATTTTTCTCCTATTATCAGTAATGTCTTCTTGTTGTTGGCATTCTTTTTGCTACTAAATAAATTACATAACTCTTGTCTCTCAGTTTAAATCCTGCTGCCTGTGTTTACACTTCTGCAAGTTAAATCTGAAACCCAAACTCTCAATGAAACATTGAAACATTTTGATTTCTGAAAAACTTAGGCACAGTGATGAGGTGTCATCATTTCCTTAGACACTGTGTGCTGGAATACACTTTACAGTGCTCCTGTCCTTGTACATTCTGTCCTACAGAAAACCTGACTCAAAGAACTGAAGCTTTTTTCTATGTAAGATTTGAAAGGAAGACTATCAACTGAGAAGGCACACTAAAGCACTGCAGTGCATTCTATTACAACCCCCCTTTTTAAGTTAAATTGGCCTTACGGATATGGCCATGCTAATGGACTTAGTTACTGTCCTTTTTTCCCTCATGCTTAGTCTACTCCCTACTTCCCTGCTCTTGTTCTCCTTAAAACTTACAAACTATGAAGGAAGCAGGTTTGAAGAAAGTTTCTGTTTCTGTTCTCAGAAATGTTTCTTCCAGCATTACTTTTCAATGATTATACATATAGTTCCCATTTTATTAATTAGTGCTGTTTTTTCTCCTGCCCACGTTTGAACTTGGGGATGCAACCTGAGATGATTAGCTGCCTCTGGCTCTGGAACTGACAGAACCATGCATGCACAATGGAATAGATGAAGGATCAGTGTCACTGCTCTGGACAGGTCTGGTGCATTCCCTTAACCCAGACTGCACAGCCCTCTTGTTTATGTCACAGGGTACCTGTAATTCCAGCATGGTGAGGTTATCAACCTTCTGGCTTATTTACAAGCAATATTAGCTTGGTCTTGTGATACAGATATGTGACCACTAAAAATTCTGCTGAGAAATCTGGTTTCATTTGACTGTTAACAGTAGTTATCTGTTAATGATCTGGTAAGGAGCTAAAGTGGCATCCTACAGCAGAGGCATTCTGTGATTAGTCTCTGTGACAAACAGATTCTGGACAAGTTGCTTATTATAGGCATTCTAGAAAAATATGCTTTTTTTTTTTTTAATTAATATATATTTTAGCATTTCACCTAGGCAGCTAGAATATGTGACAAACATGAATCAGGTGTCCTGTAGAATCAGGTATGTTTACAGTAAGGTGATGATAGTCACCTAAAAAGATTTAAAAAATCAAACCTATATGGCTTTGTTTAGTATATGCTCATCCAATCTGCCACTTTTTAAATCCTAAGGGCAAAATAATTAGGTTTTAATCTAGATGTGAATGTGCAAAAATGGACTAAGTCCATTTAAGTCTTCTGTACATGCAATCCCTTTGCACAGCATGGCAGCTTCAAGTAAGCAAAGCCCTCACTTCCAATCTCAGCCAAATGCTAATGGATCAGACAGGGCAGATTTGCTACTCCCCTTCTTATAACACTCATCAGACTGCGTAGAGGAAACTTGAATGTACAGAAAGTGAAGAATCAGATCTGATTTTATCTTCATTGCTTCCTCAGTACTTGAAAGTGTTAGTGAGTGGCAGAGTACTTGCAATCTGTTTTATGTTCATGGGGACAATGGTTTGAGACAGGAGAAAGAATAGCAGCATTTGTATAGCTTCCTCCATATGTTTTGTGTAGACAGGGCTTCCTGATCCTCATCTGGGCAGAGCTGACTATGGTGCAATTCCTTCTTGGATCAGCCTAACCCTTTTTTAAAAGCGACCATTTCCTTCTGACCTTGGTGTAACTGCAACACAGACAAACCACAGACGCAGCATTTGCTTCACCTGGAAAATTCTAACTCTCCCCCTCAGACCTGCAAACACAGACTCAGAATATAGTCATGGCAAATGCTGTGCTGCTTTAAACCGTCTTCTGAATTAATACAAACTGCTGGCAAGGTAACAATGAGCTCTGCCTCCCTCCTCTGATAAGACATATTTTGAACCTTTTAGATTCTTGTGCATATCAGCACACAGTAACATTCTGTGCAAAAGAAAACCTCTGCAATGAAGTTCCTGGTGCAAAACTTGGCCTTTCTACGATCGACACTGGCAGATTAACTTATGCGAAAAGAGTCCAAAGCTTTGCTCTGCTATAGAATTTTCCCTCTCATTTCATGATGAAAGGATCTTGTTAAATCAGCACTTTGCACTTATTGTTGTAACCGTACCTGAAATCTCATACAATTCTGTCTCCCTGGAGCAGAGTCTGTCCTAACATTTGCAGACTCTCCAGATAGCACTGTCAGCACTTAGTAAATCTTTCAAGTAGTGATAACCTCAGTAAAAATTAGTAACGCTGCCACTTGTGTACAACAAAAAACATCATCTGGAGGCAGTTTGTGGAAGGATCAGCCCGTGGGCTTCCCAATTATACATCCCTCTCCAAATTATTGACTAGTGCTAAAGATACTGAACTCTGTACCTCCTGAGGGCTGCAATTATTAACTGTTTCATGTGAAATAACAGACACTAACAGATACCATATCTACAGGAGCATTCTGGACATCCAAACAGCAGCTATTAACAGTATAAGCTATGTGCATCACATCCTGCTTCTAATCAGTTTTTTACCATTGGCATGCTGGTACTGAAAAAAGGTTTGGTTTTGTTATGAAAAGGAGATACCGTCTCATAATGAGCACTGACACAAATGAGAATACAAGCATTAAGGCTGCTAAAAATAATGCTATGCTTCTATTGGTCAGTGCCCAGGCAAACCATGTCCACCTGAATGCTGCAGAAAATAAACAGTATAAAGAAATCATAATCTAAAGCCAAGTTATGAACACTGTCAATAAATGCAGGCTCTGTACATTTGAGGAATGAATGAGAAAACTGAGCAGTTGGCTATATTTGTGCTAGCAAATCTGGTACTGGAAAAGCATGAAGCATTCCTAAAGGGAGGCAAAAGGGATAGGAGACAGCATAGAAGGGCCAGCAAGGTGATGAGAAAATCACTTTGTATTCTTCACACAGGCCTCTCCATCAGTGGTATAGGTATGATGTACCTAGGTCCCCTATGGTTAGTAGAATGACTACAGACACAGCTACTGGGGCACTACTGGGTGTACAGGTAAAGCCTTGGAGCTCTTCGCAGGAGGAGCTTCATGACTGCCAAGGGTGGGAGGGAGGCTCAGTACAATGGCAGCAGAAGGGAAGGTTAGACTGCGAGGTTAGGAAAACTCTATCGACAAAGGTGAGAAACACACAATTAAATCAAGACCAAAGCAATTAAATCAAGGGTAAAACACAGCAAGAAAGGAAACAAAACATAAACATACTCTAGAACATAGGTTGTTTTGTTTTGCTGTGGGTTTTTTTTCTTTTTTTTTCTGTGGAGGAGATGGAGAAAAGGAAAGAGGGTGCGGTCTGCCCAATCAGAACTGTTTTTTTTTTTTTTTTTTCCATTTGTTTGCAATGAGAAAAGCAGATTTCTTAATGGCAACAATGAAAATGCCAGTGGGATAGCAATGCATAATTCCCACTCTACGGGTTGCACTACACATTTCCATCTTAGCGAGAAATGTGAGGTAGCTCAGAAACAACAATCCCAGAGTATATTTAGCTACTAAAACTGTGGCACACAAATGTCACATTCCCATGAGTCAACCCTTTTAAAGAACCCCCCTCTTCACGCCCCCACAGATATTCCCCAAGATGCCTGCACTGAATTAAAAGTGAAGCATATGGATGGATGTGACATCATCAAAGCGCCCGTGTTACAGACAGAAAAAGCAGCAAGTGTATTTTGTACTATTAGTACAATTGGTAACAATTATATGTATGGGAAAAGAAAGTAAACAGTGTCTGAAGGATTAGACAGAACCAATGAAGAACACCACAAAGCACTTTGCAAAATGAAGAGAAAATGTTAAAAAGAAAAAGAAATGTTTTTTTTTTTTTTTCTGTGAATGTGCAAAAATAAAACACAGAAAAAGTGAAAACAAAACCTTGATAAAAGAATAGCAAGCTTAACATTTTCTGATTTAATTTTGTGCAAGAACTCTTTCCTTTGCCCTTTTAAAACAACTAATCAATAGTAATTTTAGAGCCGTGCAGCTTTGGCTCGGCAAGGCAAGGAGTGACAACACACAAGTAGATGGTAATGGCAAACAACCATGCGGTCACCTCTGCCGCCATTGTTTTGATTGCGTGTAGACTGCTTCCAGCTTTGTCAGTATTAATAATTAGGCACTGAAGAATGCATGATATTTAAAGGACCTTGTCACGTGCTAATAGAGCACTTTGGTAACCATCAGTCCCTGAGGAGGGAGCTACTGAATTTCAGCCATCTCACCAGTCAGGGAATTGAAGCAAGTATTACTCAAATTCAACAGATGTACTTTTATTAATATTTTCAATGCATGCTCCTCTGAAAGCTGCTGCTGGCATACAAGATGCTTTTAAAAGACAGCTTTCCAGCTACTAAGCAGTGTTTTGCATAAGATTTGAAAAGTAAAAATCCACACATAACAAATAGTGGCATTAAAATGCGTACACTTTTCTGTGTTCTTTTGGGTATGTAAGGGGCCGTGCCTTCCACTATTGCTGGATTCTGACCTACAACCCCTGACTGACACCAGCAGAAGGGCTGGGTGCAAGGATCTTTTCCTCCCTTCCTCACCAAGTCTGCCTAATGACATCTCAGGCAGGAGAAGAAAACCACCACTTACTTTCAAAGACAGAACACTATTTTCTAAGAAATATCCTCTCACTTCAAGCAGTTTGAATACCAGGTGTTACTGAGACTGGAAGAAAAAGGAAAAAAAAAGAACTTTATTTCTTTGATTGTCAGCATTATCACTGATTTACTGCTCAGACAGAATGGAGAGGGAGGTAAATCACGTTGCCATCTCTAAAGAAAGTTTATCTGCTTTCTCTCTTCTACATATCCAACACCCAGAAATAACTTTTTCTAAACTGCCTTTCTGCAGCTGAAGAGCCAGGGCAGAGGAATAGGGTTCAGATTCAAAGAAATGAGGACAGTCTCGCAGACTGAACTTAAGTTCGAGAGTTTGGAATCTGACTTTTTATCTTCAACACCCACAGATGCTCCTCCCTCATATTACGGTTTTGAGTTGTAGCAAAGGAAGCTGCATTACTTTCACAGAGGCTCTGCAGCCTCTGCAGGGTGCAGAGGAGCTCTGTGCTTACCTTACAGGTAAGCCTGATTGTTCAAAAATTCACATTGTTTTTTCTTTGGATTTGCATTTAATCTCCCAGAATGTCTATAGAATCAAGCTTAGAAAAAAAAAATATCTGGGAATAGATTTTATAAAACTGAGTGGAAAGAAAAGAAGTAAATGGCAGTTTGTCTCTTTTTTTTTGCAGGAAAAGTGAATTGCTGGAAGGTGGGACACAAATTCATATCTTTTGCTTGAGGGAATCCAGATCTTTGTGTTCCCTTTCCTGCCATCAAGCCTAAACACCACGGCTACTAGATTAACGATCACCATGGCATCCCAGGAAAATTTACTGCATCTTCTGCTTAATTTCCAGTCTCCTCAGCTGGAAAACTGCTACAGGCTTTGTCTCTGCTGGGTCAGCCAGGTGATGCACAATGCCCCTGTGGCCAGGAGCTGCAAAAGCTCCGTAAGGAGTTCCATGAGAAATCCAGGACATCCCAGGACTGTTGGAGACGCTGTGTGTCTGGGGCTGTAGTGAACACCAGGCTCAGAGATCACAGTCCAGACCACCGTCAGCTGTTCCTGCAGCTGTGCTGAAAACTGAACTGTTTTCCAATGTTAACGTGCTCATTACTCCCTGTTGGAAGTTTCTGCAGTGACGCAGAGAACTCAGGACTCAGTGGGTTAGACAGAGGGAAGGAATATGATTTAGTAACCTACTAGTTTGGGCTGACAATTCAAAGCAGTAGGTCTGGCATGCCAGTAGCCTCTCCAGGAACAGCTGATGCTTTCATCTAATGAGTTTTTCATGTAAAATGCATGAACAATAGAGACTGGAATCCACATTTCAATTAATATTTTAAGTGTTTTTTATAAAGTATTCATAGTAGAAAGGCCTGAAGCTCATGTGTGCTTCTGCTCCCGGTGAGTGCCCTAACCACACAGCAAGTGAGTTTTGCTTATACCCATCCTCCTCCTGGTCCACTGAGTACTTAATTAGTGCATACAGAGTGAAACATCTTGGGCAGAGAAGAAATTGAAAGAAGAGATCTAAGAACACCCTGGAGAAGAATAACAAAGACTCAAATCTCTCTAGGTAGAGGAGATATTTGAACCTAGGCCCCCTATTTACAAAGGCACCATTTTAACCTCATTCAGATAGGAATGGGAAGCAGCGGGAAGAATTTTGGAGGGCCATGACAGAATTACGAGGCACCACCATGCTCGCTCAGAAGAAAAGCTTCTCTTTCACTAAGCAGGTTCAAGTGGCAAGCTGAAGCAACTCTCTGCTTAATACTTTATATGCACAGCAAAGTGGGATTAGAGGCCAAACAACAGGGCTGCCCCTTGTCTCAGGCACAATGGTGCTTCAGCACAGGGCTGAACATGGAATAATGAACCTAAAGCAAAGCACCATTTGGGGCTTTAAAAACACAACAGAGAAATGCTCTTCACCAGCAACCACCCAAGTATCTTTTGAAAATCACTAGTGATGATCTCAAAGGTGTTTCATGCCCAGGTCCCACTGAGGACAGTGGGACTATGGGTCCAGTGGCTAGGACCAGTGTCAGCACAACTCCACCAGTTAAACGGGCACAGATCTCAGAGCTTCAGTACCTCTGATGGCCAAAGAGAGATGGAAATAATGTGAAATTAAGCTGAGACCTGCTGTGCTTCCCCAGGAATTCAGGAAAAAAGACAGTATGAAAATACACCCTTAGGAACAATGGCAAGCTGTGCATCTCCCTTTGACAGACAGTGAGGAAGATCAAGTTTAAAGAGAGCTAAGTCCCCATTGTTTCCCATGCACTGGCACAATACACACAGCAAAGACACACATTTCTATTTGTTTTGTGTGGTTTCCTCAGGCAGTGAATTATCTAGGACTGAGTTTGAGATTGGCTGTTTAGTTTCAGACTTTACGATAAGCTTTTAATTATAGCACAGGAGTTTTATTACATGTTGCTCAGAGCCAGCTGGAAGCACTTACACTTCAGTCCTCCCCCCCTCCCTCCTCACCACAGGAAGTCATTTCTAAGGCCTTACCCTTCTTGTCTTGATGATTATGGGATGAAACTGCCACATATGGATCTGTATTTTCGGATGAACCAAGCGGATCCTTCCAATCCAGCATGCGTCCCCTAGCATCATAACCCTGTCGAGCCCAAGAGTCGGAAGAGGTGGTGCTTGGAACTAGTGAACTGGAATGTCCTGTTACATTATAAATACAGGTAGGGAAGACAAGGCTCAATTAGTCACTTACCACGCCACCTTATGCTCAGGAGCACAAACTTTGATCTTCCTCATGTGTGAACCTCTTAGGCTGAGCAAGGCTTCAAAGTCCTTGCAAAGCACTGCCCAAGGAAGCACAGAATTTGGACCTTCCCCAGTGGCCAGCCTGATAATGTCAATGACTGTGCATATTCAGTTGGCTGCAGCTTAGTTCATGGTTGTTTTTTTGCCCAGCAGTGTTAAAGGTATGCAGAGCATCATGAGGATGCTTTGCTTTAGTCAAACATCCTTTGGCTGGATTCTGCACATCAGCTTGTACAATGCCAGAGTGCCAGTTCACACTGGCTGGTAGTGGCTTAGGTTGAAAAACAGCTTCAGAGACAACTTAAGCATTAAAATGGAACAACTTCAAGCATGGCCCAAACCAGAGAGGTATGCCAGAAGAGCTGCAACATAGATGTTCTCTAAGGGAACAAGACTGCCCAGAAGTAGCACACTGGTGCTGGGGCATCAGACTCAGGGTGGGGCTGGAAGATGTGCTGGGTTCATGCCCACTTGCACCATCGCCACTGGTATTGTCTGAGCTGGCGCTGTAAAAGAGGTAAGGACTGCTAGCATGAAGCTGCACATTATTTCTCAAATTAACAATGAAGAAAAGAGCTTACTATGTAAAACTGGCAAAGAACCCATAACTACCATGGTCTCCACATCTCACTTGGCTGGTAGACCTGTTAGGACAGAGGCATGGCATTGCTCGCTTGCTGTAGGCCCCTTTGAATGCCTGCATGCTCATTCTGAAGAAAATTTAGGATGTGATCTGCTTTGCATTTGTCACATAGGCTGCTGGAGGTCAGCACACACCTCTAGACCAGAAGAGAGGATTACAGTCCAGCGATGATGAGTTTTACATCTGCTCTAGACACTGTTATGGCTGAAAATGGCTGAGGAATTCCTCACTGTTTGAATAGATCCTAACAAACAGCACACAAATAGGACATAAGCTGTTGTAGGCACTAAACAGCATTAACACTGGTTTGGCTGGGGCATAAATATATTTGCATCTTTGTAAACTTCATCCCAAGAAGTAGGTCAGCACCCAAAATGCAATGTGCTTGAAGTTTATGGTCTCTGAATGCTGGCTCTAACCAAGATGTCTCAGTGGCTTGTTTGATCCTTGGCTCCTGGGAAAAAGGACATTGAAACTCCCTCCACACCACATTTTGACTTTAAAATCACTTGCTTCTGAGAGTTCCCTTTCACTACATGCACCAAAATGTCTTATCTTCAACAGGACTCAAACTGCTTCTGTCCTTGATATGGAATAACTCAATATTCCCTTACCTGCTTTCCTGAAAGAGTAGAATCAGATCATTCAGACAAAAAGGCAGATAATATCTTTTTAGATTACACTGGACAGACAAAGAGTAGTCCTCCATTCTCCTGCCTCCTTTGTAATAGCCTAGCAACCTAAATTAGATTTCAGTCCTCTCCATGGGGAGGAGGCCAGTCACCAGACTACTGACTGTTCTAGCAAGGACTCTTCCCCTCTCCTTCACCAAATATTACACTTCTCAGAAAAAGCATTTGAGGTTGGGGCAGAAGTACACAAGGAGCCCAGATTTGGAGCTGAGTTTACAGAGCTTGAAGAGAGGAAATTGTGCTTGTCATTTTTAAATCATCACTGGACACACATAAAGCTTCACGATGTTGTACCTTGAAAAGGCTGCTTTAGGTGGATTTTCCATCGGTGCTTCAGCTCATGCTCTCAGAGCCATGTGCACAGAGAGCTAATGAATCTAAGGTTCCCAATTCTCTTCTAGCCATCAGAAATCTAAATCTTGGACACCAGTGTGTCCAAGTTTTGATGCAAGCATGCACTTCACTTTATCTAGACCTTTTAACAGCTTTGTGAGGCTAAAATGTTGATGAAATCAACAAAAAAAATCTGTGGCATCTGCTAGGATGCTGCTGTGATTTAGAAGATGTCCTGGTGAATACTAATGATTTTGGAAGGCAAGAAAATACCTGTAGCTCCTCTGCATAATTTTGAGGAGCACTTTTGAATTGCTACACACTTCAAACAGGACATGGACAGAACAAACTCCTGTAACTATTATGCTTTGCAGCGAAAGTTGGCCGATTCAGTATTCTCACCATTGAATCTACCTTCAGATACCATAGCAAATCATAAACATGATTAATTGGGCATTGGACCTCAGTCTGAAGGCTTATGTTGACAAGGGAACTGTTCTACTTTCTATCTCTTGTGGTAGGAAGTGTGGTCTCTCTAGCCATCTTTCTTTAACAGCAAATCAGAGGCTGCATTTTGTTGAAAACTGAGCTTTAATTTTGCTTAAATAGGAAAGAGAACCCAAATATTATCCACTTTTAAAGGTTCCTATAAGCCACAGCATAGCTGGAAACACTGATAACCCAGCTAGATGGATGACAGACCGTGATCCAAACTTTATGCTTGCATCACCGAAGGTCTGCAGGGCTGCCTGTTTCCAAGAAGACAGGTAGAGGCCCCATGGGCTGAAAACACGTGCCCTTCTGAAGCAAGGAAATGCTGGAGCGTGAAAGCTTTCACTTCTACATCATTTCACGCTTGTCAGTTCCTGTGCTCATTCCCAAGAAAGAAGAAGAACAATGGGACAGAGAACAGGCCAGAAAACGGCTATGAAATTTCCTTGTCTTCTTTTTCCTAAGGACTAAGTCACATCTCCAAATTAATACCCCATTAAATGACCACAATAATGTGTACAGTATTTGATCAGCCTACAAATAACACTGCACTCAACATGAGAAAGCAATTAATCAGAGCTGGATATAGAGGCAGAAGAAAATCTTGCCAAGTAGCAATCATATTTTATACCTGTCTTTGATATGCATTTTTATGCCTATTTTAGATGTGTTTGAGGGTCAATTTTAAGAAAAAGCCGTAAATATGTTTAAAGAAAAACATTTCTTAATACAGCAATCTAGAGGAAATACATGCCCAAGGGACACATTTTCAAAAAAAAAAAAAAAAATCCTCAACCATATGCTGCAAATACATGGAGAATTTCCTAGTAATGGAAAGCTAAAGCTTTGTGAAGATACTAATGTATGCCAGATGGTAGTTAGGTAGTGAAGGGTTTCACACAAGCGGAGAAATCAGTCTCTTTGCTCTGTTACTAATGTGCAAGTATAGTACACACTGAGAAACAATCCTCCACGTGAAATCAAGATAAACGTTCTTCCATTTGGTAGAAGCAGGGAAGGAGCAGATTAAGCAGATTAACAACTTTCCTTACCGGAGCAAGATCTGCATTCTGGAAGCGTTTACTACTGGGCAGCGCTACCATGCTGGATACCGTAAGCAGTATCACTGAGTCTCGTAAGCAGTCAGTCCCACTGGGTGAATTTCACCTTTGAACCGAGCGGCACCACAGATGTATTAGGTAGTTAAGTTTCTCTCATAAACAGAGAAAAGACTGGAGTGGCAGGCAGTGTACTCCTAGCCCTTTCACATTCAGTCACTATTAAGCCTTTACAGAGTACTGTATAGTTTGCAACACCGAGAGGATCTTGTTTTCCTTTTTCCCATCGCACCATTTGTACCACTCTGACTGTGTAAACTGGTTTTGCTACAGTTTTAAGAGTCTTTCCCTCTATAGCCAGCATCTCTATGGCTGGTACCTCTATGTTAGTATTAGCTAGAGTTTCTTATATATAAAAACCACAATCCTGCCTTTGTTTTAAAACAATCCATCTGAAAACTGCAGAGACGGTCCTTTTCAAACCACTTTGTTCGGAGGAAATATTCGAAACTCAAAATAGACACACTTCAAGAAAGATCTGTTTTAGGTTGCTTCCACTGTTTGCAAAAACTCTTCATTTGGAGTGCTGTAACCAAGCATAAAACCATAGAACCAGCATAAAAGCTCCTAAGATCTACAGGCATGGGTAATGATTCAACAGGGCTGTGCTTTTACAACTACAGCTCAATTGGAAGTGCACTTGTAAAACAGAAAGAGATTTTTTCAGCTTTAAAACAAAGACAGGGATTCAATACGTATTTGATGGTTGCTCTAATATGCACAAGTCATTAGGTTCTCAGAGGTTAAGACGTCCGCACACTATTCTATTAACAACTATAGCAACCTAATTAGACAATTAGTAGGAAAGGCTAAATCAATACTACAAAGAGAGAAAGGGATATGACTAGGGGGTAAGATAAGGGCCCAATTCACTAAGAACTGAATGTTTCCAACGATAATTGAAGCTGCTTACAATTTTATGGAAGAATCTAGGCTAATCTCTTTGTTTAAACATGCGTCTCTTTCACCATTCTTCTCTGACCTTCTGCAGCAGATCTTCAGCCTGCTGTCTTCTTCTTGAGTGTCAAAAGAGATATAATTGAACAGCCACCTGAGTGGGCTTTGCAGTTTCTTACTTGTTTACAACCGACCATGGGAGACTGCCCTAGAAAAAGGATCCCACCTGCCAAATTCAGGAAGAGGCTAATGTCAAGAATACAGCAATAAAGGGCTTGATTCTCCCTTCAGTTACACTGCTACAGATAGGCAATAAGTCAACCAAAGCGTGATGATTTGTGGTGGTGTAAATCAGCTGAAAGAGGTAATCAAGCTGTAAGACTTTTTTTTGCACCTGGAGCTTCAGATGCCTTTGGATATATTTAACCCAGCAGAAGCACTCTAAGCATTCGCTTGATTGGCATCCTGACATATCGCAGTTCTGAGGTTTAATCTGAAATACCATTTAGTTACATGTTTAACAGTAAAAGGCACCATTTATAAAATTTTAGTTTCCTCAAGAAAAAAAAATATCACTCAGAGCAGATGTAATATGTAGCAAACGTGAGCATGTCTACCTAGACTGGTTGACTGTCTAGTGCTGGACTTCTTTACGCTCCTCATGTGGAAGATCAACAGAAGTGACAAGCTCTTTTAGTATTTTGTCCTCATAGGTGAAAAGAAAGACTGACTGCAGAAATAGCAGTATTTCAGCTGGACCCATAATGGGAAGAGCTGTCTCGCTTAGTGACTGTGGATCAGGATCTACCTGTGAAGAGTCACTGAAAAAATCTGCAAAAGATGCCACGAATGGGAATCAACGTTCATGTTGGGTCATCATTTTCAACTCACATTTGGCAGTGGGATCCTATTTTATGAGCTGGATTCATTCATGTAAGGACAGTAGACTGGACTTCTTTTGTAACCCATGTTACCTAGGACTGCAGCTTTTTTTCACTTTGTCACTCATTCGAACCATTTTTTTTCCTGCCTTCTCAGTCAAACCAAAATATCAACTTTGGATGAAGTCTGAATTGATATGGTAGCTGATTGGGATACAGGTTTGCTGCCTACAGCTATAACTGTGCAGCCTTCAAGCATAGTAGCAAAAATGCTAAGACACTTCTGGCATATTAACAATGGGCTCAAGGCCATTTTCTTTTTCTTTAGATTCAGCAGTATGGATTTTATTATTACTACTTGCTCTTTAATTACTGCTCTGTGCCTTGATTATATACCAATTTCAACTGCAAGCTGTATATGCAGACGAAACAATCAGTCTTTCACGCATTATGAAGTCTCAGCTTGCCTTTGATTTTGTATATTTCCCTAATTGGTTTTCATTATCATACTTGCAAACAAGTTTCACTTGCACATTTTCTATTTCCTGATTAAAAACAACATGGGAAATTTTATTTATTTCTTTATTTTAAATGCTGAACAGTACTGGTGTACCTCCAGTTATTTACATTCTGCTGCACTGAGTTATCATTGGTTCTGTTTGTACCTACATATTTTGCATGCATGAGGTGAAGGGATCGATCTAATGTGCATCATCACAATTTCAAACTAGTCTACCTCTATTTATGTTCTAAACATATAGTTATTTTGCCCCAGCTCTAATGAACATTTAGTCTTGAACAGCCTGGAAGTAATTTCACAAGTAAGTTCTCATCCCACATGGAAATTCACCATTGACTTCATTGCGAACAACATCACACATCCCTGTGAGCACTTGTCATTGTTCAGGTTGCCGATAAGGAGAAGCTATTGCAAGATGAATCTAGGTTTGAATTTGATTTCATCATTTACTCTTCAATAATTCCTCCAGAAGACACTTTGCACTCCCAGTGCCAATGTAATCCACTTTCAAACAAAGAACAAAGTGGTGCAAAGAACTGCAACTGCAGATTAACAGCTGCCTGGAGGGAAACTGCTACCCTAAGCTGGCAGAAATGCTTCTTTTCAGCTTTGATCACCTAATTTGTTGTGCAAATTCCATTTTTTACAGACCAGGCACCATGGAGTATTGTGATACTGCAAGAACGGATAACATAAATGATTCACTGCAGAAGTGACCAAAACTTTCTTAACTCAGGGTGTAACCCAATCTCAACTGACATGGGTAATGATTAATTTTTCTTAAGAGAGGTCTCTCTATCACCCAGGGACAGTTCTGATCCTTTCCCAAAGCTATCGTTGACTAGCTGCTGGAGCAGTCGTGATACCAGCCTGAATACCTCATGAGTGGGATGTGAGCTATCTTGTTTTTCCCAGGGAACAGATAATATGCATCACTGTATCCAAGTCTTTCTTTGTCTGTGTACTCAGATGAAGCAAGCTCTTAATCATGCCTGCTGGAGTGCCAGTAAAATAAACCATCTTAAGCAGTTTTGAGAGAGGACTAGAAAAGAGGGAATGCAAATGAAGAGGCATTACTTTTTTTCACTTGTGATTAGTGAATTAGGCCCTCAGATGGAAGACAAAACAAATAAGAAAAGGTTAATGGCACTTTGACTAGAGGAACTACTGGTTAACACAAGGTTCCAGGGAGACTTTTTAAAAAACACCCATAAACTGACCATACACTGTGTTGTAAGACATTTCATGATCAGGTGAAGCAGTTGAAATGTCTATGAACAAAATAAATTGGGAAAAACAAAACAAAACAAAACATTAAGTAAGACAAAAAATATGAAAATACTTAAAAGTTAAGTATAAAGTAATTCCTCCAAAATGGATTTGCTGTCAGTAAATAAAAAAACTATGAGCTTTCTTACCATTCAGGGCTACGAAGGAATCTGAAAGACAAATAACAGGGAAAAAAAGTCATTATTTCTCTTTCACTTTTTTCCTTTTTAGTACTTTACTGCTAGCAATCTTTTATGCTTCAGCTGATATCTGTATGTATGTGATTATTACACCAAGAACCTGTGCAAAATGAGTATTCAGAAATGCCTGAAAACAACATCTGTCTTTAAACGCATTCATGGCTGGACCCACACAAGTAACACCAAGCAGGAAGCCCAGCTTTCTCCCTGGCATGCTTTTTTTTTTTTTTCTTCTTTTTTTTGCAAGATCAAGTCCCGTTCCAGTGTAAGGCACCATAAATGATGCAGCCAGTATCATGAGTTGATGAGGACAAAACTCACATGATCCAAGACCTCATGAAGTAGTAAAACCAGCCAGATGAACATCCACCCCTGTGCAATGTCAAGGTTCGGTGTACCATTTAGAGCTAAAGAGCTATTTAAGCAGGGTATTTGCTGTTTGCTAGCTGCACAGGGATCTTTCTCCATGAGCACAACTTGCCCTTTCTAAATCACTTCTTCCCCTTTTATGTGCAGCTGATGTCTGATGGACTCCACTGCTGTCTAACCTATTTGCCCAAGAAGAGCAGAAATAAGTTGATAGTTGAAAAGGACTAAGTTGTACCAGCTGGGAAATGACCTAGTTTTGGTGCTATACTGTTTCACACGGAGGACAAGAGGGACTGTGTATACCTCCTTCAAAAAACTTAGAGACAGTGTAAGTGACCCTGTCTTAGGGGACAGGCAGAGGGAGGTGTAGCTGAGACAAAGGCATGTAGTGGTGGAAATCCTTGTAAAGCCACAACCACAATTATCACAGTAGTAACTGAGGCTTGAACAAGGACAGGTTCTTTGTTCAGTACTTGTAAGCATTTCAGTGCCAAACATAAATGTTTATGCTTCCAGCTCTTGCTGTCAGTATGTAATGTTTATCATTAAAATTTCTTAGGCAGAAACAGTGGTGCTTGACTCTTAACACTGCCATGTTTTCCAGCCTATGTGTAAAATTCACTAATATTCACAAGCACAGCAACTCCCACTTACTGATTCAGAACAAAAGCTGAAGATATATTTCACTGTCTCCCTGATCTGCATAGGAGTGCAATTCAAGTCACAGTCTACACCAAGAAACCAAGCTCCTTCTTCACATCTACATAAACAACCCAGCCACCATGACTGATAGAGACAATGAACAACCAATTCATTATTTCATTGCTGTGATCAATATCCTCTAGAACAGAAGTCTTCTCATTATATAAAGTCCAGAGTTTGAATAAATCACACCAACTGGGCTATTTAAATACATCTAAACAACAGTTTCATTTCTGTCATCTTTAACTTCATCTGCATCTGCATCTTTAACTTCAGTTGCAATCCCTGCTGTGGCTTACACTGCTATCAAGGAACGTCCAATGTCTAACTGGTAATGGTGATTTTATGGCATTCAGAAAGATGCTGTTACACATGGTAAAAAGAAGGCAAAAGCTTTGCTTACTTTGGCAGTCCCCCAGGCCATCTGTATTGCCATGTTCTATGTCCTGCTCAAACACCAGCCTAAATAATAGAAAGAAACATAACGGCATGAGTAACAACTGTCACAGGACTACCAGAAAAAAAATTGTCGCATCTGCAGCTGAAATAAAGACACATCATGAAACTGGACATTTCTTTGAATCTTTCGTAAAGTGTAAAAAAAAAAAAAAAACAACACACAAACAAACTGGAAACTTAGGCCTTCAAATTGTTTGTCATCAGGAAGTGATTCCTCGGCTTCTTCTTTGAAAACCCACTGTGTATCTTTTTGTCAAGGAAGGCAAACATTCATATCTTTTTAAATTGTTAACCATAAAAAAAATGACATTGTCAGGAGCAATTATGATCCTACCTTGACTTGTCCATACAGCACCAATACTTTGACATAAGTAGGAAGCTAACCTACGAGTTAGGTACTGTACTGGGGCAACATAATCTGCATTTTCAAAATTATTTAAGTATTGCAGGTTGCAGGTCATAAGGTCCAGAGATCACAAAGTGAATTACAATGAATCTGAGGGCCTCTACTGATAAATATGTGTAGGCTTTCCTAGCTGGCATGCCCAACTTAGGCTTTTAACCTGTGCCAGACATTTTGTGAAGCTGCTTTTCCAAGTTCCAAATATGGTAAAAGAGGAGTGCAAGAACCTTGGAAAACCTCCAGTACAAGCTTTTGTCTACATCAGTTAGGATCTTGCTGTTGAAGCATAATTATCCCTGCATACACATAATTCCCAGAACTGTGTTCTTAAAACTCCTGCTCAACTGTCACCTTCTCCAGGAAGGCACCTGTTGTCTTGCTGGATAATTCAGAAGTTCAACTGACATCTGAAAGTTGATCTGCACCTTCTTCCTAAGTGCTGTGCATTGGTAGAGAGTGACCTGCCTTGCTCACCTGCAGACTGAACCACTACGAGTTATACTGCCTCTGTCTCACAGAATCACAGAGTTCAGGGGCTGGAAGAGACCTCAGAAGATCATTTAGTCCAACCCCATGCTAGACCAGCATCCCTGGAACAGCTTGCAAAAGAGTCCCGGTGGGTTTTTAAATACTTCCAGTGAAGGAGACTCCATGACCTCTCTGTAGCCTGTTGTAGCGCTATGTCACCCTCAAATAAGTTTTCTTCTCATGGTCAGATGAAACTTCTCATACAGCAGAAGAGCTACTTTTGATGGTAAGGTGTATAAGCCCCCTAAAACTTGTCCTGGCCAAGAGCAGAAGTCTCAAGTACTTCAAGAATGCTGAGAAACCCTTATATGCACAGAAGTGCACGTTAATGTTATTCTACAAAAGGACCAGTTCCCACTTCTGTGATAAAGTATATTCAGACAGATAAAGCTACAATATCCACAATGGACAAAACAACTGGAATTTAAACAGGTAATTAAGACCATGGAATAAACAAAGGAATGATAACTCATCCAGTACAGAAGTAGGCTTAAGTTGGATTGGCTGTGAGGCTGCTGTGGTTGTGTGATGTTTGTGCCACACTGGAGTTAAGCTGTATTTTCATAGTGTCAGATGTAGCCCAGGAATATGATGTTTAAAACAGATCTGCTCTCTACAAGAAGACTTAGGTAATCGTATTTAAACAAAACTTCACAGAGTTTCTATTATTATGAAATAATTAAATTCTACTGTTAACCAAGGGGAAATCCAGCCCCTCTCTGAATCTACTTTAAGCTTTTTCTGTGTCCTGTGATTCCTCTTAGTAATGCACAGTAAATTAGAAGGACTGGTTTTGTTTCCAGTGGACAAATTGCTACAGTAATCTGATTTGGATTCTATTGCCTCTTTAATCAGCTGTGATGGCTCCAGTGTGGGCTGGTCCAGACACAGCCATCCAGTTCCCTCTTTTCAACAACACGTGGGCTTTAGTACAGCTCTTTCATTTTGTTCTTCCTCTTCTTTCAGCAGTTACCAGTCAGCTGAGAGTTTACACCAAAAAAAAAAAAAAAAAAATCGTGAGAAATTTCAGAGAATGCAAACCGGGCAGGAACAAATACTTCACACATTTTTCTTCCCCGAGAGCCCCACATTTCAAAAAGCTCAGTCCAAGTCCCCCTGGCGCCACTGCCACTGCCTCGTACTTTTCCAGCAGGAGTCATTACTCACTTAGCACCAAGGACCAGCCGTGTGCACGCCCCACTCTCCTTCACCCAGCCGCAGTAGGGGTCTCTGGATGCTATGCAGGCCCTTGAGAAAAAAGCAGAGGAAGCATTTTGGATTGCTCTCGTGCCTGGCACGCAGGCTTCTGACAAGAGATTAAGTGCTGGCCAAAGTACATACTTTTTGCATTTGCCATGACGCTCACACCGCCCCAGGGGAACCTTGATGACACAGGTGGAGAAGGCAACGTAAAGGGAGCTGCTGGGTTTGTCAAGCTGCATGGCCACAATACGCTTGTCTTCCATGCCATCGTAACTGCACCTGATTTGACACAGTGAGAAACAGTCACAAAAGAGTTCTGCTGGGAAACCAGATGAAAAACTGACGGCTCCTCAATCAAAGGAAACAATGACCAGAAACTGAACCTGAACAAGACAAGGTGGAAGAATAAACAGCCACTAAAAACACTAATAAAAAGACATACAACTAAGTATTAAAGGGCATGGTTCAAGGGAAGGAGAGGTGGAGAGAGACTGCAAACCAGACGTGCTTTCTAAGAGCCCTTCAGTTTTTAAGTTTATTCTTCTCCAGCACTCAAAGTAATTGAAATTTCTGCATGCTTATGGCCCACTTCAGTGTCCCTTCAGGCATATTTAAGGAAGGTTAAAATGCCAGAAATTTCCCTTGGAGATTATCTTGCTGGTTGATGAGTTATTTGGAGAGGAATCGTGCTTTTTATAGGATTAGAAAAATAATCTTCCTCTGCAGAATTTCTTTCAATGATCTGTCAACTGCTGCATAGGATAGGCTATTGTCTGTACATACTGGGTGAAAAATATTTTATTTCAATGTAGAGGCTGATAACCAGACATCCCTCCAAACAATTTAAAACTACTCAAAAAAACTTGGCTTCTCTACCTACTTCCCTTTTCGTGGGACAACTTGCTGTCCGGGAAATCAGAAGTGTCAAAAGTTACCCATACACGAGTAAAAAGAATCAGATACACACTTTTCAGGATTGTAGATGTTCATCTCCTCCAGGAAAAGGCTGTCATTTAGGAAACCGCTGTTTCCTGTCCGTGCCAAGAACTTCAGGATGATTCCCTTCTCTGATCCCAAGAAAACCACAGTGTAGTTCTTATATGGCCCAGCAGCAGAGTCGACAGCAATTTTGGTCAGGCGGTATCTGGAATAACAATACAGCGTCTTGCATCATAGGGATTAGACTGCTGCTTATTTTATCACTTTTTCCACTTAAAATATCTGCGAGACAGCCTTTGGGAGATCATATAACATATTTAAGCACTTTTTCTAGCTGAATAACCCTGTAAGTCAACACAGACTGCACCAGTTTGGCTGCCCAAATGGTAGGGAATTTCCATGTGCTTGTGTGCATGTCCAGATGTCAGTTAGCAAACATATCTGCAGCAGCAAACCTCGAGCAGAAGGCTGGAGAACTGTTGAGAGGCTGAGGCAATTTAGGAATTATCCTTCCAAACAAAAGCAAAGTACCAGCTTGATGTCTTCTACAGGCAGGGAAAGAAAATCAGCATTGCGATTTTTGTTTTAAATTTTTTAATTTCCAGCTCCACCACATTAAGAAGAGGAATAATTATAATGGATCTCCATTCAATTTTTTGTCAGGAAAAGTTGTGTTAGTGCAATGCTGGGAAGCTAAATTTCATTTTCTTTGACTAAAAATAATCATGTAGCAACCACTAACTGATTGTACTGCCAAAATGGTATCTAACTATGGGATCACAGAATTTATTGAGAGTGAGTGCTGGTGATTTGATACCATTGGTTACCTGGTACTGGAAGTCAAAAAAAGGCACTGTGCAGAGCATGTTGCCCTCACCTTTGGCCAGACACACATAACTAAAATGCAGCATGGCAATATTGCATGGCAGTGCAGCTGGGTAATATTGCATCAGGGCTTTGTGAACCCCATTTCTGTACTGAAGTTTTGATACAAAATTCCACCCTTGTACAGAGGAAGAGAGGAAAATAGGGCAAATTTTTTCGAATTACTCCATTTACAACTGAATGGTAGGTAAGTAGTTTAGTGATCACAGCATGACATGGGAACATATTTACAGAGGGAGAGTATGGAGTATTTGAGGCTTGCTGATTTATGAGTCTTGGTTCAAATCTCCTCTTCATTATTTTTCTGTTGTAATAGAAAGGATACAGATTTTGTGGTTAGTTTTCACTGTACACTTCTCTAAACAGTAATACATACCAGTATATAACAGAACAGACATCTTCATATCCTGTGTGCTTGTATCCTGTATACGTATCCCTGGGCTATCTGTTGATCCTTGCCTGAAGTTTTCTACAGAGCTGTCTCAAACACTGACCCATAAGCCAAGAGGCAGGTCAACCTTCCCTGCACTGCATTTCCTCCACAATCCAGTTTTACCACAGAGTACTTGGAAAGGATTAAGTGTTTTTCCTATCTTGGAAACTGCTCAGGGAGTTCTACAGCATCTGCTCAGCACTACCATCTTTCCTATCTGGAGTCATGCCCAGCATACCATGGGTGTCTACAGCATTTGAGAGTATTGTAAACAAGACCATTAGCACAACCTGACAGCCACAACTGGAGGAAGAGTCCATTTGGTGGTACTTACCTGACCATCGTTCTCAGGAACCAGGGTCGATTGACAATGGAAGGTACAGCCTCATCCATCAGTGGGTGTGTTTTGATGAAGTTCAGAGTATCATCTGGGAACTCACTAGAGGATGAGTATTTTTCTAATGATGTAGAACCAGCACAGCAACCTGGTCTAAATAAAACAAGAATGTAAAGTGAGAACACTTGCTTGATACATGTGTAAATCTCCTTTCTGTAACAACTGTCATGACACCCTCAGTGAAATCTGGAGTGCATTGCAAGCGTTTAAATGAAGGATTGAGAAGTATGTTGGGCTTGTTCTGACCCTCAGGCAAACCCCAGACCCTGCTCTAACTGCCACTCAAAGGTACTTCCAAGATGCACCTAAAAGCACAAACACACTTTTTTAGCAGGAGCTTGAAACACATGGATTTTAGTCTATTCACTCACATGGAGCCTAGCTACTGTTTGTATTTGACTTGATGCTGTTCACTGGCATAGATGTTCTCTGATCTGCATCTTGCCTACCTGACTGTTCTTCCATAAAATAAAATTAGTCTTTAGCATACAGAGCGAAATTGCTTTTATAAAATGGGTGGAAGGATGCTGCCTTCAATATTGTCTGGTAGAAAGAGGTCTTGAAGAACAAAACCCAGCAAACACCCATGTGAGCATCGGTTTTATCCTTTAAGTAGGTCTGGACAAGAGAACTTAAGTGTTAGAGCACATGAAGGACTTCCACTAAGACACTGTTGAGTCATTTTGGACAATTTAAATGCAAATCTAGTTGCTGCATTCCTAAAACCTGCCCTCCTCTTCGAGCCAACTTAACCTTCCTGACTCAACAGGTAAACCTCATAATTCTTTTGCCCATTATTAAGATTTTGTGGATTATTTTCTCCAATTTCATTTGATCTAATTTCCTGGACCTCAGCCTTTGAACCGCTGTGAGATGAAAAGACCAAAGATGGGTCATCCATGTGTAAACATTGCAGAGTTCAATCTTCATCTGATCTAAAGTGGGTAGAGCCATTGACATCAATGGAGTAATGCTATCTTGAACATATCTGCCACTCAGATTTAGATAAATGTTCAAACCTTAGGTAACTAAACGTTATGTGGGTAGGAAGGGACTAACTTCGTCAGTGCCTTTAGTCCTCCACTGTTCTGTGTGCTTGCCAGGTCCAAAATATTCTGATTATTTTGTAACTACATATAGAATTTACAATAGAGGATAAATCAAGGTCATCACTAGGTCCTTGCAAAGGCACTGATTCAATAGGTGAAATTCTCTAGGGAGCAGCATATGCTTTCTGGCACCACAGTGCCTAGACTTTCTCCATATCTAATCTAGAGACTTATTTCTTCCTAAATCCTAATCACATGATTGGATTAACCCTATTTTAATCTCAAGAGTGGCTCAGTTGAGTAAACATAAAATTGAGTAAACCCTCCTCTTCATCTCAGCAAAAAAGGGAAGCAAGGCCCCTGAAATTTTCCAGCATGTCTCTGAGAAATGTTAGGATCAACAAGAGCATTAATGTTTCTGCATCATCTTAAGATATCCAAACAGAAATGACCCTATTTCAGAGTCATCTTTTGCCTCTCTTCTGAATTTCAACATGAATTACAAGTAATGATTATTTTATTTAGCAGACTGATGGCCAAGCACTGTATTAAACATTTCACTCATTCAGTTCACATTATCTCCTACTGACTTAAAAGAAGCAGCACTATCCCATCTTCAGCTGTTAGCATGCCATTGGACTGTTTCACAAACTTTCTCTTTTCCGTTTCCACTGACAAGAAGGAACATTATTCTTTGTCCTTGTCCTTTTTCCTTGCCAGTATTTTATGCAGGACTACCATTTTCAGGTAAATGACCTTAGAATTCTCAAGCCATCTTGCTCTGACAAAGAAAACCATCAAGTCAGTGAGTTATTGAAGCACTGCAAAAAGGGGAAGAAAACCAATGCAGGCAGCTGCCTTTCTAGGATTCAGACTGAAAACAGACACAGAACTGATGAGACTTTTTCAGGCACTTCCAGGTTCTTCCCCTGACTGACAGAATAAGCACAGCACAGGGACAGTATACTTGACAAATCTCGAACATGATGGGCCAAATCTGGACTTATGTAGAAGCCTAGTTGCCACCACAAAGCTTTAGATTTTTTTTAAATTCATGAAAGATATCATAGATGATATAAAACATATAGTAAAGTGGTAGCACTACTCTAAGTTAATTTCATCTATTTATTTACATCGTATTCTCAGAGCAAAATGCCACTGGTGAAAATAGGTTAACGAAAGGCTGTCAATAATAACTAACAAAATGGATGCATGTAGGAAATACAAAGAGAGTATAAAAATAGATCTACATGCAAACAGGAGAGAAGTGAAATTGGAAAAACAGCTCAGAAGGAATGAGATAAAACAAGTCTCCATTCTAATGGAATGCTGCTCCTCCTACTCCTGTCCTCCCAAACCAGATACATTTTCTGTGTCAAGTAAATTGTATGTTAGACCAGAATTAGTGCAGCTTTTCTATGAGATACACTCTTTACTGAACCAGTATGCAACAGGTAACTTGTACCACTATTCAACTGGCTTTTATTCTGACCAAGTGCATTCAAATCTGGCTTGCTTTACATTACACAAATCTGGTTTTAGTGGGAAAATTCTCACTTCTGCACAAATGCAATTTAACCGATATTTCGCTTCCACTGTATGTATCTTCATCCATATCTGTACTTCAAAAGGCTATTCAGATTGTCAAAGACTCTGCACGCAGCAGCAGAACAATATTACTACACATAAGGCATACCTGGGTTTGGGCACTCTTTCATCAGGAACCGGTGTCCATGTGGAGTCTGGAGACTTTTGTTCCTTGAATCTCCCAGTGAATACACTGGCAATGTCAAGCATGTCATAGGCACAGACTGCAGAGCCAGGGATGCTGCAAAGTGATATTTCCCAGAAATTGTTACTCACTCTGCAGCTATGCATAAAATCTTGAGAGAAAAACATGCTGTATAGAAGTCTTCCTGTCACAGGCTACTCAATTCTGAACTCTGTAACCTCTGAGTATTGACAGGAAAAGCCAGCTCCATGGAAAAGACTGAAATGTACCAATCAGCAGACAGCTCCTGCCAGCACAATTTGTTTCAAAGGCTCTATAGAGAGAATTAATTGCAGTAATCTTGAAAAGGGAACAGAATCTGGAAAACTCTGTGTATGAATGGTAATGCACGAGGAGTAGCAGCTACTCTCATTGAAAGCCCATTATTTGGAAATTTAAGTTCTTGTAAGTCACAACATTTTCTCAGTATGAATTCTCACAGTCCCTGTCATGCCTCAAAAGTACCTTGTAGACAGATCAGAAGTTGGAGCTGATCAAACTGGAAGTGCACTGCACTGTGTCATTTGCATTTCCACATTATTACTCCATCCTCTTATAGCCTCATCTCCATCAGGTTTTCCCAGTGGAAAGAAGTTAACTGTGCTCAGCAATTTGCTTAACTCAATCACTCAGTGAGGTGTAAAGAGCTTGTAGAAGCAAACACAATTGTATTTTTAGATGATAAAGTTGTAAATTTGCAAGCAAGTGCATGATAGCATTGTCTAAACATAATTGCAACCTTACCTACTTACTTTCTGAAAAGCTTAGGATTTTCCCATGGTCACTCACTTGGAAGCATGAATTATTCATTTATCCACCTTTCATTTTTTACACATTAACTACTGTATTCATGTCTGATTTCTCTGCTTGATTTTATGAGATAAATAGCATGAACCTAACTGGCTGAAGTCTTTCAATCCTGCTTTTAGCTAGTAGGCTATTACCTACCAAAGAGAAAACGTAGGAACTGTAATACTGTTTCAGAGAATAAAGTTAAACTTATAAGGGCGCAAAAATTGATAAGGAAATGATTGTTTGAATATTGAGAGATTCTGAAATGCTTATTACTGAACGAAACAACAAGTAGGGAGACAATAATAGTACAACTTCGATCTCCACAGGCTGGGTGCTTATATGGAAGGAAACTTACTTCAAACCTTCTCACTAACGTGATACTAAACAGCGATAGTTATAAGGAGAGGCAGCCACTTGTATTTTGATGTAAGGGTCAGCTGGGGGTGTACTTGGCTGCAAACAGGACCACATCCTAAGGCACAGCAACTCCCACTTCAGATAGGTCTTGCATATTGTGAATTTAGCACTAACTCAAAAACAACCCTCCAGGCTTAGTACTTAGATGTGCAGAGAACTGTCCATTTCAACACATTTCAAAGTGATGGAGGGATCACTACTGAGAAGGCTGCAAAATCCTTTTCTATGGGGGATGGCAATTAGCAAGTCCATGGCACCATTAAACATTGTGGATGGAGGACTGTGGGTCACAGCCAAGCAATTTCTTATGCACTAACTACAAGCCATCACCAGCTCCCACCCTGGCTGATATCAGATTGAATTGTGGGATCTTTTCCTGATCACTTTAGGAGGATGTTCTTGTTCCAGAGATGAAAGGCATGTGCTGAAGCTTTTCCTCAGAGAAGGAGGAATGAATGAGAGAGAGGTGTCCATGTCAGAGGTAGGTCTGTTTTTGAGATGCCCCCAAGGCTATGTGCCTTTCTGTCATCTCCAATGCCTGGCAAAAAATGGTGCCCATAAATAGGATCTTGATTTTAGAACCATGTACTCAGATTCTAAAACACAGGATTTAAAGTAAATGATTGTTCATGACACACCACAGGAAATACTAGCGGAGTAGAAAGACATCTCAATTTATAGGTAATCTCAGGATACAGTATATTTGCTGCTGATGATTCTCCATTTGCTTGTTTTTATTAGGACATTTTGCATAAGAAGAGATCATCTCAATTTAAAATTTTATTCCCTGTGACTTAATTTTTCTCTTGAAGTTCCCATTATTTTCATGTCAAGAGAAGTGATTAAAAAATGGAGGGCTAGGCTTACTCTCATTTGAATTCAGCTCTGTGCATGATCTTACTATGGCCAGGCTTTGACAAAAGGTGGCAAGTGTGCAGTAAAACTAGATGAATTTCAGCAATAAAATTCCCCTTTCAGCTCAAGCATTACCCTGTGAATCAGCAATATATCTTTTAATTAGACTATGAATGCTTTTCTAACTTCTCCATGAGACCTTGATAATTAAGATAGTTACTACTATAATAACTTCTGGAGAAACACATATAATGTATAACAGCAATAAATTCTTAACATGTGAACTGAAGCATTTGGAAACCACATGTACAATGAAACACAGGTGCTTGAGGAATTACTCCCCTCCCTGGTACCTCTTTGCTGTGTTACAGCTCTGCTTAAGCAAGATTGGGACCCCTGAGTGTCAATTCTGCAGCATGAAGACATGCTGATGTGGTGAGCAAAAGGAATAGTCTTTTTGTTTAGCAGAGTTCCTCCTTCCCTCTTGCTCTCAAAAAAAACCATCATGGGTGCAGCTCCAGGGAGGTAAAAACTAGTAAGACTGGCTGGCTAAGCGTGAGGAGTTCAAGACATCCCTCTATGAAAATAAATTGTCAGAGAAGGAATTGACACACTTTGAAGCTCTATCCTGCCTCTGCTTCTCCTGTTCTGATCTGGAGAACTTCCTCTGCAGCCTGCAACAAGGCTGAGGCCCGTGGCTTTCCCAGGGGAGGATACAAGAGCCAATAGAGATCCACGAAACACAGAGAAATAGGCTGCAAATGAGACAGACCCAGTCCTCTCTTCGCAAGAAAGGAAAACTGTATTTTCTCTTTGTATTAACATTCTGAGACTTACGCTCTGCAAAACTTCTTGGCAGCTGGTCTGAATTATTCTCACGTAAAGAAAATGTCCAAGGAACACGTCCAGATAGTAAATGTTTGAAAGCTGTTCTAAATTATCAGATATAAAATGTAGTAAGCAATGCCAGGGTATCTTAAAATGAAACACAAACTATTGGTAAGTGCGTGGTACATAATAATTACATTGTATGAGCAATCGCTTCTTGGATCTTTATAGAGTAAGAAGAAACTGCAATGAAAAGCAAAACGTAAAGGAAACAAAAGATTATTGCTCCTGTTACCTGTTATATGGAGTGGAGAAGGTTGCTAAAACAACATCCCGGCCATTGAAATGGATAACATCTGTAACTGCCTGCAGTATGTTGAAGTAGAAGTGTGAATCACCCGGAACTGAGCAGTTCAAACGAGCCTTGAGGAAGGAAGTCCACTGTTTTTCCAGCACTCTCTGAGATCCTCCCATATCATTTTTGCAAACCTGAGCCACCCTCGGGAAAACTACCTGGAAGCAGTATAGCAAGAATATTAGAGAAAATGAAATGTTTAACTCAAACACTGTAGGAATTCTGCATTTGAAACATTTGAAACGACACAGCAAGGTGCTTAATTTAATCCCATGTTTCCATAATCTGTGGCAATAAGAAACTGAGAAAACTCAGCTTTGGAACAGCATGTTATAAATGATAAGGCTGTGGCATTTAATACACAGCCATAAATCCTTCAAGAGATCTGTTCTCAACCCAAATAAAACTCATTTCCATACAGACTGCTTAGCTTTCTATTTCCCCAAACAATAGCACATTTTATATTCACAGTCTCTGCAACCCACACTGCCTGCTCCAACTCTGGTATTTTCAGCACTTAAAAGCTATGCAAATCTTGCTGGGCTTTTATTCCTCCCCTTCACCTTTCTGACCTTGGTCAGTTTTTCTGACTGCTTAGTCAGAAACCTATTGTGAAATTCACAAAAATGCAGTAAATGTTTAATTATTTTTTGAAGAATGGCAGACCACAAAATTTCTCCCCTCGATTACTCAAATTCAGATTTCTTAAAGACAAATACTGCCTTGCTTTAGAAGCCATTTTAAAGCACACTGAAGGTAGCACATTTGCCTTGTGCTTTTTATGACTGGGAAAAGAGATTCCAGCCTAAGTCACCACTGTCAGAAACCACCCTGTTTCCTTTCAAGACAGTGCGATGTTTCACTCCTGCCCACCTTTTGGCTTGAGCAATAGGAAACTTCTCAAAATGATGACCCTGTCATCATGATTTATGGTTTTCATTTCAAGGTCATTCCTAATAGCACCAGTCCAAGAATAGCATATGTTTTTCTCCTCCTGAATGTCACTGAGTCATCTGAGGCAATGTTTTCACCCTTACCTTTCCCATGCTGTTGTACTCCACTGCTATTTCCCGGAAGAAGAAGTAAATATAATTGCCGTAGTCCACTGCCTGGACAAAGTATGGTTCTAGGAAAAAGACAAGACATTCCATGTGCAGCATATAGCATGCAAGCACTATGTGTGCAGAAAGAAGCATTCACATTAAGTGCTGAAAATTTAAACCCCACGTGAGGCAAGCCTGTCTAGTTTGCAGAACTGAGAGGAGCTCCTGCTTGGGATGCAGCACCATTGGGGGCCAGCCTGCAGAAAACTTCTGCAAGGCTGTCAAGTGTTTGCCACTGCACATCTGCACAGCATGGTGGGGAAAGAAAGGAGAAGAGGCAGTGGATAGTGCATGCCTGGGGCTTCAAACACAGCTCTTTATGGCCTGCAGGCTGTACGTGGAGGGAACAAGCCATGTTAGTGTTTCTGCTCATACATGTCTGCAGCAACAAGCAAAGTGGGACTGCTAATGTCAACACCTGGCAAAACATTTCTGCATGCAGAAAAAGCCTTCAAACTATGGCTTTACTCACTGTTAAGATCACTCTAAATGTTAACTATTCATAACGCCTACGTGAAGCTAAACAGCACCATTCTTAACAATGAGGGCATTTAGAGCACACATTGCCTAATTCAATGGCAGCTGCACAGTACCTAGGGAATATAAAAGGAAGGCTTTGTGCAATATTCCTATAATTTTATTTTTCACTGACGAATCTTAATGTTGCAGGACAAGTTCTCCATCCTTCACGAAGCCCAGACTGGTACCTAATATGCTGTCAGGGAAGGGAGTGCTGCAGACACAGTCTGAGTACACCAAGCACACTGAGCCCTGAAAATTCCAGCCTTTGCATCCAACAGCTGTAAATTGATGACTTCAGCTTGGAAAGCTCTTTAGACTATATTCAGGTCTACTACGTTCTCATTTTATGTCAAGTCCGATAGCTTGGGGTGGGGAGAAGAGGAAAAACAGATAAATAGATCAGTATAAGAGATGCTATTTAGCTCCTCTTTCAGGAATCCAGGACTGTCATCAGAGATGCGGCTTTTCCTTGTTTTGTTTGTTTATCTACCTTTCAACCACTTTGAGTCATGTTTCACTGTCCGCAGAGTTGGGCTTTCTCCAAGGCTCCGGTATATGACTGCATCTATTGCTAGGAAGTCAGTCACTGTGGCAGAATACAGCTTTCCCTCTGGGGAGGAAGAAAAGAAGAAACAGGGTGGGGAGTGACAGGAATACTTGACAGGAATAATTACTTTTGCTCAGTAATCAAACGAGAATCTTCTTTAAGAAAACTGACGTGAAAGAATCCAAATAGGTAAATGGGATTGAACGTAAATTTTTAAACAGAGGTGTGTTGTGGGAGAAGAAACCTCATGAAGCAGCTCTTCACCAGCTTAGCTAAGACATACTAATCTGCCCTATCCAATTTATCCGCAAATGTCTCTAGCTCAGTGCTCATAAATTCCGTCTGTGCATGTGAGCAAAATAAATACGGAGAAACCTCAACAGAAATTAGTTTTAACCAGGAGAGAAAAGCAGACAGGTCTTGGGGATTGCCAGCTAACTCGCACTTATTTGAGTTTTTCACTCTGTGAGTACTTCTGGGCCAAAGATCACTAGTTAAAAATTCAGTGGTATGCAGGGAGCTAAGGCAAAGCAGAGATGCGATGAAATGAAGTAGGACTGCCTGTCCATGTTTCTCTTCTAAAATGGTGTCTTAGGTCATTTCAACACGATTTATCAATTTCTCTCTCTTAAACAATGCTGGAGGACTAATGGTAAGAAGGGGACTACAGACTGGAACCCCAAGGACAATCATAAGATGCAAAACTATCTGAAGGTAAATGCACGAGCTTTATCTGCAGTTTAAATTGATACTGATGGTCAGAACTGTTCACAGGTCATGATAACCTGGTACTGTTTCCCCTTACAAGGCAGACCTTGGAACCATGGCAGCTGGTAGGAGAACAAGTGCCAGGGCATGAGGCCAGCAGCTTGAATCTCTGTTGTGTCTACAGAATATCAGAGCAGCACACATCTAAGGTTTCCTGGGGCCTTGATGGTGCTTACTGCATGTGCAGAGAGTCCCTTGTGATAACAAGCTCTTCTCACTGCACCTACAGTCAATGTTTCATTTCAGCTTGGGATTTAAAAATCATGACTGGTTTTTGCTAGCAGGACTTTTCTGCTTGTTCTCACCCTGCAATTCCAATCATCATTTAATAACAGCCTTTTTTTTTTTTTTTTTTTTTTTTTTAGCAGGGCTTGCAAAAAAAAGGAAATAAAGGCAGATACTAAAAACAATTTAAAATAGTATAAAAAGCTGAATTGCTTAGCTGTGGATGTCTGAACTCATGTTAATACAATCACACGTTTATTTTTTTTTGTGACAAGTTGCAGGAGACCATGTGACTAATTACAATTCACACATATCAGCTAAAATAGCTACAAGCTGCAAGAAGAGCCATATTCTTGTAAGCGTTCCCAGCAGACTCAGATGAGCTGGATTTGTGCCCTAAACTGCTCTGAAACAGCGTTCCTCTGCACTCTGAAAAGTTATCACACAGATCAGTATGTATGCTGTATCAAACCAATTTTATGAAGCTAGGAGACTTACAGGGTATATTTGGTAAGAATTTATCGTGACACTACCATTTTCAGACCGAATCATCCTAAGAGCTAGAGAATTTATTTCTATTAAAAATACTATTTTCAAATAATGTGAGGACTTCTACAGCCACAGGATGGGACTCATCTCACCCGGTTCAGCTGCATGTAGAGAAATGTTTGCATTACATTGGTTATAAATGCCTTTTCTGGCCAATGTAGTGAATAAGGCATGCCTGACAGCTGACTCAGACTGCCCCAAAGACAGCAATCTGAGACACTTGGGATGCATCTTGTTTTGAAGGTGTGCCTCTTTCTCTGTGGGTTACAAATCACCTATAATCAAAGGATTTCTAGTTTTATGATCTTCCGACTGCAATTAAGAAACTACACAGTATCACCATCATCATGACCACCATTGCTTTAAAACAAAAGGACCCACTATATACCATAGAGGGAGCAAATAATTTTTTTACAACCAGCTATAAAATCTCTCCTTTGTAAAGCAGACCATGCCAGCTCAAATGCAGTAGCAGCTAATGCAGCAGTTATGCCATGGACATGATCTTTAGTGGCTCCGTATGTTCAAACTCCTACACCTCAACATTTTGGGAGGAATTGCTAAAGTACTTCCAGGTAACCAAGCCCTGCTTGCAGTACACCTACTGAAAAGGACTGTGACATTATCACAGGTGGCTTCTGTATTATCTTTATCATCTAATTTTACAGCCGAATGTAAGAGAAGATCAGAATGGTTTGCACTAATAGAAGTAACTTTAGAGTTGTTAAACAGCATATCCTGTCTCTTCCTCATCAAAGTTCACATAAGCCCTGCCCTTGCCCTTCACAGAAGCAGGATGCAGTCAGAAATGGTGCCTCACTCTCGTCTGGCATTGTATTATTATGACTCCAGGAAATACTGAAATACCGAACCAAGAAACTGAGGCTTCACGCAATGCTGTTTGTGGTAGTGAAGCCAGTCCCAGACAAGGCAAGGCTTCCTGTGCGTGTGAGTTCCTTATGGCCCTTATTTTTAGTCATTATCCACTCCCTGTCTGCTACCTTGGCATTTGGACTCAATGGCAAGCCTGGGCTGCAGGAAGGAAAGCAAAAGAGATTATTTCAGTCATTCTTCTTTACCCGCGAACAATGCAACGTTGGCATGCTTTGCATCGTAGGGGCACCTGGCCATTCCACTGAACTCATCACCCAGGAACTCCAGTGTATCCACCTGAAAAACAAAAGGGAGCTCCTCAGATACAGGAGCAAGACTTCTTACCCAGGACCAGGTTAATGGTAGCTTCATTTCTGGGCAGGGAGCAAAGCCCTTTCTGCAACTGCCCTCCTGGCTATGAACGAAGGACACGACAAAAAACACAGCGTTAAACAAAATCAGGCTGAAAAATGTGCATCCAGTAAGTCAGGCACTCTCTCAGGCCTAATCACTCTCACTTTTTACACACATTTTACAAAAGTCTTCAGTCAATATTTTATCTACACACAAGCTTCCTGTTGAACTGCAGCAGGCTACGTGGTCTGTGGTTCTGGCATGGGTTCAAAATATATCCTCAACAGTGATCCAACAGAAGCGCTTTTATACACAGCAAAAGACTGCAAGCCATAGCAGTCAGAAGAAACAACACTAGGACAATTATGTGTGTGTGCATTTCTCCCCCCAAAGTCCGGAGATTCTTCTGGTCTAGTCACAAAAGCAGTGCCTCTTCATATTCAGAAGGATGCACTCCACGCATCAGTTGAGGCTGTGTTATGGAGAAATCCTCTTACCATCAGGCAAGAATTAATCTGTGCAGAAATTGTAAAATCTAAGGCTTAAGTGTAACTCCTGGGAGACAAATTCACCCCAAGCACTGGTAATTATACAAATACACAGATCAACTTTACAGTAAGTTCAAGAGGGTTTAGCAAGCTTTATGGGAAAGGTACAGCTCTTACCTGCTTAAGATTCTTATACAGCAGTATTTTGGGAATAAACATCTCCCTAGCATAGTCAAGGAACATGATGAGCTCACGCTATGCGAACCACACACAGTACAGATTCACAGAGCATGAAAAATAACCCATCTGGCAGCATCAGCTACTCCCACCAGCTTCTAGGTTGAATGTTACAGCACCTAGGTCCTCTGGTGGATGATCTGTCAGCATTCGTTTTCTGTCATGTGCCTTTTCTGTTCAAATCCATTGTGAAGGGAATTAGTTGTGCTTCCTTGAGGATGGAAAACACTACAGATGATAGGGAGGGGAAATGCAGTTCTGTGCAGCCTTCCCTATACTGAGCCTTGTACCGCAGGCTGGTCTACACTTCCACCTTGTGCGTGGAAGGATAGCCCTGTTCTCTGTTAGGCACAACTTTAGTGATCTCTCTCTGTAACCCAGTAATAGAGGAAAAGCCTGAGGAGGTGTCAAGGTGACTTCCTCTGACTGCCTGGGTACGAGGCAGCTCAGTGACAGGTGAGGAATCCTGAAGGGGCCATGTGTCATGAGGAATGAAACACCTGCAGCAGGGGTCAGGAGAGCCATTTACGCCAACGAAATCTGCATTTGTGTTAAAAATCAGCTTTCTAGCAAAAGCAGCTTGAGGAGGGGCCATGAAACAATAAAATGAAACAATAAAACTGAGTATCACACTGAAGCCCGGAAACCTAGTTGCACATTAGGAGCAAGATGCAAGGAGAGGAAGAAGAAGAGAGACAGAGGTTTCAAGAACATCAGCTACCTGTACCAGATGCGTGATGCAAGCTCATACATGAATAAATCTGGTTCTTCCTCTAGAGACTGAAATAAAAGACTATGCTGAACTTCTCCAATGCACTTCCTAGACTATAGACAATACAGTGGCTAAACAAAGTAAATCAGCACTGCAGAAAAAGCATTCACAGTGAATACCACTACGGAAGCTGTTTTCCTCAGTGTTAATGTCTTTATACTGTTTTTCACTTTGACAGCACTGAAGAGAATAAGAATTCTCTGCTGTGGTTTTGTCAGAAGCAGCACTAGTGAAGCTGAATTTTCTTTTTCCTGAAGGATAAGAAATAACCTGTGGGATATTGCAGTGCCTGAAAAAGCAGAGCCCAGATACCAAGGCCTAACTGAACTAATTTCACAGCTACTCCAAAGACATCTGCTGATGAAGGCTGTATGACATAGGATTGCTGCAAGCCTAAAAAAATGGGAAATATTTGAATAGATGGGCTACGGAGTTGAAAGATGTACTGCTGAACAACACACTTCATGCTGTGCCAGCACTGTCACAATAAATCCAACAGAAGGAAAGGTCACAAATGAAATCTCACTAACAGATCACATACCTTGTAGTTCCTGCAAGAAGGGTTGAATGCATTTGTTCCACAGATAAAAAGAGTATCTTCGTTTCTTTTTAGGAGAACCTTAATGAAATTATGACATTCATCCTGAAGAAAGACAACAAAAGTATTTAAGTTACTCTACTTGGGTGTCTGGTTTTATTTTTTCAGTGTGATCTTTCACTGTCAAGTCTAAAATGAAATTGGCTGGAAGTTACTGTGACATTCTAGGCTTTATTTCAACTGTGTTTTACTGACAATGAGTGAGATGCAATTTATTTCTATTCTGGTGGTTAAAAATGATTACAAAGAACTGAGGATATGATTTCCATGTTGCAGTTCAGATTTTGCTGTTCACTTAGAATTTTGTTTGAACACTGTTGCTTTCCTCAGGAGTGAAAAATCTGATCATCTCACCTGTGCTGCTGTAAAACAGTCTCAGTGTATCTGCATGAAGCAGCTGGAACAAGCAGGGGAAGCTCTATGAAGAATCAGAATCAGCATCTAACTCTGACCTCACGCATGTTAGTAGTGTGTTACACTAAGGGAAGACTAGTGTGAGAAACAGTCCTCCCTCTATACACACTGACATGTCATATAAACTTCTCTGTAAGCCCCTACAGGAGGATGGACCACAGCACTTAGCTCTTGAGATGGTGTTAACCTAAAACACTACACATGGCATGATGTTCAAAACTTCCAGTGCTCTAAGCTTTTTGGGATGTTGCTGTGCCTCCTGTCGTAATGCTTTATCACATTAAAAGTAAACTATTTTTTTGCAAATTAAAGCCTTCACTGGGCTGATGGAAAAAGCAATTACTAGCAAAGAAGTGAATGGCATGATCCATTCCACATCACAGACAGCAGCCTGAGATAGTAGTGAAGCAACTAAACTAAAGTGGCAGATGCAAAAGAAATGAAAATTGCCTACCTTATGTTTTCCCTTCATTCTGCATGTGTCTACATCAGCTTGTCTAGATTTCCACGTCAGTTTCTGCAAGGATCAAGAAAGAAATCAATTAGAGCCCAGAGGTTGTTGCATTTGATTTCAGAAGTAGAAGTCCCCTGGGGGAGACTAGCTGTTGAACATATACTCATTAAAAGCATTCTGCACCCTTTCTCCGTGATTAATTTGCCGTAACAATGAAAGATCAGTGATGTGAACCATTCACTTAATTTTGTGTTGCTATCTATTCATTAAACCAGAAACCTCTCCCTTTTATTTTTCTTCTTTTAAATCCTAAGGCAACTGAATTTTGCAATAGGCTAAAACTTATAAGTACTTTTCCAAAAACACTAGATGCTCTTTTCTTTTAATTTAATACTATTGCACAAATCAAAATAAACATTTATGGACTGTATATCCTGATTGGAATCTAAGTGGAGTATCTATTCCAGGACATTTCACATTAGCAAAGAAATTATAGTGAAGGCAATTTTATCATTTCAAGTTAGCTAGCAGTCTGAGAGAGTGCTCTGTTTATCAAGATACTGCTGATTTCATCTACCAGCATTCTTTCTCTGGAATGCTTTCAGGTAAATTCAAAAAATGCCAACCTCCTTCTTTTCTTTTTTCCAATGAATTCAATAAATGGTTGAATGTGGTAGGTTGATTAACGATAATAAATATTTATTTAAAATGTGGCTTAAGATAGCAGTAACACCTCAGACACTACACTTCTTCTGACAATATTTCCTAGTAGTACACTGAGTCACCCTCCATTCACTAAGGGCCCCAAGCTGAATAAATGAGCATGAATGTAAGAACAGTATTGCTTTTATTTCCGTAACAAGCTTATGACCTCCCTTTTTTGAAAAGCAACAAGACATAAGCTAATCTTCAGCACCTTTCATAGATGTATCAACAAATTCTCCTCTCCTACGGTGGAATCTATGCATTGGCCAAACTGATACGGTCTTCTGCTGGACCAAAGGCTATGTCTGTCACTTATTACACTACGTGAGGAGGAGCTGAAGGGAGATTATTTCTAGAAAATTTATGCTAATTTGCAATGCAGTAATGCAGATAAAGCTCTTCTTAATTTGAATTCATCTTGCCATGGAGATAATGTGGATACGTCTACAAAGTGCTGCTATGGTAAGATCTTATTTACAGATTTATTTACAAATTTCTGTGCAAATATGTTAATAGTGTTTGCTTTTTATGATGAAAGCTTCAGTGTACGTAATTGGAATAGTATAGCCATTATACGTAGGTTGCTCCTAAAGTAATGCCTCCTATTTTTTCCATGGAAACAACAGATACAAAGAGCACAATAAAACTGTTTGATAGAGCAAATTCTCTGCTACGAAACACTTTTTGTCAACACAGTCATCAGCAGTAAGTGATTCACATCAATTAGATGATGAAGACACTCTTCATTTTGCGGCTTGACAGCTGCACGTGGCTATCTAGAACATGGCTTATCTTTCATGTCCCTGTTTGCCATTGCTGAAACACTCCATCCTCCACCTCACTGTGCTGACATCCACTGTTTGGTCTCCATTAATGTTCAGCAAGTGCTGATGAATGCCAACGGGTGCTATTTTTTCTGCATGGAGGAATTCAATTCCACACCCTTGCTCTGCACACAGTTCCATATCAGACGCCATTCTGTTAGAGTTCCCCTCTGCTGCGATTCATCAAATGGCAACAACATGGGATGGAATATAATAATAATGGAATATGGAATATTAAATATAATGGAATATGCACGTGGCAGGGGGGTTGGAGATTCATGATCCTTGAGGTCCCTTCCAACCCTGGCCATTCTGTGATTCTGTGAATATTGGTGGGGAGGTCCAGCCCCTACTCCTACACCACCACCGTCTTTGACACTGTGGGCCAATATGATAAAATAAAAAGCAGTTACTTTTGGACCATTGCCTTCTGTTTCTGGAAGATGATAAAAACTACTTACTTTGCTAAAATAAATTTCTTCTGTATGTGATGTGTCCATATCAACTGTATAAATATGGTCCCTGTAAACAAAAGCAAATGAATGCAGAGTCAAAAGGTATAGTAAAACCATTCATTTTCCATGAGGAGACCTACTTGACAAGATAATCCATAATCCTTTCAAAAAAGGATCACAGGTCTTACCAGGGAACATTACTGACAGCATTACCTGTTTCTCCCAGAAAAGCACTTCCATATATAAACTGTATTTCCTTTCTTTAAGAAAAAAGAAAAAAAAAAAAAGGAAATTTTACAATACTTCAAAGCAAGATTATTTCCCGAAATGGATTATATGAATAATTAAAATTTTGGATGGAAGATGAGCCTTATATAATTTTATAATTTCTGCTCAATGGGACGTAGAACTAATGCCAGAACGCAGACGTTTTTTCTGTATCTGAACTCAGATGCAATCTGTGACAGCCTTTGTCACCATTCCGGGCTAGCACTCACTGTGCAATATTTAGCCATTCAGGGTTAAAAAAAAGGTTAATTTTTTGTTTTTTGTTTTATTTTGTTTTTTTCTAATTTCAGATGTGACAATTTGGCTGACAATATGCTAGCCAAAAGGCTGACAGCCACACAGCTCTTCCCAGGAGTCCTCTCTTCACATACCAATAGCCAAACCGAACTCTAAAATGCTCCTCTCAACAAAATCCACATTTCTTGCTTGCATTTACTTTCCTCAGAGTGTTTTTCTCAGAGCATGCTTCTCCTTATAATTAGCTGCCAATTTCTCTTAGGAAAGAATAAATAGACTCAGTCACTCAGGTAGAGAGATATTTTTAAACATCCTCTCCTGCTAAGCTGAGAACACAGACATTTCTATATGGAGACTAAAAAAAAGCACAACCCACAGCACCATACTAACAGCCACATGAAATTGGGAATGAAGAGAGAAGAATACTGAGCATAACTTTTTTGTTGTTGTTGCTTTTTTGTGAAACAGCATTGACTTTTTTTGAGAATGCAGGAAGCTATGCAGATGGAGAATGGTCTGTGGCACGTGAGAGGTCTACATAGGAGTCTGCAGAGAGCAGCATACAGAATGCTTCCATTTTGGAAATTTCAGCTGTTAAGCCTGGCTTCACTTTTTTGGGTTTTGTGTAAATAGTGCTATCTCTCAAGCAAAGCAAACACAAAACACTGCCATAATAAGAATTAGCAACACTTCCCTCGCATGGAGAAAAGAGGCAGCATGGTTGCAGGGAACCTGCTTTTAAAAACCTCCTGCCTGCTATGACACTTGAAGTTATTTGCTGCATAAGATGCCAAACTGAGGAGCTGTGGGTTTTCTGCTCCTCCAGACTCTGAAAAAACAGAACTGTCATTTTCTTTCAAGATGACTTTAATGCCTCAGTTTATTATTATTATGATTTCACTGACATAGCAGTGGTCAGGGCTGGACTAAAATTACCTATTAGTGTGGTATCAGCTTCACAGACTAGCACACAGCTCCCTTTTAATGTGCATCTCTGATGCTGTTACTCCTACTAGATAAAAGTGGGAACAAAGTCTCTTGAATTGCAAATTAAGTGCTGCTGGATTTCTAAAAACATTCTTCCAGCACAGCTCTTGATTGTAATGATCAGTCTTAGTTTACATGGGCTATGATTTTTTCTTTTGAAACAGGACAATTAAAAATACAGTTGGGGTATTCAAAAAGAGGCTCGAGTTGCTTAGCTCCATGCTCCATAAAACATCTCCCAGGGGGCTTACTTTCTGGTTTAAGAAACAGCTGAAAGGAAAATCATATGCTAAGTTGTGGGATCATCGAAAGGAGGGTCAGTATCAGGCAAATTACCTATTACTTTCTCATGCTGCATTTGAAATAAAGCTGCTGACAATGCCAGCAGAGAAGCAAAGTGCTGTGAGATGGTGGGGAAGGTTCTCCAGCCACAGACAATACAGAATTGTCCTTGCTCTCTTTTTCCCACTGCTGCCCAAATCCTGCTATCTACTAGCTGTGGTATGCGTACAGCTCGTTGCTAATTAAGTTATTCTAACACAAATTGACCTAATCCTAGAGCTTCCGTTTTTCCCACCTCCAGTCAGCAGAACTGAGTTTTGTTGCCATGGCATGGACTTGCAGAGGAAGGGAATTTAAATAATGCCACCGGCTGTGGATGACCCTTGGACACTCAGAAAATGTGTAACAGCAAATGAGGAGGGAGCCCCGATGCTCCACAGGCTCAGTCAACTCTTTCGTACACACACACGAAGCATGACAGATAAAGTGGACAAAAGCGGCCACCACACAAGGCAGTGGGAGGAGGTGGCATGGCAAAAAAAGCTCGTATTTGTGAATGTGTGAGAGATGGCAAGATGTTAGCCTTCCCATGAGAAAAAAAGAAAACAGCTGCTCGCATACAGACTGTACCTCAGGCATCCTAGCTGCAAACCAACATGGTTTCAGGAACTTTGGTTGACTCATGTTAATTTATCTCTGTCTGATAATATGAAGTAAAGCCTTTCCAAAGCGACACAGAATTATACTTCAGAGCAGTCAACACAGAAGTCGCACACCCATATGACAGAAGTGACAAACAGACAGAAATTACTCTCTGTCTCAGTCAGTCAGAAATAAAGTTCCACCCGAGTCTGTCCTCCTGGAGGAGGCTGCCTGCAAAGCAAAGCTATGCTTTCTAAAACAAGCAAATAAACAAGGGGAAAAAAAAAAAAAAGTCCACAACAACAGAAACACCAAAACAAAAACTGTCAATGTGTAGCAGTTTGTTTTGACTGCTTTTCAGATAATGGTACAAATGTAAATTTATAATGACTATATTTTGACGAGTGAAAAAATGGTATGAAAGCAAGACCTGGTATGATATCTAGGGGACTTATGTTAGCTGCAATTATCTTGCTATCAAACTCTTCGAGAAACACCTTTGATTGTGTACATGCTTGCTTCAACCTTTGTATGTATGTAATCTCTAGTTGTATTACTGCCTCTGAAAGAGATCCAATATTGCAGTTGTAAACCCTCATTCACACTATCAAAAGACGATTCATTTTCTGAAGTTTATAACTTCAGATGAAAATTACCTTAGAATTTTAACTTAAATCACACAAGTTTCTCAGCCCAGCAGAGATTTTATTCAGTAGCATGTGGAGAGGGAAAATAACGTACCAAAGGGTGCCTGAGTACCAAAGGAAAAAAATGTAGGATTCTTTTGTGCGTGTTTAAGTACAAAAGAGACTACATCTTCATGATTTTTTGTAGGTCAGAAGGCCCAAGGAGTACAAGAGCATTCTCATTAAGGTAAAACGTGTTATACAAATGCATAGCTACAGAATATGTAAGAGTGCATAAATGTACACCAATACACATATTCTCCTTCCCTGTATTTTCATTTTTTATATAACCTGTGCAACAGTTTCATATACCAAAATGCTTATGTGTGTTTTCTTGCTGTAAAGCTGGTTGCTTGGGCAGTGCAACTCTAATTGCGTCAATCTTTCATTCTGGGAACAAACTGAGTATAGCAGGGCAAAATCCACTAAAGCAGATTTACCACCTTCTGCCGGCGAATGATTTCCTCATTTAAAGGAAAACAAACAAGGAAAGCAAAGTGAAATCAGCCTTGAAAAGGAGGAAATCCTGCCACCACCTTCCAAACACTTTCAGCCCACTCTCTGCCCTTGTGTGCTTGTTATCACACTGGAAGCGGCAGAAACGCCATGCCCTGAGCTGGGGCCTCACAGTGGGGTCAGCACTCCACTGCAAAGTGAACCTGAATCCCTCTTGGAGGAGAGGAACCACGGTTCTGTGTCCTACAGCCAGCAGTGGTATTTGACCTACACACTTTGCCAGGATTGAATGCAAGGAGAAAACCAGGGGTTGATCCTGGTCGCCTCTGGGAGAAGGGAGCAGTGTGACGGCCTGTCCGGGGACACCAGGAAAAAAGCAGTGTTGAAAACAACGGAAAACAAACTGGCAGTAATCAGAAAAAAAGAAAAAAGTGTTCTCTGCTTAAAAACCTCAAACTCTTCAACACTTTGGTTTCAAATCCCTATCTCTTGCTGTTGCTTTGTGGAATAAATGATATGGTAGGGGAAACTGCAAGGAAGCCAGCAGGGCATGGTATTAAGCTACAGCCCCAAAGTCTGGCACATGGAAGTGCCAGTGAAGTTTGTGAGAAGCCTGAGGAAGCTGTATTTAGCCTGTAGGTGAGCAGTTAACAGTGCAGTTTTCAAGCAGCCAAAGAAACGACCATGTAAAAAGAGCACCAGTGACTTGGCTGCTGTACACAGGAATTACTCTCTACCACAGGCCACATCTGATCGCCCAGAAAATGGGAAGGAACTGCTTGATGAACAACAGACAGCTCCTGGACCTTACTCGGGGCTCTGAGGACAGGCTAGTGGTGAGGGGCTGCCTGTTCAGCAGCTGTTCCCTCACCCCCAGCCATCCCACCCACCACCTCTCCCATCTGCAGAAACAGCCTGTCCTTCTGTAGCTCACAGAAGGCTGCACGTTTCTGAGGAGCAGAAGGACCAGAAAAAATGAGAGGAAATAAGGTTCTCCTGGAGGGGCAGCTTTCCCAAACAGGATCTGGGTCCAAGAGCACCTGAGCTGGGCTTCTGACCCTTGCTAATCTTGGCCCTTCCTGAATTCATCCTGTTTCCATCAGGTAGTTCCCACTTGGAGATTGTCAGCCTCCTTTGCTAACAACAGGAGTGGAGAGGAAGTTACTGTTGGGTCTGTGCCAGGCAGGCAGCTGTATAAATCAGTGTAGTGCCACCAAAGCTGGTCGTGCTATGCTGAGCTACACTAGCTAAATGAGTGGCTTGACATGCAATTTATATAAAGAGGTATTTGTATCCGCACAGAGCAGCAGTCCAAAAAAATTCAGTTAACCTTTCTGAGTACATCAATAGAACAGCAGCAAAAATGCGTTTCTTCTCCACCCCCAACTTTTTGTTGCTGCTTTGTGGTACTGAAAATAAGCCTAAACTAGCAACATTAAAGTTTAACGACTCTTATTCAAACATGCATTTGTGCACTAACAGAATCATTCTCTAAAACATATAACTAATTGTGTGCACAAGTGAAATTACAGAATGAAGATGAATTCTCTCCTCCATGGCACCAGTCTTGCAAATTCTCTCTTCCCAGGCTCAAATGGAGGTGGAGCAATGGGAAAGAAGTCCTGAAAGGGATGGCTCAGTTTCTCACAGAACTGAGCCTCAGCTGACTGGCTAACAAGCTGTCCAATACATCTTACTAAGAGCCTGCAAACCTCTGTATGAGTGTGAGAAAATCCTAAGAATAACATGCCCAGCAGAGGAAAACTCAGAATATCCTTCCTCTTCTCCCTCCCGCTCTGTGCAAAGCAAGTGAGGAGTGGTGAAGCAGAGGACTACTGACCTAGCAGCAATGTAGAGGGTTCTGTTCATGACCGTGACCAGCTGGATGTCCAGCCGGTGCCTCTGCGTGGTGTTCCGTCCCGGCTTGTGACCCACAAACACCGGATACTGTCTTGTATCTGTGGGAAGTGAAGAAGAACAAGGTTCCAGAGAAAAAGCAAAGGACAAAACAGAATCACGTGCTAACATGGCAACGGCTGAAATCTGTGGTTTCTCTTCTCCCCCGGCATCACAGCCTAGGGCGGGAAGGTACTCGCACAGAGGGCTAAGGCTGCAAAGGAGAAAGTCATTTTTTAGAAGACAAGAACTGCAAATTTCTTTAGAATGTAAAGCTGCTCTAGAGCTGTTGGCACAGAGGTACACGGCACTTTCTCACAGTTTTTCTTTCACGGCTTGCAGACTTTAAATGCTGGCTCCTGGCTGCCAAAGTGTATCTAACAGGACAAAGCAGTTTTACAGTGGCCCATCAATCATCACAGTGACTGGATTAGTAGTGGTTAAAGCAAAAGACTTGGCTCTGAGTGGTTTGAATTGTCAGCTCAGTGGGTTTCCTACAGGACTGGACTGATATTGTAAAGCAGCTGCGGGGATTTCTGAGAAACTATGGGTAACCACTACTCAAACTTCTTTAAAATTAAAAGTCACTGCATATTATTTTGGCAACCAGTCTGATACTGCAGTTCTTCTGGAAACTGAACAACAGTACTGACTGGAAGCCTTCTATTGATCTTATGCTATCATCATGCCAGCTTCTTCCCCCTCTTTACTAATCAGCACAAGCATTTAGTCTCTCTCTACAATAATAGTGAATATTTTTGACCAAGAGCCACTTTGCAGTTAGGTTGCAAATGAATGCATGATCATGATGTCTAGATGCACCAACTAGGGAGCTATGCAGGTAAATTCAAAGACAAGAGGACAATAAATCTCTGATGAACAACATCATAATACAGAAGTGCCACCTCTGTATATTCACAGAAGCACAGACTGGCTGAGGGACCCTTGAAGGCCATTTGGTCTAATTCCCTGTTCAAACAGAGTTACCAGAGCCGGTTGCCCAGGACCACATCCAGGCAGCTTTTGAACATGTGCAAGAAGAGAGAATCCAGACTGTCTGAGTAGCCTGTGTAGTGCTTAATCCTTACAAAGATCTGACTAGCATCAAGCCATACACGAGCCTTTTCCTCATCAATATGTTTTCCCAGAAAACTGCAGCTATTTGAGGGAGCCTGATTCTTCAGAAACTCAATGAGTGTTTTTCAGTTACTGTCCTCTAAAAGTATTCTCTCTGTCAAGTTTGGTTGAAGCACTGACTTTGGCAGTACAGCTTTGGCAAAGCACTTGAGAACATCATGTGTGAGAAACTCTGTAAATCAGATGCTGAGAACTCTTTGGGAAACATATTAATAGAGTCCAGCCAGGATTTACGTTCAGAAGCCCAATGTTTCTGACCAAGACGTGCAAAATGCCAACTTCTAACTTTCAGGTTCTTCTCTATTCAGTTCTGTTTCCTCTATAGGAAGTCACAGATCTAATAGAAGCTGGGCTTGCACATTCACATGCATTTCAGCACGCTGTGCTGGAGAGAATTTATTCCATGTTTCACACAAACAATCAGCATAACCATTTGGAAGGTAGAAATGTTGCTGCTGAGAGCCCGGTGGTCACCTTAAATCAACTTCAATAGGGTTTTCTATAGAGTAATTCTGCCTTGTTCCAGTACCATGATGTCAAAATCAAATTCCTGGTCCAAAGTAGATTTAAATAGGAGTTATAATTGCTAACTTGTTGTTTCTTAGCACACTTCTACAGGCTCACATGCTAAATGCTTCCTATAAAATATCTCAAATTTTGGGACTTCAGAATACTTTTCTTTGGAGTAATTGCAATTGAGCTGTGGCAAATGTGAAGAATCACTTATGTCAAATCTGACTTGCATGGTAAAATCCATAGAAAGCTCTCCACCTGTTTTGTCAGCACATCTCAATACTGATTTGCAGCTGTCTGTGTGACCCTTAATTTTGGAGAGTTTGCCAACAAGTGTTGGTAAGAAAGAAGAGAGTTTCTGTTACAAAAGATACTTTGTCTTATTAAAAAAAAAAAAGAAAAGAAAAGAAAAGAAAAAAGAGAAATAAAAGAATCTACATTTCTAGCCAAAAAGGCCAAATGCTGAAGTGGAATACAGCAGATTTTGAAGAACTAAGATTGGTTATTTGTACTAGCTAAACCAATTATATTTTTAAAGCTCTTGTTTTAGTATGCTACTAAGATGAGCCACTGGTTATCCAGACCTACAATTTCACAGGGCAGGCAAATAACTATTTGATAACAGAGGGGGAAAAAAGTTTCCCTCGCCTGCTTCTGGATAAAACAAATATGTGGTCTTATGCTACAAAAGGATCTGTTAGAGGAGGAAAAAGGCTATGGCTTTGGAGAATCAAACAGCCCACCATCCGGCTGTTGTAAGTCAAGAAGTTCTTGCTCTTATTATCTGAGAATGTAAATTGGTTGATCTGGGAGGGATGAGGAAAAACGTTATTTATTCGCAGCATAACAAAATACTGTCAATTTGAATTACTTCCAAGCAAATGAAGATCTCTTATACTCACAGTTGCCATGCGAAATACTGATTGGCTCAGAATCTTCTGGGAAACCAGCCCCAGCAAAGTGTAGCAGTGTGAAATATAGCAGCAAGGCTTCTGACCTCATAGTAGTTCAGCTGGGAGACTTCTTCACTTCACACTGTGAAAAATAAACAAAGGCTTTAAGGGATCCAGTTTCAACCAGTGCACAAAGAAATGCAAAAAAGTATCAACAGAAAGAATCATTATGTTTGGAAAAGACATTCAAGATCATCAGGTCCTTCCTCCAACTATGTTTCTCAAATACCTTTAGGGATTGGGATTCCACCCTTTCCGTCAGCAGCCTGTTCCAAAACTTGCTTACTACCTCTCTGAGAAACTCTTCCTAACATCCAGTCTGTACCTCCTCTGGTACAACTTAAGACTGTTTCCGCATGTTCTATCACTGGTCAACTGAGAAAACAGACCAAAAGCCTCTTTTCTCCTTTTGAATAGATGGAGAGAGCAACAAGGACTCTCCTCAGCTTCCATTTCTCCAGACTAAACAGGCCCAATTCTCCTAGCTATTACATATGTCTTGCTTTCTCTTTTCTGCATGCAATTGAGCAACTCACTATCTTTCTTGCAGAGAGGGGCCCCAAACTGAAAACAATATAGAGAGAGCTTTCCCTCTCCTCAAGCCTCTTTCTGTAACTGAGGAGCTGTGATGAGTTACTAAAAAGAAACTGTCCAAGCAGGCCATTTCCCCTCTAGCCCATGCCCCAGTGGGTTCTTGGTTGAATACAGGCTTTAGCATCTGTGTAAGCTGCTCATATGCAACAGAGAAACTTCATGCCCTGCGCTGATCAATAGCCGACGTGAGTTTTACAGCAAATACTGAGACTGTACACTCTTTGGTTTGCGTAATTAGATGATGACATACACAGTAAATAAATAAAAAACACAGTACATTATTCTGGTTAAGAAGAGATTGAGGGTTATGCTTCAGGACTGATTCATATCCTGTGGAGCAGTGAATCAAGTGAAGAAACACAGAAAGAGCTTGATGGAGCATGCAGAACATGTCAGTGGGCTTTGGCAGAAAAATATGTAACCATAAATTTAGATGCCATAAAACCAATACTCCAACTCATGATAAAATAAGGGAGAGCAGAACTGTCTAAAACCAGCATTTTTCCCTTGCGTTCCACCAATGCATTCACTCATTCACGTTTCATGTATAAAAATATCCCTAAATCTTGAGTGTGAAAGGAACCACAGGAGCCTTTAGAAACAGCGAAAGAAAACAGTGCATAATACAGTAAATAGCTCATAATTCCCAGGCAAATTCACACAGGCATTGATCTGCAGGGAAAATCAGGGTAAAAGTGGGGTTTTCTTTTCATCCCTCCCAGAATTTTAAACCTTTGATGCTATCTGCCCAAGATTCCTTTTGAATAAAGGCATTTTTACAGTAGTCTGTCAGTCACTCTACATTTACGGGCAGAAAGTCAGACTTCGTAACCTACACAGCCTTTGAAACTTAATTTGGAAAACAATGTGCTAACTTGCTCTTCTGAAGCATCATTTAATATTAGATAACAATGTCTCTCTATACCAAAAACCAAACCAAACCAAAACACCAAAAAGGGCTTTACACGTCTTCAGTGTTACATTTTCATTTGCAATTTTGCAGGCGTATTTCTCATCTCATATCCAATTCAAAATGTCACAATAATTAATTTCCCTTATTATATATTTGCTTTTAAGTAAATTTTCTGCTCCTCTAACTGCACTGGAATAGAGAATCTGTTGCAGCGCAATACAGTTCATAAGGACAAATGATTTATTGTATTCTGTGACTATTACTCAAACACAAATTGGAAACTTGGCTGATTCTCTATGTCTATTAACAAAATAACTGAGACTGAGTTAAGCTGAGACTAAAGAAAAGAAAAATCTAACGTGAGGCAATGACTGACATGAGCAGAGTGTCAGAGTGATGGCAAAGAATTAAAACAGCAACAGTAAATGCAGCACAATGCAGAAATGTCTATTACACCTTGTGTGAGAATGCGTGATGGGAGATAGCACATTCAAGTCCCAAGAGAAGCCTTCCTATCCAGCACTGGCTGGGTGATAGCTGTGTGTGATTACTGACACAGTTACACCTGCCTGCAGATGCTTTCTTTGCCTTTTTCCTCCATTTGTCTCTTTAATGATTGTTTACATTTTGCCTTTACTGCACTCCAGTGCACTAAGTTTCTTTCCATTTCCATGCCCAGTGAAACCTCACTTGGGCTCCTTGGGGATGCCCAAAGAAGAAACTAGGAGAAGTAAACACAGTACTTTGAAATAGTTCCTTTGCAAAGGTATGAATTAGAGCAAAGACCTGCATTAGGTGGATTAATTTCTTTCTCTTCACGTAATTCTTTGATACGTAATTTTGCCACCTTTAAAATTCTGTCACTGGAAAGTGACTAAATAAGGTATCCAGTATTAACACAAAAATAAATTTGAATTATTTTCTTGAAATTGTTGCATTCCAGTGAAAAACTATATTCTGAAATGCACATGACCTTATGCTTATTTAGCAGGAAGAAACTTATTAAGCAATTCAGTTCTTCCTCTTGAGCCTTATTCACTCACAGCATCAGCCTGCAGGACAGCAATCCAGACCACCTGGCTCACAGTGAGCCTGACTCTGGAGCAGAACAGCTGCTTGCTGCTACTCCCTGTCAGCACATCCTCTGTTATCAATGTGTTCCTACCAGGAAGGCATTAAGGTGCTGTATTCATACTGTTGCCACTTCACCTTAGAGCCTGAAAAACTTTTCTTGTGGGTGATTTTACACCATCACTCTCTTCTTCCCATTAAAACATGCGTACTGTTTCACATAAATATATACCAGAGACTGCTGACAGGCAAATGAACGGCATGTAACAAACTTATGCTGTCATTTTATGTACAAGTTACTGGACCAAATCTTTTTTCTTTTAGCTGAAAACTGTTAGCTCACAAATGAGCTGTTATATTGCCTCCTAACAGAGATTAGATCAGTAGGTTCTTAGTATGGAATTCCCTGTCATTCTTAGGGGTACCTCCTGTGGAGGAAAAGAGAGGAGGAGACAGAAAAAGAAGAGCAGTTCTCTGTTACTGTAGTATTAACATCCTTGTTGGAATTCACACAAAACAATGCAAAATGCCTGCTTCTATCTGTCTGCATTTGGAGTAGACTGCAAATCTCTATCAATGTCTATGCCAATAAAATAACATTGAATAGGACACAAGCTACACCTAAGGTAAGTTTCTGCAAGAAAATTCAAGAGTAGTGTTATTTTTGATGTTCTTACAGTTGTGGAAAGATCTGCATGGTCAGAGTGGAATTTCAGAAAAGTGCCAATTAAAGAAGGCTACACTTATATTTAGGACAAACATCCTTTTCAGCAATTCCTGAACCCTGGTTGGGCTCTTGGGAGTGATGCAAACATTCTCAAGTGCAACTGTGAGTAAGCTTCTTCTAATAAAAAATGCTTCTAAGCACAGAGCTGGAAGAAGCAAGAGTAGATATGTGGTGATGCTGGGTGAATGCAGGTACCATCTCAAAATAAACATTTTGTAAATGTCCATGGAGAAAACTTCAGTCAGTGAAAACCACTGTAGTTCACTTTGGCTTTCACTAAGCCATGGCTGCCCAACCTTTGGGCTTGCCTGGGTGAAGGGAAATTGTCTTGGGCTGCATTTATGTAATGCCTCCTATTCATTTCCATGGAAACTGCAGTTACAGTCAACACAGTAAGTATTTGATGGAGCACGTTCTCAGCTACAAAACACTATTTTTCAGTATAGTCACCACCATTAGCTACGTGCTTTTTGCCACTGATGAACAAGAGCTTGCACGGCATACTCATCAAAATCTGCTCCAGGGGAGCTGACACACGATCACTGTTGCCTCTGCTGAAAGGCGTCACCCACCACTATTGGTCTCTATAAAAACTCAGAAAGTGTCAATGAATGTCATTGGGTGCCACTTTTTCTGCGTGGAGGAATTCAATTCCACACCTTTACTTCATATGCGTTTTCATGCCAGAAGTCCATCTCACACAGCAACAGAATGAAATGGAATACTGGTGGGAAGGTTCAACCTCTACTGCCATACCACACCAACATCCACCTCTGATTTTGCGGGTCAACATGATAAAATAGGAGGCATTGCTTTTGGAGCAGCCTTTGTAAAATATACTATGCAGTTAATGCACATAAGTGATAAAATTTATTTTAACTGTTAATATTTTAACATTAAGAAATGAGAGCAAAAAACCATAGAACTATTGGGACATTTGACCATGTTTTGGTGTAACTATGACATCAGTCTGTTCCAATGGCAGTGGTTCCAATTCTTGGTGTGTTCTCATAATGTTCATCAGAGATTTTTGATGAAATTTTACTCTTCCTCTACTACTTTGTCCTTGATAGTAATTACTCAAGACGTGCACACTGCTAAAAAGTGATGACATGAATAAGGTGTGATTGTGAAGTGAGGGATATCTTTCTCTTTTAAGACAGGTCTTGTACAAGTCTAGGAGGGAGACAAGAACAGAGAGATTTCTGAGCAGAATATCTGATTGCAACTCTACACATTCTATTTGAAAATTTGCAGGTCATGTATTCAGTCAACTGAAAATGGTGTTACAAATATAAATTGATGATTTATTCAGCAATCTTGAAACCTATTCTGAAATTCCTGTATCAAAACCGAAAGCAAGGCTGCCTATTCTTTGTTCACAGGAATGTGTTCAGACAGTGTATCTAAGTGCATACAATTTTTTGCCATAACTTGAACTGGCATTGCACTGCATCCTTTCTGTGCTCTGGTTTCAGCCCAGACAGTGCCAACTGCACACCACTATTTGGTTGTTGTTGAGCAATGAGTGCATAGCGATGACAGCACAGGGCTGGGGGCAGCTGCACTGTGAGCTGTGATGGTCTGTTTATGCCCCTGGTCTGTGGGTTGGACATGCCTGCACTAAGCCACATAAACTGAGAAAGAACTGGCTCTCAGAAACCCCATTCTCTCTGTTCAAAATATGCTTATTGCTCCTGTAAGGGAAGCTAGTAGTCAAAAGAAGAGTGAATTGTGGCACTGTTCTTTCCTTAGCAGACCTCTGGAATACAGCCTAGGCAGTAGATGGTTTATGCCTAATGCATGAACTGTAGCATTTAAGCTGATGGCACAGACCAGATTTCTTCCAAAAAGCCAACCACTCTTCTTTTTCTGTTCCTAAGACCAATATAAATACAACCTCATGCAAAGTACTTCAGTGCTCAGATTCTTCTTACTGAATTTGGTGACTTCAGATATTTATGTAATATGACTTTTTCTTGTTATTCTATGTTCCTTCTTTTTTGCCATAGTGTGGTTAAGTATTAATAAACTATAAAAGCTCTTAATACACATGGAAATCAAAATTCTGCCTTCTTAGATATAATATTTTCCTGCTTGTATAGTGCAGCCCAAAAGGGAATCAATCAGTTCTGAGTAGGATACCAGTACAGTGCAATTGCTTTACATTTACTTAAGCTTACTGAAAACTTCCTCAGAAATATGAATTTACACATGTATATATAGATACATATACACATATGTGTATGTATAAATGCAAATATATATACTGTTTCCCAATGTATATGCATGGCACAACAGTATTAATTCAGTAAAAATCATGCTGCTGACATGGAGGAATTTCTGAAGTTTCATGAAAGCAATGATCATTCAAATCAAAAAGAAAAATCTGATTTTTCACAGCTGTACTCCTTGTCAGAATCCATGTCTACCTGAGCCAGTGAGAAGTCAACACAGTGAGCTCCACTTTCTGCTACCTGAACTTTTCAGCATTTGTAAAACAACAATCTGCATGAAAACAGATATAGAATAACTGCTTGGCTGAGGAAATGAAGGTATGGCTACTTCAAGGCTAGTCTCACAACAGGGCTATTGTATTTGCAGCTAGTAAACTCCAGCAAGGTTAGATCCATCACTCAAAAAGCCTTACAGGGAAGTGCTAACTCTCTGGTATATTCTATAAAAGCATACATCCATATTTGATCTCAAGCACAAATTCAGCAGCAACAGCAATGACACATCTATAAATAACTATCAGAAGAAACACTCTTCCATGTTAGAAAAACTCCCATCTTTCTGCCTTGTCCTCATGCTATGTTCTGCTACTCCTGTAAAACCCCAAGTAAAATCAGAGTATGTAACCGTGTCAAAACTTTCCCATGACACACTAAGCCTGATCAGTAATGGACAGATCTTGTTATATTCATTTATCACAGGCTTTCTTTATACTATGATGGGATGTGTTCACACAGAACAGCTGCACTTCAATCCACAAATTATTAGACTTAATGTGAGAATTACCAGTTAAAATAGAATGGTCTGTGTTAGGCATGAACCAAGACCAGAAAACTTAATGGCCATGAAAAACCATGACAGTCTTAAAATCTTTTATTTCCACAAACATGTGGTAATAACTTACCCTCCTTCAATAGCCTGGAAGCATAGTAAAAAGGCACAGTATTTAACCAAACAGCAAGGAAACAAGAAAACTGAAGCTTAATGAATTTGAACTACTGCATAAGAAAAAACATACGACCAGAAAAAGTAGCAGCACCTGTGAACTGACCCACAAAATACTCAACAAATAGCCCATCTTATTACATTCATCATTGCTTATACATTCATCATCTCTTACACTAGGAAAAGCAAAATGACAGCAAAAAAAAAAAAAAGACGAGAGAAAATGAGTTGTGTAAGAGGTAAAAAATAAATGAGATTTTCTGGCAATAAGAGCTTTAAAAGCATGCAAGTGAATCAGACACTGTCTCATTGTAAGAGACTTAGAGATCTACCTATTCATAATAAAAAGCACATACTGATTCACACACATGCACACACATGCTTTGCCATGCCAAAGGCAGGGTGCAGAAACCAGCCACCCAACCCGAATTCTATTCCCTACTTCATACAGATCAGCCATCTGACACTAACAAGAAGCCTTTGCCTTCTCTGGCTTACAAAGCCTTTGAAAATTTGAGTGGAGGACACTCTGATTGCTATTTACCTTTTTACATTTACAGTTCCTAGAAAGACAAGAGTTCTTTGCAAGTCAGGGAAAGGGATTAGTAACAACAACAACAGCAGCAGCAATAACAAGACAGGAATACAACCTGCAGGCTGCAGCTTTCATACAACAAGGGCAGCAAGCGCTGTGGAGCTGTTCTGGAGTGCATTTGTTGTCTGTGCCTTTTGGGCAAGCACCTCATGTGGCTGCACCTGGCAGCAGAAGGGATTGTGCAAGAAGCCCAGGCTTAACAGCACTATGGGATCAGGCAGATGTGAGTGAACAAAAGCTCAGCAAGTGCTTTGGGGAGCTCTGAACACAGGAGAGACAAGTGGCTAACAGCAAGATACACCACGGAGTGCCAGACATGATAACTGAATTGGCACGTGGCAAGGCGTTGGTCAGGTTGGCCAACTCAATTTCTCTTGTCGTTGCCCTAACTAGTCATTGCTGCTCAGCCACCTGAATGCTGGTACAGATGGCCACAGAGAATGCCAGCTCTGTGCCCATCACCACCACCACCATCTTTTTGTGACCAGCAGTGCCACAGCCATTCATCTTTCCTTTCCTATCCCACTCCTGTTGTCTCTACAGCTGGCTGTTAATTTTACGTGGCCAAAAAAGCACTCTAGCACTCCAGGTATCTGGCCCTTATACCAATGAGACTGGTGTGTGAACATATTGGGTGATCACCACATGGTATCTCAGGGCCTTCCCTGAATGCTGGCAGCGACCAAGGGAGGCTCCCACCCCTCCAGCATTCTTTTTGACCCTTACTTATGTGTTGAAGCACATCCTCCCTAACTTTCTCTGCGTATCAGAGAGTTTTCCCCAGCTGTAAGAGGAATGCATGGGTGCCCTCTGCTATACATGCTTTACTGCCATTTTAATTGGATTCAACACTGCTTACTCATTGCCCAGCTGCTGTGGGCTGCACGCCAGATGTGACAATTAGGCCCAAGGGAAAGACACCAATGAGAGTGATTTTGCCTCATATAGCAATCAACAGCATTTACCTTTATTAAAAAGAATATTACAAACTTTATTACCAGTTGGATGAAACAGACACAGGGGCCATGCAGAACTTCCCATTAAAATCTGCCAAATTTATGCAAAGTAAAGTACTTTTTCAGTGAGTTTCAGGTATCTGCTTATTTTGTTCAGGTCTATGCAATCATGAGTTCTCACCAGCTTTCCTCTCCCATTTTGCAGTATTACAAGGCCGTATATCAAGCACCGTAATGTCAGCTATGATATGTAACATCATTAGCTCCTGCCTCAGTAAGTGATAAGCTGAAAAGATTTGGACAACCCTCAGGCAGAACTGATGAGCCTCGGCCTGCAGAATGGTAGTAGCAGGTGTCAAGTCAGTAGGCAAAACTCAGCATGCCTAATGCTATCAACCTGTCTTGTCAAGATCAACATTACTGTTTGATCCAGTGCAGTATGAAAAGAAAACACAGAGAACAAATGGAGGCCTAAATAGGAGAAATCTGCTGACCTGGGCAAGACATCTCTGATGAATGCAGCGTTAATAGGATGCTGTTGTTCAGAGAGGAAACAGTCAGATGGAAGATGAACATCTCCCAGATGGAATTAGAAGGATCTCAGGCCTATCGATTTTGGTTGTAACCTTCACTGTAAACAGTCCACGGGGGCCTCATCAGCCACCTGTTCAGTGATATTTGCATTGAAATATAGAGCCAAAGCAAATGAGAAAATAGCCACGGTTCCTTGCTGAAGCATCTGCTCCTTTCCATTCCTCTTTCTATGCATCACCAGGAATAGCAAAGGTACATGTTTTAGAGGAAAGGGTAACAACAGTGGCACAAGCTCTCTCAGGCAGCACCAGAAACAATGAACACACCATTTGTTATGATGTTGATGGTGGTGGTAGCAGTATTATATCATGCAATATTTCACTTTCTAATAATTGCTCAATTTTATACTGAAATCGTGCTTGCCAAAACTGGGAGGAAAGCCATCTGTGCTTGGAAGATGACTGCCAAAAACATTTGCAATTTTATTTTAGGGTTATAAACCTGCAGAATGGAACAAAGACAGTGCCTAAATAATCCTTCTCACTCACCACCCCCAACTACATACAGCAACAGACCTAACCCTGAAACAGCTTAGCTTGTCTTTTCAAAGATGTCTTTATTATTTTTAAAAGCTTCACATTTAAGGGACAAAAAATTGCTCTATTGATTATTTGTGGGACTTCAGCAAACTTCTGTCAAGGTTTCAAATAGATTTAAGGGTTAAATGTTGCAATCACTGTCTTTTGAAGGGAGAAAAAGCCATCTCTAATATATAATCTGCTGTTTCATCTCAGCATGCTTAACAGAAAGCAGATACACTACCAGCAACACCATTACTTTCCCCAGCCCTCACTTTGCCTGGGAAATATCAGTGCCCATCAGCTGATCTTCCATTCTCTCAGCTAACAGATGGAACAGAAATTACGTAGCTATAGGTGATCCAAAGCTACAATGGGAGTAAAGCATGGCCTCCTTTTGTTTTCCTTTCCTTTTAGATAACAAAGACAAAACATGGAGCCTGCTGTATTTTCACAGCAATACTGAGAACTGCCAACGATTAAAAGTTTGACACAGCCCTGCAGACATTGTCCCAGCTACCATGTGCCTGCTGTAAATGTAACATCAGGGTCATGCGGTTCTCCTGAATCAGTCTCTCCAGCTCAGCCTGCTCTTCAGGACAGGTTTTCCCAGATCCTCAGCATTTGCCTCCTTTCACTGCTGGTATGTACTTAAATGGATTCCAGGCCTTCTTCATCCTCTGACCAGAAAGAAGCCTCAAATTGCAAATCCTCTTATGTCTGTGCAACAGATCAAATTGATATAGATATGAGATAAGAGCATCTTATCAAGATAAGATAATTGATAAGAGCAGAGCTTAATACTGAAGAATAAGTTAGGATCCCCTGGGCTTAAAGCACCTAATTGCTGCTTATCATAACAGAACCCTCTGTATTGCTTTTGTTGTTTTTTTTTTTTAGTTTGTTTTTAGAGCAAGAAATGTGATGCTAACTCTTCAAGCATGATCTCCAGCTGTGTTCTTCAAGAAACTCATTTGGAATGAAAGTGATGGGCACCATTTTAAAGTGACAAAACAGAAGAGAAATGCATATGGAAGTCAGCTGTTAAATAATCAGACTACACTGCTTAGCTTTGTTGCAATTGGAGTAGCTTCAGCTGTAAGTACATTTCTGCAGAAATTGACTCAATAACACACCTTTATTTACCCTGAGTGAAATAGCAAATTCTGCCAGGCTGTTTTCCAACAGGCACCAGTCCACCTGGGTATGAAGCAGTTTGATACAACAACAAATTGTTCCCCTGCCCTCAAAACGTGAATGAATTCTACTGTAACGCTACAAATGCTAAGAATGGACATTGACATCCATGGATTAATTGCTCCGGCAGCCAGTGCTACGCTACCCAACAGTGCTTCGCTCAAGAGGAGCCTCTGGTCAGCTCAACACTGCTCTGCATTGCAGCATTATAGTCATGGCAACAGCGCAGTCTAGGCCAGACCTCAGCATCCCCTGCTGTGAAGGCTACTCAGCACAAAGAAACACAAACACAGTGGCCAGCAAGCCGACTCTTGCAGGGAAAGAGAACAGTCAGGCTTTTCCCCTTGGAACTCAGGCAAATTCGTCTCGGCAAGTAATGTTTGTCCCTGACAGATAAGAACTGTAGGCAAGCAAAGAGCTTGCAGTGTATATTTTTAACTTTAGCCCCCAACTTGTTTATGAAATCAGCTTTCTCAGGTTTCTCTGCACCTTTCAGTAAAACACGAGATTACTGCAAACATGAATAATGTCCATGAAATGAAGTGTTATCTTTGAGGAAAGATTTAAAAGAGCCGTTGGAGAAGCACACGTGCACAGGGAACAAAACCCACAAACAGCCTGGTGAAGGAAATAAGTAAATGGAGTGGGAATACTGTAATTCAACATGATGTGCAATGCCTCTCTCCCTTGGACATCCACACATCCATACACTTCTCCGTATGCTCAGGCAGTCATCAGAATTTAAAAGACTTGTTCTTCATGGGAAAGGGTCTTTACTAAAATGTTAGAGAAATTTCACAGATCTCTGTCTTTTGTGATTATTCTTCATTGTCCACTTTTTTTTTTTTTTTTTTTCTTCTGATATTTCTGGAAACCTTATAGAGATAAAATAAATCTGACTTAGAGACAAAAAAAAAATCTATTTAGTTTGGTTTTCCTCTGAGATGAGCACAATGCCTGCACTAATCCAGTTCCTGCAGTTTGCTAGTAATTGCTGGCTGCAAGTGGAAGTCCCTGGGCTTTATTCTGCCTAGATTCATGCCCAAACAATTCCCAAATTTTATATCATAAATAACCCTAACAGCTTTAAGGACAAGTTATATCAGGGTTATGAAAAAGAAAACAGAAGGTAAAACAAGAAGCCAACAGATACGTTAAAGAATATCCTATTTTCAGGATAATGCTGAGACAGACTATACAGTCAGTTGACCTGGACATAAGGTTAATTACTGTAATTCAATTTATTTTAAGGGAAAACGCTATATGCAGATATCATCAATTAACCTCAGAACATAAAAATCACAATTCCTGTGATTAATAGAGCAGCGTGAGATCACTTTAATTACTGGGAGTCTGTTACTGAGCGGAAATAGAGAATTATATGATGTGATTTCAAGGGCAAACTTAGAATTGAGGCTTGTGGGTCAGAAAAAGTAAAAAAAGATCACAGTTAGACACAGATGAACCCCTGCACACACAAATGCACTGCTCTCTTCTTCCAACACACATTCACTCACATACTGAAGAATACAAGCATCCTTACATGTTCAGTCACACCTGCTTCTTGGCACATCATGAGGGAATTAGAGCAGCACAGAAAAGAGAGTTCAAAGCAGCATTGACAAATGCCTGTACTACAAGTTACAAGAGCAATAGCTCTGTTATTATGTGCTTTGCTTCTCTGGAAAAGCTGTGGAGAAAGAGGTTCAGTGTAGCAAGAGAGAACAAGCCCACCGAGTATGACTGCCTGAATAGGGTGTGATGGATGAGCTTCCTCACAGATAGGAAAAGCCTCTAATCTGTTCCCTGGCTCACTGGTGGAGCATGGCGAAGCCATTCTCTTCTTCTCCAGGAAACATTCTCTGTCTTTTCAGAACCACGTGCAGAGTTTTTTGCAAAGGACAATCCAGACTGTCACCCCACATGAGGCAGCAGTCTGTTTCCAGATCCTGTGCTAGGGCAGGCTCAGTGACACAACACTGAGACAAAGACATTTCTATACTGCTTGTGATTCCTACAGCTATTTTAGGAATGATTGGCTGCATTCAGATTCCAACAGCAAATAAAGAATTTTCATGGGAAGATGAGCCACTTTCACAGCACCAGCATTCAGCTGATAATTGATGCTGGAAACATCGTTATTGATACTCCAGCCAGTTTTGGAAAGCTGAAGAAGAAACCCGCCATGTGCAACAAGCAGAACGTAGGCATCATCCTCATGATAAAACCACAACCGTGTTCCCAGGACAGGTGTCTTGTCCTGGGATTCACTGAAGAAATATCACTGTTTGCTTGGGCAACTCAAGACCTACTCCCAAACTTCCTGCTCTTTTCTCCCTCACCCCCAAACTTCCCTCTTTAAAGATGGGGAACACAGGAAAAGCAATGGTTCATTCGCTGAGTGCACTGATATGAATTTAGCAAGACTGCTTGATGAGGAGGCACACACAGTTATGGGTTTTCTGCAAGTCTGCCAGGTGTTTTTGAACCCAGATGAATTCTTCATATTTTGCCTGACAGAACAAAAACTCCTGTGTAGCATGGGGAAGAAGACAGCATAGCTGGCAAGCCTCTGTTGTTATTTCTTACTCTGCAGTTCTGCTGCTTATGTGATTTATATCAAATGCTGCAGTGAGAGTTTCCTCTAACTTTGAGTTGGCCTCAATAACATGGACATTCCGCTGATCAGCTGCCAGGAGCTGATCTGCAGCCAAGACACAAATTCCTGCCAGAAGAAAGAAGAGAAAAAAAGTACAGAAAGACATTAGACCAGAAAATCAAATTATTTTCTAATGAGACTGAAGACTGAATGCACACACTGCGCCTGTAGAGATCCAGTTTGCCATCGAGGTGTAGGCTCCAATCCGTAAACCCTACATCAAGACTTGCCTACATCTGAGATTATGCTTCCTCGTACCACAGAGCACCAATTCTCCAGCTTGCAGCAGAAACACACAGTTAGCAATTACAATTAAAGGGCATTGACTTGTTTTTATTTATACTACTAGTAATGCTGACTTTGATGTCTGCTGGATTGAGGGCAGCAATTGGAAGTGATTCCCACTGGATTTCAGAGAAAACTGTAGCTGCTGCTCAGCCCATGCCATTCACGTCAGCTCATGAGTGATGTTACATTACCATTTAAAGGCCTTACACCTACAAAGAATGGAATTTACTGACACTTGCAATCTTATCAAAGTACACAGCCTTACATAAAGACTCATACTGCTAACATCATGGCTTTTGGGCTATGCCTTTCCTCTAAAATGGGGGAATGGAAATACTACATCCAAGTTTCCTGTGGAATTTGAGGTTATCTTTACTCTGTCAGAAGAGTAATTGCCTTCTTGGAGTAACCAAATAAGATGCTTTTGGTTCTACTGCACACTGTATCTCTTCTTATTAAAATTTGCCTTTGAGCAATTCAAAATAGAATTTCGTGGGGATTACTCTTCTGTGGTAAACATCATCACATCAGCTTCAAGTAAAGGAGTATTTGCACATGCATGCACCAATTGTTAAATCTGTGCTTGTGAGAAAATTTCACAGCATATATGGCTGTTGACAGTTGTTGTCTATTGACAATTTCTGGTATTCTGAACAACAAAACCACCTATGAAATGGTACGTGACGGCTCACCGAAAAGCTTTCTAATCCAAATACAGTACATACCACACATCTACCGAAGACTTTTAACACTGATGCTGGAAAAAAAAACAAAAAGATGAGCTTCAAAAAGATGTAATTGAAAAAATGACAACCTGGGCAGGAGTTTTCCAAAGCAGCTTTTAGGAAGATCTCTCAGTGGCTTGGCATCCAAGCCACATGAAGGACCTCCTTCAGGGATTTGCCCTCTTCTGATGGAAAAAAACTGGTTTTAAAGAAAGCACTTAACCTACAAAATCTTTACTGGCAGCTCAGAGATGTTCTACTACCTGACATCTTTGTCACCTCAGGGTTCTCAGCAACAGCTTTTCCTAAATAACTGTCACATGAGCACAATAGAGGGAGAAATAGCCCAGAACTTCCCCACATTCTCAAAAACTTCAAGAAAGGAGGCTTTTTCCTCAGCAAATAACTGCACTTTTTTTTCCCCCCTGTTTGTGTTTAAAGGATTCCCTCTTCAACATGAAGAAATAACCTGCACAGGACCTGCCTGGCGGATCATGCAGTTGTGAGAAGCAGCAGGAGCACATGGCTAGCAAGACTAACTTTACAACTGAAAATGCTACACAAAATGTTTTCATAAAGAACAAAATGTATTTGTGAGAGGGAAAGCTCTGATGCCTCACTGACTGAAGCTGCAAGAAATGACTGTATGCTTCCTTTCTTACTTTTACGGAGCTCTCTGCGATCTCCTTCCTTCACCACAGTTATTTCCAGGGACTTTCTCTTGTAAAAAAAACTTGGCTTTCCTCACACAAGAACAGATTTGGCTTTCCTTACACAGAACAGATTACTCCCCTTACTCACACACATCCTTACGTTCCCCAAAAAACTGAGAACGTTATTTCTGCTGCAAGCTCACGAGGACAGATGGTATCTTTCCTCCTTATTTTGGGAGAACTGTAAGAAGATCATTAATATAAATATTTTTTTAAAAAACAACTACCCAGCTCTTGATGATCATAGGATGATTAAACTTGGAAAACAATTTTTAACATACATTTTGATAAAGCCGCCTTATGACGTTCTCTTTTCTGACTGTTGCTCAACCCTGAAGCAAGGTATTATAGAGAAGAATTGGGATGAAGGGGTGCAGTTGGGTAAAGAAGGACAAGAAGCTGCTTCCTTCCAGCAAGCTCCCTGTTTTTCCATCATAGGAGACAGACCAACTGGCTGGCTTGCTCTTTCCCAATCACCCTGTTAGGCACCCTGTTTTCCCTTGACCCATCCAACAAACAAAACCATTTCCCTCTGCCAGGAACCAAGCACAGACCCTGCTGTGTACTCTCCAGGGGCAGGACACAGTGATCCAGAAGAACTCTGCCTGACTAGAAATGCAAATAGTCATAAAAATCTTTTCATAACAACTTCCACTGCTCTCTCATCCCTTGCTGTGCATGCTTAGAAATGCACAAGGTCAAACATCTTAGAACAAAAGCGCTACGCCAACACATGCTCCATAGGCTTTTCCTGCCTAGATTTCTCTCAAACAGGATTCATTGTGCTGCATGAACCAAGAGACACAATTTCTCTTAAAATATTCCTTTCCAATATGCTGCTTTCAATTTATCTCTAATGTAAACACAGACATAAAAGTACGCTCTGTTTTACAGCAGGCCTGAAACAAAGATGCTCTAATTGGCAAAAAAAGATTTGACTTCAGAGGTATCAGAGTTTTGAATGCTAGAATAAGAAACCCCTCCTTTCAGCTTTTCAGGAGCAAGCGATCTTCCACCTTTCTTCCTTCTTACATCCTTTCTTCTTTGATTCTGCAAATCTATACAATTGATGAATTGATGATTCCACACAGAATCACAGAATGGCCTGGGTTGGAAGGGACCTCAAGGATCATGAAGCTCCAACCTCCCCACCTCAGGTAGGGCCACCAACCTCCTCGTTTAATACCAGACCAGGCTGCCCAGGGCCCCATCCAA
>NW_024962285.1:2867520-2898749 GCF_019238085.1 Lagopus leucura | reverse complement strand
GGGGGGGGGGGGGGAAGGCCTTGCCTTGAAAATGTTTACAATCCACATAGACAAAGGACAGAGGTTTTTTGTTTTTGTTTTTTTTCCCCCTCAGTTTTTACAAGAAAAAGGTTAGATGCAAATATAAGTCTTTTTTGACATCGTTCTTTCTCTAAACATTCTGATTACCAGAATGTAAAACAAATATAAAAGTACCGATTAGAGTTTCTTTAGCATAACATCCTCCATAATAATCAACTTCCAGTATCCTAAGCTGCTGCTCAGATCAACAGAGTTTTAGGCCTGAACAAATGCAGTGAGTTGCTGGCCTCCACTCCAATAAGAAATCCTTCAAAATTCAACCACCCACTCACGCACACGCATGGATGAGTTCCTCAAGATAGATGAGCTACTGTTTGCAGTTTCTGTTTCGGCAGGGACAAGGCTTTGGAACACTGTTTTCCAATTCAGAAAGCACAAACACAATTCATCTCACTGGCAATATTCAACTCATAATCATATATTTGTCTAGTGCATCCATCGTTATCTACAGATCAGTCAGCTGCCATTTTTTTTCTAGCCGTAGCTACTGAAGTTGTCTAAGTAGCAAAAGACTTGTTAGATCTCCTCTTTTGCCTGCAGAGCAGATTGCAGAATCATTGGTGCTCAAAAAACCTGGGCAGGACCTGGGATTGGGATTGCACAGTTCACCACTCTGGGTTCAATAACAAGATAAATGATGCCCCACATTTTTTCAGTCGTCCTATTGAAGTTTTCCTTTGTTCTGCCTAAGCAATCATGTTAAATTGCATTTCATTATTAGATTCCAGCAGCTCAATACTCCAAACATCATAACAAATTCTCACTTAGAAGAAAAACTCTGTCACAATTCTAGGACACATTTGAGGTTGAACACGCAGTTACCTGGTGACAGAACTAAAAGAATGTGGTTTCAATCAGCAGCCATTAATTTTTCAGTTTCAATTCTAGCAGCAATGAGACAATATTAAACAATACTTTGTTGTTTAAAGAAAACACCAGAGACAAAAAAGAAAAGAAAAAATACAATCCTGCACATTAGAGCTTTCAGTTAAAGTCAGCCAGATCTTGTATGATATAAACAGCAGCAGCAGTTCCCTTGAGACTGCAATGTAACACACAAAACACTTCATTGATGTCTTTGAGGAACCAAAGGAGGATGAAGGTCTATTTTATCTAACTATTCTAATCCTCCAGTCGCTTTCTCCATAATCAGCACTTAGCTGCTTCTTTAACCATTGCAGCAGCTAACAGCCCAGCTACTCACTGCTTTGACTCGTAATTTTCACCTCCAAGTATTTTTCTAAATTCAAAATAATGCTAAAAATACACTTTATGGAGCATATTAATCTGTGTTTTTCATATCCAAAGGCAGTGAAAGCTTCTGAAAGACGTATCTCAGAGGCAAGGAATAAACAACACCTGATCTCAGTCTTACACTGCTTGCTATTTACCCTTCCCTCTCCCCTTATTTTGCTGACAGCAAGATGGACAATACATGAAAATTTGATTCTTGGTAAGCTGAGTCATGCAAATTAGCCTAATGAAATAGGTGACTTTTTGTATGTACCCTCGATACCAATTAAGCTCAAGTATCCACTCAGGTAATGACTAAAGCAATACCATGAGAGATCGTGTAGAAGAGTCACAGCTATACTTGTCTTTCTGAACAGCCCTCTACTCAGCACTTAGGTCTATCTCAGCTGCCCCTGGCCAGGAAAGCAGGCTAGCTTCCAAACAGCAGACAGAGGCAGTTAACTGCTTAAGTCACAACTGAAGCAACACAAAAATTTGCTGCTACTTTACACAGTTTGGACCTCAACATATAAAGGACGTAGGCTTTTGTGCTTCCAGTTTTGAAGGCAGCACACCAGTGCACTGCAAGAGGCTGCTCTGACTCTGTAATTATAGCTATCTTAATAATGATCTGTTAGATGGCTGCCTACTGCTCATGCCCAGACAATTTAATCACTACGCATTCAATTGTAGAGAACTAGCAATTCTCCCTGTCATGTGAAACATGGGACATGTTGTGTGAAGGCGGTGCAAATGAGCACCCCCTGAACTTGCTAGCTAATATACTTTCATTATTTAAAGCCTCAACTATAAAACAGACCAGTGCTGCCTCTTACTACAAAAAGATGGCTCACCTCAGCCGTATTAGATTAACAGTCACATCGTACCAGGCCTATACATACATTATTTATTGAGCACCAGCTGTGTGCTCAGCACTGTACATACACAAAGGGATGCACTCTCTACATCTGGGAAGCTTTTACACTCTAAAGTAGTGGAATTTGGCAGTCGTTCTGCACACAGGCAACCTATTAACTTCACTATGGGGCGCAGTTGCAGAACCTGGCAGTAAGGAATTCATATAAGCCAGTACAGTACCCAGTGGTAGATGAAGTGAGAGATGGAGTGCTCCTGCATGGGCTTGTGGGCTATCAGGTCTTGTGGAAACTACTTCACAGTAGTTTCCTTTGAAGATCAACACAGAAGAACTATGAATATACCTGAGCATGTGTGAAGATGCAGAAAGTAGATGCAGTACTACAAGCTCCAGCACTCCTTTGTGCTGGTGACAGCTGCTTCTCTCCGCATCTCACTGCTTGTGCTGCCTTAATCTGTCCTCATACTGCAATGTTTTCAAGGCAGTACTGATCCAGCAATGTACATCAACAGAAGAACTGATGTGCAATGCTCTCCAGTGCCAGGGAGTTATAAAAACTCTTAGGTAAACACTAGGGGCTGGTCTAATGTGGGATGGTGACATGAATCACCACCATGACCTCCAAAATGCATTTTACACTTGAGATGACATCCTACCCTCGGATTCCTACAGTGAAGAACAGAAGTGTCTGAAGGTATAGTTACACTTGCACACAGTGAACAGAATACTGAAAAGAAATGGAGAAGAGCAAAGCTGAAGTGAAACTTCAGTGTGTAGGCCTGAGTACATGAAGAGAAAAACAGAGCTAAGCTGCAGGTCCAAATAGCTGGAGCAGGCTATAGAGGGAGGGCTTACATGTCACCTGACTGTGGAGGAAGAGAAATGACTGGTGGTGCAAATAGGAGATGGGAAGAAAAATATAAAAATGAGAAGGACGTTTTAAAATGAACGTAGCTGTAAAAAGGCTGAGAGGCAGATGGACGGATGCAGATATGTATAAAGGAATCTTCAGAAGTGAAGGAAGGCAATTATAGGCAAATGGAGAAGAAAGGGAAAGGATTCAGAGGAAATTAATGAGAAAAGAGGTGTAGGAGAAGGACATCAGCTGGATGGGCAGAAATTAAAGAAAATCATTAGCGTTACTGTTGTACGTTGTACTCATTTTCATTTGGAATCTTGGCTTTGAAATTGGATGTCATGGACATGAGCTGTTTTGTTCTCTTACTAACTCATGAACTTTTTAATCTTACAGAAATAATTAAAGGAGAAGGACGGACACAACGCATTATTCTGCATGTTGACTGATGCCATCAATTAACTAGGCAAAGACACTGCAGTCCTGCAACTGGTTCACAGGCAGACTGCAGGTCCCAGCACCACTACTGCATGCAAACACAGGTTCACCAGAAAGCACTTTCGCATTATTTCTGTCACCTTCTCTTTAGTCACATGCCAGTGCCACTCCTCTTTGTCAGTTTCTAAACCACAGAAATACATGGAAGCACATTAAACAGCTCTTTAGACGCGCTCTTCCGCAATCAGTTATATTTTGATAATACACAACAGGAACAGCAGCTTTCAGGTAATGACTGGGAAGGCTGGTCATCCACCAAATAACTAACTCACGTAACTTGTGAGACCTGAAAAAGCTGGAGACTTACTGAGCTGACTTAATTTTGCCTGTGATGAGAATTGTCCTCACGTTTTAGAGATGAAGAATTTGGAGTCTGGGCCTAGATCCTTGTGTGTATCCATGTGTGCCTTGTTTATACAGTAATTGTGTCTGCTGCCTGCAACACATGGTCTTGTTATAGAAGCACGGGAAAATATCTTCCCATAGAGTACTATTTTCCACCCCCAGTCAAGGCTGCATAGGAGAGGACTGACAAACAGCCCATGAGGAGGGGAACAGACTGCTAAGCCTCCAGGTGGAATGGAAGGACAGAGATGGGGAGAAGCACAGAAAATGGGAAGGGAACCTGGGAGAAATCAGGGGGATGAGAATAGAAAGCCCAACACATCATGTACCTAACTTGTCTCGAGAGAGCTAGGAAGATAAATCTAAAGATAATAGACCTCCATATTCATACAGCTGCAAAGATGAACTTCCTTCCCATGAAACCATTATAAATCCCTAATCCTCAGGGTTGATTTAAAAATTGTAACTCAGCTGTTGCAATTTGTATCAGACTGGAATTTGGCAGTCCCAGACATTAAATCAATTCCACATGAGAAGGGGACCAACAATACACCATTTTATAGCCTGAAATTGCACTTTCAAGGGTTTTAGATGCTTTCTACACTACTCCACAGTGAAAGAAAGAGTAGGATAACTTTTAAAGCCAGCGATCATTTCAGTTCTTAGTACAGCCAATGGGAAGATTCCCACCAGATTTAAAAGGCTCAATCAAAAATACAGGCTTTAGAAATTGTTCTTTTAAAAAGCAATCAAGTGAATAAAAATGATGCACAGATAAATAGATTTGGGTATCTAACTCCAAAACACGTACAATGGGTATTAGGCATTGATATATTGCTTACCAACCTGGCACACAGTTACACACCACATTGTGTAGCTTGCATGCAGTCATTCATTGATTTCCACACATTTTTACTTGCTTTTTTTTCCCCCTAATACTGCCTCAATTTAACGGGGCAACATCTCCTTCACAGGGTTGATATTTCATACAGCAAAGATCAGGAGCTCTGCACTCAAATTGTTACAAACATACAAACCCTGGGTCTGGATCCTGAAAAATGTAGGCAGATGTAACGGCCATTTAATTTAATAAACTCAGTGGAAGTGTAGCCAGCAAGTCAGACCTTAGGAAATTAATTTCTGCACTAGCTAGTCTGCTAGTTTATATTATAGGATGTGTAGGGCACTGCAAAACACAACGTACCAAATTCAGCCTCGCACAACCCTACAGCAGGAATGCTCTGTTTATTTATATGGAAACGTTACTACTAAACAAGCACTGGAACCAGTGAAGGCTGGTGTGCTAGGAATTTGTGTCTTGACGCTGATGTCTTTAAAAGGGCAGAGCTCCCCATGTTCCCTTCTCCTCTCTGGAGGCACCAGGGAAGCCACACTCCTCTACCTGTCTTCCTGACCTCATGAAATTCACAGCATGTTGGAAAATTACCATCTTGCTGGCACTGTGGGCTAAGTCAACCCAAGCCCTCAAAAGTTGCTGTGGGAGAGCTGATAGCCACACGTGCGCAGACAAAGTGATAACAGAAGCCTTTTTCCTTAGGATGCTAAAAATACAGCCATTTGCATTAATTGCACAGAAGAATTTCAGCCCTGAACTACAGTGGGAATTGTACCCCTTGCTGCTCAGAGCCAAATTTAGCCCTGGAGACTGAATGAGGCTCAGCTTCTCTCTGAATCGCCTCAGTTCTGTGGGCTTTAGACACTTTCTTCACGCTGTCCTCACACAGTTGTTTGCATTTAATGAGAAACAGTTGAGTTTCCTGTTAACTTGTAAGCAGAGAGCCCTCTCCATGAGCTCTGGGGTCCCTGCTTGTCTGCCTTTAAATAGATGGAGCTGACCAGATACTGGCTGCCACTTGGCAAAGAAAGGGCTGTTGTGCCAGAGCATAGCCAGGAGCCCAGCAGCACAACGCCCATTGCCATTGCAGCCTTGCTTGGTGTGGGGAGGTGGGCTGAGCACACAACAAGAGCTGGCTGTCAATGTCAGGAAGACATCATCGTAGAAAAATCCTGCAACAGATGCTGGCGGGTGGACAAAAATTTGTTACTTATTTACAGGGATTTTTGAATGGGAAAGGCACAGGGGGAGAAAATACCTCAACTCTACACAGAGGGATCTGGCAAAATCCCAGAGTTGGTGAGCTCCTCCTTAAAAGCTCACAGTGCCAGTGCTTCCTTCAGGTACTACGACAGTGTTGACAGCAAGATGTTCTCAGCAGCTAAGTAACAGCTGCACAATACAAGCAGCAACTGAATGGTTGAACAGCTCTTTATAAAGGCATGGCGTGATAAAAACCTGGTGTTCTTTTGTGCTTCATAAAGCCTCTACTTTGCTGACTTGGAGTTCAAATCTCATGGGCTATTAGGAGAAGGAAGAAGGACGATGCATTAACATGCAGGGGAGAAAAGAATATGCTGGAAGCCAAGCCTGCACTAAGAGCTATGTTACAGCCTCAATGTCAAGCCAGAAGCAGTTTTCGTGTCAACTGGAAGTATTTTGGCACAGTGATCAAGCCTTTAGTCCAGTACATCGCAAGCCTGATTACATGATGAGAAGAAGCAGAGTACTGTCCCCTTACGAGGTGTGCTCCTCAGGAGCAAACATGGGAGATGCAAAGCAGTCACCAAATGGCAGTCTTACAACTGTCTAGAGGTTGGAAAATGCTTTTTTTCTTCTTCAGGTCCCAATCTTTTTTCTCCATAGAACAAATAATACTCGTATAAATAAGAAGTGGGAAATCCCAACTAGGGCAATGAGTCAAACCTTGTGTGAGCGAAGGCAGGTTACTTCTGACTTGTTTCATTCGTAATACAGTAACAATAAGGTGGAAAAAGTTCCAGGAGACTATGGCACCATGGCAGAACAGGACTGGAGTGGCAAGCCAGAAGCCAATGGAAAGAGCTGGTAACCGAGTTTGTTCTTCTCAGGAGCTCTAATCTCATCTTGTTTACACTCAAGTTTTCTCCAGGAGGGGGATGTCAGCTACCATACTGAATTAAGATACCGCATGGATGCCACACTGCTAGATTCCAGTCCAGAGCATGTTGGCTTGTGTTTGTTTTCATCTTCCCTTGAGAATATTGATGAGTTTGCTGAGAATCCCAGCACTGCACGAGGCCTTTATTAATTCACCTGCAAATCAGCATCGGTGTACAGTACCTGCTCACAAAGAAGTTACAATGGAGGCTCCACTGATTCTCGTAATGCACTTCAAGATAATCAAATGAAGGACACTAGGCAAGCCTATGTTATTGTTATTGTTCCCTGGAAATTCCTCCTTTTCCTAGTTGGCACAATTCTCCCTCTTCCTGCTTAATTTTAATCTCTTTTAGCCCTTGAGATACAGTTTATTGCTTGGTCTCTAAACTTAGGCAAAACCTCTTTGCAAATAAATCTCCACTAGCACAGTTGAGTCAGTGTTTGAGTTTTTAGTGTAAATTATGGGAATTAAAACAAGTTATCCTGTAAGTAATATAAAAATCCAGTTCTCTCATCCCTGTTGCAAAAGCTTTTTATAGAGCTCTCTAAAAGAAGACTAAGTGTTTGAAGGTCAGCAATTGGTTTTGTGCCATATGTACTTAAAGCTGAATATCCCTATGAACACTTGCACAGATTAGCAGGGGGAGGGGCAGGTGCAGGATCTAGTAAGAGAAGGTCCAGAAGTTGAGGAAAGCTTGAATTACATGCTGGCCTTGCTAGAGCAAACCGTTAATTAGTAAGAATTAGCTTAGACTAAAAATTCCATGCGTGTTGGAAACAAAATCAAACAGTGCAGCCCTTCCATCTATCACTCCTGTAAAAAGAATTTTGATAAGGAAAAGAACATCTGCAGAGGTTTCATCTGAAAGCAGCGATGCTTTGAATGAATAGATGGGGTACTAAAAGCACAGTTAAAATAACTGCTAAAGAAGAGATTACCATGGATGCAGCAGAGGGCTAATAATTATATACTGAAGTGACAGTACATCCACATCGCTTTTGTCTGCAAGTACTTAACACGATGTTGTCATTACAGATTCAAACACAGCAATCATAGCACACTGCTGGTATTTTACACGTGGCTGTGTATCTGTGACATGAAAATCTCTAAGTTCTATAAGCCTTAAAGATTGATTTATCTGTGCAGGAATTCTCAAGCATAACTGTATCATGCCCTTGTTAGCATGCTTTTTGTTTTGTGTAACCTCCATTACTAAATTAGCATTTTCTTATTTCACTGAGCTAACTGCTTTACTCTGCCAGATTTCATAAAGCCTCTTTAACCTAAAGAACTGCAGCATCCAAAGATGCACAGCAGACCTGAGACTGCTGTGCTGCAGAAGGTGATCCTGGCTGACATCTGCTTACCACCACGGAGTGACTTGTGGTGAAGCTTCAAGCTCCTAGTTTCTGACAAATATACACCCTGGGAGTTGCAGTGAAGAATACTATGCTAGTAGTTAGCAAAGATATGATGTGAACTCCTGCTGTTTAAATTTTGCTCTGCAGGACAATTCCATCCTTAGCTCCCACTGAAACAAAGGATACTTACCCACCTGCCAGCAGCTCAATTCATACTGAACAACGGCGTTGGTTTCAGCAGTGCAATTCCCTATTTCCTCTGAGGTGAGAACAAAACAAGACACAGTCTTCTTTTTACTGGAAGTCAATGGACAGCTAACCTCTAAGGTTCTCATTACAGAGCATATGTTTTTAGCCTCTGAAGTGTTTTGGAGGCCTTTTCTCCGGAAATCATAAATAATGAATACAATGTAGATATCTGTAGCCCTTATGTTCCATTCTATTTGCTGTTTTTCTCTTGGTCTAATGACTGGGGGAACATAGTTTACAAATGACTAAAGTGCAAAAATCAAGTGGAAAGAATTTTTTTTTTTCTTTTCCAGAAGCACACACACAGAAGTTATGATCCTTCTCAGATAGAGGAATGTTGATGGACCAGCAGTATGCTATTGCAGCCTGGAAGACCAACAATACCCTCAGCTCCACCAAAATAGGGGTGCCCAGCAGGGTCTGGGAGGGGATTGCCTCCCTCTGCTCGGCTCTTGTGAGGCTCCATCTGCAGCACTGCATCCAGGCCTGGGGCCCCCAGCACAGGAAGGACGTGGAGCTCTTGGAGCGGGTCCAGAGGAGGGCACTGAGATGAGCAGAGGGTTGGAGCAGCTCTGCTGTGAGGAAAGGGAAGTTGGGCACGTGTGGCTTGGAAAAGAGAAGCCTGTGGGATGGCACCATGGCCTTCCAGTGCTTGAAAGGAGCTTATAAGCAGGAATGGGAGTGACTTTTACATGCTCTGATAGTGAGAGGACAAAGGGGAATGGTTTTAAACTAAAAGAGGGTAGGTTTAGATGTTAAGAAGAAATTCTTTACTCAGAGGACAGTGAGGCAAGAGGAGCTGTGGATGCCCCATCCCTGCAGGCACTCAAGGCAAGGTTAGATTGTGCCCTGGGCAGCCTGAGCTGGTGAGGGCAGCCCTGCCCATGGCAAGTGGGCTTTGACGGGATGACCACTAAGGTCCCTTCCAACATAAACCATTCTATGGTATCTGAGAAATCACAGCACTGTGACTACAGACCTCTTTGAGCCTAAGAGGCCTTTTATTTGCTTGAAGTTTATAAAAAGTTGTGCAGATTAAACAAGAGGAAAGGCATACGCCATCACCTTTTAGCAAAATGTTCTTTCAAAGGCAGTGAAGGTGATGACAGGTTTGACTAAGTGCCAGCTGCAACTGGCACAACTTTAAAGAATGCAAGAGAGTGTGCTCGTTATTATTATTATTTTTTTTTTCTGGCCAGACCTGAGCAACTGTATCTTGGATACACTCCCTGTTAGAGTACTGAAACAGCCCTGTCACCAGGGATTCCAACCAGACTGCCTTGGAATACCACTTGCCAACTGAATCCAGAGCATGAAAGGTGATCCAACTCTTCCAGTTTTTCTCATTCTGCATTTCATTTTCCCTTTTGACAATTTATCTTCAATCAAAGGACTAACTCCATATTCACTTTCCCCTTTGTTCATCGTTAGAATCAACAAAACAAACTGGGAGTTATTGAAGCGTCGGAGTTAATATAAAAATGCTTAAGCCACTACAGCTTTCCAAATGGAGAAACAGTGTGTGCTGCTCTTAGACACACACCCCATCTCTGCACCAGCACTTTTTCTGACTTCCAGGTTTCAGAAGAGGAGAGAAAGTAGCCTTGATGTAGATCAGTAAGCAGCGGTGGGTCTGCATCAGAGGCAGCTCTGTCTGCTACCAGTTCAGAGGGCTGTGAGCACAAACCCTGCTGACAGGGAGCAATGACGGAGACCCAAAATGTTTCATCCTCTGACAATCAACACTGCTCGGAGTGGCTGAGCAAGATCCTGGGACAATGTATAAGTCAGGGAGAGTTTTGTCACTGACCTCACATGTGCAATTATTTCTCTGTTGATTTAAGACTGAAGCTTACTCTGACGCCAACAGGAAAGCACCCAATTTTAAAGGTAAACAACAGGAAAGCACGCCTTCTTTTTAAGATAAAGATGCTCTTGTTGGTATTTCTGCCTATTTTATACACAGGCCAACACTTAACAACCTGAAATAAAGGAAAGGTACATGTCTTGCAGCTAAGACCTGTAAGTAACTAGTTCCTTACTGTGCTTCTTCTCAGACATTTGATGTAGCTGCAAAGGCAGGAACCACCAAGAATGAAACTACCAAAATGGCTCTGCTCTGTGGTTTTGATATTAGCACATTCTCGCCAAAGTATTTTCAAAAACACAGAAAAATGAGCTCAAGTCTCTTCCTTCAGTGCAAAAACTTTTTGGTTGGATTAGTGGTAGTTGCCTTTGTCTTGGAAAAAAATGAGAAACAGCTGGAATTGGGATTCCAGCTGGACCTCATCCATGTTTTTCTACCATTTGCAAAAATAATGCCTCATCTCTATGCCATGCTCATTGTTTATGAAGAAAATATCTTTATTAACTCAAAGACTGACTGTGTAACACATCAAGGAGCCTGAAGATCAGACCTCCGAGTGGACGACAAAGGCATGCAGACAACATAACGAGAGGTAAAGAGACAGAAACTGAGCAAAAGAAGGAACAGTACAAAGGACCAGGCACCACTGCAGTCAAGATGTAGAAAGGAAGACAGCAGCAATTACAGAGAATAAAGGCTTTAAATGAGAATTCTTCAGAGGAAGAAGAGATTTTGTTGAAATGCAATAAAGATTAGAAGCTTGTCAACACTGGGATCCACGGGAAAGTGAAGATAATTGAAGAAAGATGTGAATAAGAAGTTTATTCTTCAAATATACTAATCCTCCAAAGCATGCAGAGTTAAGCTGAGGTAAGGCCACTCCAGAGTAAGATCATACACATAGGGTTCAATGGATTCTAATTAAACTTGATTGTGAGTCCTGTCTATGTCCTGAAGAACAAGCAGATACAGAGAAACGAAGATATGAGAAGATGAAAGATACAGTGAAAAGTAGAGACCTGAGAAAGTGTGGTTTGGGAAAAACAAAATCCAGATCTTTGACATCCTCATCTATACTTTCTCCAAAATATTCACTATTAGAAATAACATTTGGCACTGCTGGCAAATAGTGAGAGTTTCTGCTGCAGTTTCAGCAGGAGCTCGCATCCTACAAGGTTCCTGTGAAGATGATGAGGTCTGCTGTGCCTAATCAGCTCAATATCCTGTGTGCTACTACAGGAAACAACGAAAGCAACAAAAGTATTTCAAGGAAGGGCACAGGATATTCCACCTTCCTTGTTCCTGTTATTTAACAGTTTAGCTGAGGTGGTAAGATTGCAGGACACGCACTGGGCTGTTCCTTCACTTACAAACCTGCCTCCCACCCCAATCCTGCCAGCAGCCATTTGTGAGTTCTGCTGTTTCCTCTCCAGCTACCATTTGACATCCACACACACAAGCTGTTTGCTTCCCTTGCTCCCTCTATATCAAGGGAAACTTCAAAAGCTTCCCGAGATCTTTTTCAGCCTTATAATCACAAGATGTCCCTGAGCAAATAAAACTAATTTTTCTCAAATAACTGCTGTTGATGACACTGGTAGGGGTAAAGCTATTACAAACAGCAGCCTGATCTGGGGTAACTCTTCCCACTGCTTCCACTCAGCAAAGTTTGGAGCCTCTGTTTACCCTGATGTGTTATGCCTCTGGTCACCATCAATGAAGAACCCAGTCCTTGGGAGTGCAGGCATGTAAAAATGCTGAGGTCTACAGCAATTCGTTCTCAGATGAAGTTTTGAATTTTGAGCGCAATGAGTAACAAAAATAAACACTGCATTCTAAAATTAAAAGGAGTTGAAAAAAAAAGGCACGCAGAAGAATACCTTACCCTTTCTTGTTTCACAGTAGAGAACTATTCCAGCTGTTAAACTATAAGCACAGCTAGCCTGTTCTCAGCCAGTTCACAGCACATGGTTTTTTGGTTCAGACCCTTTCAGTGCTCTTATCCACCTTTCAATGGCACACCACAGACCTGTACAGTTGAGCTGCAAAAGGACATTCTCTGAAGAGGAATCTTCTGATCTGTGGGCAGAGCTGCCAGGCTGTGTCCTTAACTATTGCTTCCCAAACCACCACGGTATGGGAAATAAAGAAAGGGAAGAAGCAGTGAGCAGCACGTCTCTGTACCCTACTGATAGCTAGGCATAGCACAGCCAGCCCTTGGCTGCAACATGGACCTCACACACCTCCTCCTAGCGCATCCCAAGCTAGGCTCCTGTAACCAGGGCACGCTCTGAATGCCACATGCAAGACTCCCACAGATTGCTGCCAGTATTGGAGATATTACAAGCTACTGAAGGCAACTGAAACTATTTTGTATGGAGTCTACAGTCAGCCTGTTGCTTTTTTCGCCTTTCCTTTCAAATCATGAAAATTACAACATTGTTACTTTGCTAAAGCAAAAGAGCCTCAGAGAGCTGCAAATTAGCTGTGTGAGAATATATTCAATAATAGCTACTAACCATTGTGATTTCTGCTAAGAAATTCATTCCAGCTAACTGACTTTATTTTAGAAGCGTCCATACACAGGAATGGCGGGCTGCCAGTGGTTTCTATGTAATATGAAGAAGTAGGAAGTTTAAAATGACAAGTAATTATCGCATATTGTGTTCTATAAAGAAGAGAGATTCCGCTTAGCACCGATTTAATATATCTACTTTATCCGAAGGCTATATACTGTTTTTGAAAGCAGGAGCAAAATGTTAATTATCCCTAACATCCACAAGCCCGTCTGATTCATTTGTGATCATCACCAGAATAATATTTCTGTTGGCAGTTTTTACACTCCTTTTCAGGCTGATCCAGAAGAACTCACATAAATGAGATAATTTCATACAGTATTCCACAGAAACATTACTACTACTGACTATTCCTGGTAACGAAATACGTGAAAACTTTATATATGTTGATTGATAAGGTAAAAAATCAGTGGGTCTACCCCAAACAAAGGAGTGTTTACGAACCCTGGCAGAGCTCTGTGCTAACAGAGCTGTAGTGCTCTTGTACAAATCACTGGGAGCAAACTGATGAACTTCGGCACGCTGAGCCATGACAACTCCTCCTGCCTGCACTCCAGAGCCTGCACACACAGGGCTAAAGGCGCTGTGCCTTGTCAGTCTGCTCTACAAGAGCACCTAGTTGCTGCGGGCACAGAGCTGCTGCAAATCCATTTAACAGACAGTGAATGTATTGGCAGTGAATCTGCTGGAGAAATCCCCTGCTCTTTAGCAGATTCTTTTTAATAGGGCCACTGCTAGATGCAGTGGTGACTGCACAGCCTACTCGGACTGACCTTCCCTTCTCCTACTTTTTGTTCTTGGTCAGCCCTGATTTAGCAGCTTTGGTTCCTACTTTCCAACGTAATTGGACTGACATTTAGACACAAGATCTCAAGATTGTGCTGTCTTTTTCTTTTAAAAGAAAGAAAAGGGTTCACTGCAGATGATACTTCCCCGAGAGAGCCTGATTGCTGAACGACAGCCTAAATTACTGCCCTTCAAATGCTCCACAAGTTGTAAGAAAGCTATTTCCCAACAGTTGAGCTCTTCCCAAATTCCCTCTCACACTGCCCTAGCACTCCGGAATTTTTAAAGTTGTTCTCAGACCCCTCTCATATGTACACATTCAAGGTAACACAGAGAAATGCAGATGCTTTATTTCTTCTTACATTTTGCTTTTAAATAAAGTACCAAATGCTTGTTTGCATTTTCCAACTTCTGCTTGGATGGCCACGGGGCAGATTCTGCAGGGACCTTGCTTTCAAGCCCCCTCAGCCTATGAATAAAGCTGTTTAAAACATAACTTAGATCCCGTAGCTGATTTGCAAGAAAACCCTCACAAAACAAGCCTGGCTCCGAAGTCATGCCATTCATTCCATGCTCTGTTTGCTCACAGGGAATGTCTCCTCGTTTATTCTGAGATTGCTGACAATGAATGAACAGTAACACCAAAGTTTAAAAAGTCTTTATTTCTCTGCTCATCACATCATCCTTTGTGTTGACAGCTGACAAAAAGTGACATCTTTTCCAAGGTAACTTCAGAATCACCAGAAGATCACTTGCCAGTTCCTACAGGACACATTTATGTCTTTACAGTAAAGTTTTCATACTTGCCAGTACTGGTAGCTCCTGCAATTTTTATCTCAAGGCTGATGACAATGCTTTCCTTGATGCTCTGGCTCTTGTAATTGTGTTATTAAGTGAACTTCCAGCAGTAGGGGAACCCTGAACACTTTATAGGTGTCCTGGTTTCAATATATGGTAGATCTGGACAGTGGAATTTGGCAACATTTATCTCATAATACTAAGGACACCAAGAAAATAGCACTTGCCTGCTTTCATGTCTAGATGTTAGGAAAGACTGTACTTGACAGAGTCTTTATGGAACATCAAAAAGAGGATAATGGCTCAGATTACTCCTTTATCATTTTAATATCCCTCCCAATCCAAAGGCAGACAATCCCACAGCCTTTCTCCCCATTTCCAGAGGTCTACAGGGATTCTGGATAAACAAGAGCTGCAAGATCTTCCTAAAGGGCAGGCTTCTGCTGCCTATCCTTGCAAACAAAAGCAGAAATCAGTGCTCTACCTTTCAGAAGCTTGCTGCACAGTTGCCAGATTTCACCAAGAAGTCTTGAAAATTCAATAGTTCTGACAACGATGACACTTCCTTTAAACCTTCACATATACAGACAAAGCTAAACTGTAGGAGCAAACCCCTGGGGAAAGCAAAACATAAAAATCTCTTCATTTGTAGTAGCACAAAAGTTATCACATGCATCTCTAGCAAAACATTCCCTTTCAGTCTTAAACTTGATTACTAAGCAAAATAACAAAACTGATACATTTGAACCATCTGTACTACAGATACAGAATGGGCAACTAACTTCAAATTCCTACAAGAGAAGGTTTTTTTTTTTTCTGGGGGGGAGGGAGAGACAACTTCTTGGGACTAAGACAGTGTATTTAGTCACTAACCCCAAGCCAAGTCTGTAACTGAAGAAAGCAGAATGAAAACAACCTACAATGCTTTACCTGCCAGTCTAACTCTCCCATGAACAGCATGTAAACGGGTCTCTGATAAATAACTCAGATTCCTTCTCTACATAATCCTACAAGGAAAAATTACTTTGTTCTATCTCCATTTTATTTATTAGTTCACATACATGCTGTTGTTAGTGAACTACCAAGAAACAACCAGAAAGCTCATCCTGCACAATGAATCTATTCTGCAACACCTTTCCCCAACACAAATTTTCACATCTGCAGATTTTCATTATCTCTAACACAATCTGCTCCTAATGCCAATTTCTAAACCTATAATTTTCTCATTTAAGACTTGGACATAAACACGCAACTGAAACGAACCTCCAGTCTGATGGCCACCCCAAATTCAACACTTGCAAGGCTTGTCTAAAGATTACATGGGGATCTACTCTTTCAAGTGTTAAATGATACCAAAAACTAAGCAGTCCTTTAGGTTTTGGGTTTGAAATTAGCTCTGTCAACTGGGAGAAGCCACTAAAGGTGACATCACAAAAAGTCTCTGGAAACTACTGTATTGCCAAAGTGCCACATGGTTACCCCTACTTTTCTTTGCTATTTTGTTGACTTGACCCTGTTAAAGAGCCAGAGTAGCAATAGAGATTTTCTTTCATTCAATCTGCATAAAACATCCTCAATAAACCCTTTCGTCCACCAGCAGACCAAGGCCCACATCCCAAACTGTTCAGTCCACCACAGTATTGGCATGACCAGAACATGAAGTCCACCTTCTGGGCTATCCATATCAACAACCATCCAGACAAGAGCCATGAACAGAAGCACTGCTGAATGCTTGTGGCATTTCATGTTTCAACTAGCTTCTGACTGTACAAATTTTTACACGCTTTCATGAATATCTACAATACTCTAGCAAGATAGCACCTGTCAACAGAGGTGGATAGAAAGGGGAAGAAAGGAAAAAAACAGTAGCTACCTAAAAGTTCTAAGTCTCAACATGGCTCAGCCTAGATTCTGTAGGTGTATTAATGCTTTCCATTCTGATACCTCTGAGTCACGTAACAAGGAGAGAAGCAGTCTGCTTCCATTCAGAGGCATTAAAATCTCCTTCTCTGAGCACTGCAAAGTACAGATGCTGATAAAAGAGCAATATGCACACACAAATCACCTGGCCACCAGCCCTTAATTCTATCAGGTGACAGAATATCTTTTAAACTTGTTCCCTACCTTAGAAAAAAGAAAACAACCAACAAAACAACAAGTTTTCCCCTGGTAAACGTGCATTTGAATACAAAGTTCTTAATTTGCTGCTTTAAAAAGCCACCTCCCTGGCTTAACTGCTTAGATTTTGATTTTTGTTGCTTTTTTTTTTTTTTTTTTTTTTGCCCCTATGAGAAAATGGCAGCTGCCTGCAGCTGTTGAGGATAACCAAAATGGTTAAAGTAACCTCGAGGGAGAATTGAGGAACAAAGTGTAAGTAAGGTGGCTATTTAACTTGTGATTGCCAGTCATCATGGATGTCTCCAGATGCCACACCTGGCATACACAAAAGCAGTAAGAAATGTCACAAAAGGACTTCCTCACTTTTTTTTTTTTTCCTTTCTAATTAGTAAATTTGGTCTTCGTTCAGCTTTACTTTTTAAACTTATATTGCATTATTTGGCTTGGATGGAACAAAAGAGCACTTTAAAGTGTTGATTTCAGTGTTTTATTTCAGTGTTGATAATGTATAACACAAACTCAGCAATTGCTTACCAAACCTCTTCCCTCAGGACCACCCTGAAAATCTAAACAAGTCAAAAGGGCCACACTGAAAACCAAATATCAAAGGCACTGCCAACTTTGTATTTTATTTAATTAGAAGTCAAGCTCATTAGCAGAGCTGCACGGCAGCATACCGTGCCTGCAGCCCTTGCTCATGTCAGGAATTGCACTGAAGGAGGCCGCAGTCGCACATGCCAAAAGCTGCTTGGGGGAGCTGGGAGTGGGGAGACCTGTCCTCCTAACCCAGCTGGAATGCTGCAGTGCGCTGCCCCAGCAAGTGAGATTTGGCATCTCTGGGCAAAAACCAAGCTGCAGAAAGCACAGCACAGAGGACATCCCCACTCCTTGAACTAGGGCTGCCTCCTGCAAGCCTCAGTGCCCAAAAGTTGCCTTCTTCACCAGGGCACCGTGCTGGGAGTAAGCCAGCTGAGCTGCCAGCCAAACCCCACCACCAACAGAAAATACGTGTGAAGTATGAGATGTGGTTTAACTTACAATGCAGCAACGGCAGCTTGGTTCAAGCAGCCTGACAGCCAGCAACATCATTAACAAGTAAGCTAGATCATAGCATGTTTGCAACACTCAGCAAGCAACACTGTTCCCATGTTCCCTGAACCACAGAAACTATCTGAACTAAAGACAGCTCTTTGCAGCCTATCCAAGTACAAGCACATATATCTGATTAATAACAAGACACTTGGGCAAATTTTAGCTTAAAATAAGAACAAAATCTTCACTTAAAATAATTTGAGGACTCCTTCAGCTCTTTTCTTTTGGGGAAAAAATCCCCAACAAAACAAACTTTAGTGGGGAGGGGCTTGAGGAGGCACAGCTGTTGCAAATCAAATTTATTTTAAAGATAATCTGAAACAGCATGTTTGTGAAAGCTCACAATCACAGCAGAATTAAATCATTTTTACAAAGCATTTATTTGAAGAAGTTCTGTACGCAAACTTTGGATACGGCAGAGAGTATCAAACCTCATGGTTGAGGTTTGGTTTCATTCCTAGAAACAGCTATAAAAATTTTTTTGTTCACTTGCACAAGGGTGCATTATTTATGCTCGGGTTTAGTTTTAAGACCTGTGACAAATACCAGATCACTCACGTCCACCACAAGGCAGGCAGGCAGCCATGCAGACTGCCCTGCTACTGCTGGCACACAGCACTCCTGGCTGCCTCCAGAGGTGTTTCTGCTGCAGTCTTCCAGGACCTGGGCTGGAGAACAGGCTTTGGATTGCACTCATCTGGGCATGTAAGGGCTTAGGGTGTTATGCCTTGAAGTGATGATGCTGGCCACGATGCCCTTACCTCACCACTAAGCACAACCCCACGCTTGTCATCTGCTCTAAGACAAGCCCTGCTCACTGCAGCAAGAAGCTCAAGTCTATCAGAAATAGCAAACAGTGCTTGGGACCTGCTGTCTTCAGAGACACCAGCTTCAAAACATAGGATATGTTTTTAAAAAAGGCATAGCACATCAAAATGTCACTTTTAGGGAGTTTAACCTTTGTGCTGACCTAGGCTTCTGCCTCCCTGCTGAGGCTGCTGACTGTTTTTTTCCCTAACAGTGCCAGGTGCAGCACTTTTTTTTTTAAAAGAAGTTTTATGAGTTCAGTGGAAACTGGATGGAAGCCATAAATTTGTTTCACACAGCTGACCAGCCAGCTGCACAGGGTGATGCCAGTGCCCTTCCCACAAGGCTGTTGCTGCCTAACCTCAACATTGGCCCAGCAGCAAGAAAACCACACAGCCCTTCAGATACTCTCCTCAGAACACACATATTGCAAAGCCTCCTTCTGCCTCTTTACTAATTATAATTGCTGCGTACCAGTCTCTGCCTCACAGAGGTGCCCATCAATAGAGAGGCTTGGCAATGATGGAAACCCTTTTTCTTTTCTCTACCACCAGTCTGAGAGAGAAGTCATAAGATTTTCCAGTGCAAGGAATGGGCATGGGGACACAGGAGAGTCCCCTCTGGGCTTTATCCCCATCACCTACCAAACTCTACATGAAAGAACAAGAAATTGGGCAGACAGACAAACAGTGCCCCTTTCATCTCTGCTGTGCCATCCACTTTTTCTCAGTCTGAGCTTTGCATGTACTCTTAACAGAGACTTTTATCACAAAGGAATCACTCCACTGCAAACTGCTGGTCGGTCATGAAGGAAAGCTTTTCCACCCTTCTCTTCTTCGCCAACCCTATCCTGCAACTTTTCCCTTGGACTCTCAGTTTCCAGAAACCTCTTCCTTCATTAAAGTATTTTGAGTGAAGCTTGAGCCCAAAAAATATGGTCAGGATAGGAATACCTTGATCACCTTTGCTGTTTTGCTGTGGAAGAAAGAAATAAATCAATTTTCTGGAAATTATTCATAGCTTTCTTGCAGTTTTTCTCGCAAGCTTTCAGAGCAGGCATTAACCCGACACACAAATTTTTCCAAGCATTATTAACACTTCAAAGACACCACAAATATTGATGCGGGTAAATTCTGTATTATTTATTCTCCTCCAATATATCCTTCAGCAGGACAACACAGCTTCCCATTCTTTAGCCTGTTGAGTTAATGCAGAGAACAGCAGTGACTTCTAGCAGATTTAATTTAAAGTGATAAAACGTAAGGATTTTCCTGCAGGTCAGGGAAACATCTTGTCCTTAGTTTTCCATTTAGTCTTACTTGATCAGAAAAATATTTAATATTTTTGTATCTTAAACTATTATACGAAGGTATGAGGAGTTCAAAGAAGAGAATGATAATAGTGACTTCAAGATTGTTTTTTAAGCCATAGCCAAACTCAGTGTCTGTGTTTCACACCCACTGTTGTCAGTGGAAGTACTGCATATGCTCCCAGGAAATTACAGGTTCCAGCCCAAGTGTGCTACATTTTGTGGAGTGTCCCATCTCTTTCTTAAAAAAGTAATGCCTAGTTAGAATTAATCCCCTTGTCACTCAGTGGCTCCTCTGTTTCTTCTCAACGCCATAGTTACAGAAACCACCTTTTCTTATTCTCTGAATCTGTGAGCCTTTCTCACCTTGTCCTGGTCCCACAAAAAACCCAGTGTCCCTTCCAGCACACATTCTCCCTAATTCACAAGCTATCCAGTATCTATTGAGATGAGCTTGGGACAGATGCCAACAAAATCTACGGTGCGTAGTGGGAAAAACTGGTTGCTTTCAGTCTTCTTAAAGAAGTGAGACCTAGTCAGATGAGACCAAACAGCCAGGAGCCTTCTTTATGCACACATTTCCTTTTCTCCTATACCCTACGCCAGTTGCTTGACAACAGCTTTCTACCCAAGGCTTTGTCTGAAATGACTGCAGGCTTGCAGATCTACTACTGAAACACAGATTGAAGACAAGAAGAGGTGTGAATGTGGCTCAGAAGCAAGAAGTTTTCCCTAAATCATCTGTCCATGCAGCAGTGTAGCATGTGGATGCTAATACAACGGCTTTCCTAGCTGATCTTCCACCATGGGCAACCCAATTCTGCAATTGCTGGAGCAGCGCCCAGGAGATTGTATCAGGCAAAGCAGATTCAGCAGAGGCACGAGGATAAAGGCAGAAGGCAAGTCAACAGCCCCCAAATCAGCATGAGCGTAGGCAACTTGACAGTCAGCTGTACCCTTCTGCTGATTTCTATGTACGCGTAGATCTCAGAGATCAGCAGGAGTGGGAGCAGAATTACTTCAAAACACGCAGAACTCCCTCTGTGGATGTTCTGCTTTGAAGTCGAAGAAAACAAAGCAAAACACAACAAAAAAATCTCATTCCCTCCAAGTTCTAATTGTTAAGACTTGAACGCTTGGGATTGAGTCCATAATGACAGAAGTCACTGCAAGATGGCTAGAAATCCCTTCTGCAATGTGCATTCTACCTGCTCTGGATCCACAACACGACTATTTTTTAAGATGAAAGCTGAAAGATGCAGTGTCTCAGCAATACACAAATGAAAGAGCTCGAAGCAAGCACTGAACTCACACTGGAACTGACCTGAAGTAAATTCCAAATGTGCATCTTCTCTCAAGAAGTTAAAAAATTAATCGGAAAATTTAAATAGCCTTAGATAAGTTTGGTCCACATATTTCTATTTGATCCCTAAAAATAAAGAATTAGGTGAATTACTACTTCTTTTAAACACTGGCACAGCATGAAGTTCCTGCAGTTTGCTCTTCATCTTGCAAAGACTTTTTATATATTTCTAAGTTCTGGAGGCTCTTTAAACATGAGAGTATATAAAGACACTTTTAAACAGCATAAAATACACTTCACACGAGTAAGGGGAAGTGCGAGGACTAGTGCCAGAAACTATTTAACAGCTTGGAGCAAATTCTACCCTCTTGTTTGAGCAGGAGAAAGAAAAAATACAGCTCAAAGGAGAGGAAATCTCTTTCCATCTTTCTTTCTCTAAAAAATACAGCTAATCTGTCTTAGCATGACCTGTGCTTTCAGCAACCTTTCCCTGTGGCTGTTAAAAAGCCAAGCAGGAGGACAAGGTAGAGCAGGTGAATGTTAAGCTGGGACAATGTTTTGCTAATATTCTCAGTCATGGTTTCCGCTCAGCACAAATTGTATTATTTTACATTCAACTGGTTGCACTTGTATAGTTTGATTCTCTTAGCAGTCCTATAGATCTGACCAGAACAGTGCAACCACTGAAACTAAATATGAATTTATGTTCTGTAAAAGCAGGGCTAAGACATGAAAAACATGAAAGAACCTTGTTAGCAACTCCCTGTGTAGGCAGCATGCCTTGCTTTAATCAAATGCATTATGGCCCTTACCCACTGATGCAAAATGACTCCTAGGGCTTTTCTGTACACCAGTTCAGATAATCCACTTTCAAACACCTCTGTGTCTGCATAAGAAAGCTGTACAGCTTCTTATGCTGTAAAAAGCAAGAGAAAATAGCACAAAAAAACAGTGCCTTTGAAGAGTGTGTCTTGTGTCCATCATTTCCTGTTATTGCTCAATGTTTTTCACTACGCCAGTCATCATCTGGATGCCTGAAGTGTCTGCACTGAGATTTTAAAACACAAGAGGGCAGGGTACATGCAAAGGAAAAAGCAGAGTGTAGTCCTATTAGTTTTCACAATGAAACAGCACAGCTGAACAAGCTGCAAGAAAGCTTTAAAAGACGAGCATTGCCCTCTTTCAGCACAAAAGCATGTGACCAAGCCCAGATTCTGTTTCTTCAGACCGTGTGCTATTAGTTAGCTTTGCCCCTGGATTTAGAAACAGTGTCAAAAGGTGAAAGGCGTTTTTCTCTTGAAGACTGAAGCAATTTCTAAGGCCACTGTGCAACAGCAAGGACAGTTTTTCAGTATTTCAAACATATAATCTAAGGAAAACACGGCTAAGTAAATGCCACATGCTGCAATCCTTAAGACCCATCCTTCTTTGAGTAAATGGATTTTTGTTCCATCTTACACAAGAATGTATTCTTTTAAATGCAGACAGTTGTTACAGTAGGCTAACACAAGCAGTTGTCTGGGAAGCACAGCTGTGGAGCAGTAGGACAGCCTGGCGACTGCGAGGCTCTCCTCTTCTGAAAAAATCTCCTGCAGCAGATTCTGTAAAGCTACAACACAGGTGCCATTATAACAACATTAACAACACCTTATTGATATTTTGATATTAATGTGAACATGAGTCCACTTTACCCCCACCCAAGATTTTAAACTTCAGAAATTAACAGCAGCTGCTGAAGTCAGCAGGAGTTATGTCACTATTAGGATGAGTTAGAGCACAGCCTTTCTAGACAAGCTCCATGCCTAGTGAAATAAATACAGACAGTGTCTGAAGCAAAACTGTACCCTCATTCTCCTGTGTGATGCAGACAGCTTAAAAGTTATGTCCTCCTAAAACATATTTTGTGCCTCGGCCCAACCTCTCTCCACTTTCTTACGTAAGTAATGCAGTTGGTTCTGATGACAAACATAAAGCTTACAGGAGGAATCTACTCAGATTTTAGGAGCATGGCACAAAGGAGCAGATCAGGATTAGTCCTCCTAACAAAACCCCAGAGGTGCTTTTTTAGAATGCAGATTCTGAAAAAGTTCTTCAAGTTCTTTCATTGTGACAACAGTGGATGCACTCATCTGTTTTAAATAAAGCTTGATTGCTGAACTTCTATGGGAGAAAAGGATCTGAAGAACTGATTTGCTATGGAAGGTAAATGAATGTAAGCATTCTTACAGACCTCATTACCTCTCACTGCGACATTAAACAGCCCACATCTTCCATCCTTCTGCACACCACCAGCACTTATTGCAGCAATGCGTTACCAGAAAGGCCAAGCTGAGCTGCTTCTCTCACATGGAGCACTGGAGGTGGGAGTGAATGGTGATTTTGGCAGATGATGTCACTTCCAGGATTTTGGCTACAGGAGAGAGCTTACGACATCAACACAGATATGCACAAATGAAAACATCCAAAAAGTGAGCTGAAAAACAAAACAAAACAAAACAAAACAAAAAAAACCAGACAAAAAGTGGTGCTTGCAGTACAAGAAAGACATGGAACTTTTGGAGTGGGTCCAGAGGAGGCACTGAGATGAGCAGAGGGCTGGAGCAGCTCTGCTGTGAGGAAAGGTTGAGGGAACTGGGATTGTTTAGCTTGGAGAAGAGAAGGACTCAGGGAGACCTCATTGTGGCCTTCCAGTATTTGAAGGGAGCAGATAAACAGGAGGAGTTTATGAGTCTGTTTACGAGCATTGATAGTGACAGGACATTGGGGAATGGTTTTAAACTGAGGCAGGGGAGGTTTAGGTTGGATATGAGGAGGAAGTTTTTCCCCCAGAGGGTGGTGAGGCACTGGAACAGGTTGCTGCCCAAGGAGGCTGTGGATGCCCCATCCCTGCAGGCATTCAAGGCCAGGCTGGATGTGGCTCTGGGCAGCCTGGGCTGCTGGTTGGTGACCTGCACACAGCAGGGGTTGGAACTGAATGAGCACTGTGCTCCTTTGCAACCCAGGCCATTCTGTGATTCATTCTATGATTCTATGAAAAGGAAATAAAACGTGTGCATCAGGGAACTGACTCCAATAGACAGTGTTTTTTAATTGTAGAGTTTTTATTTTTCTTCTGTAGATGCTTTAATACTGTTGTATAACACACTCAGAAAAACATCCTGACAAATCAAAACTACATTATTCTCACAGTCACCAGCCTTCACCTCACGCCTTCAAGGCTATTAGACCCAGGTTGGCTATATATGCCTTTTGGACTACTCATACTGTTGAACAGGAACAGGATTTATTTTATTTATTTTTAATCTTGGGAAAGGAAGCGTTCTGGCAGTATCTCTAGTCTTAGGTTTAGAACAGGATAAAGCAAAAAAGACGACACCACCCTACAATACACACATCTCGTGACGGAATTAATCAGCCTATCTGAACATGCTGAACTTCCCTACAACAAAATTAAAAGGAAACACCTTGCAGATAAAAATGAAAAAAGTGTAGTGGCGCATGCAAAAAATCTTTCCTCTTCCCACGACGGCTTTTTAAGGATTCAGTTCTTGAGTTCTTTGTAAAGAAAGACATATTACTACTCAAATTCAACAGTAATTTTACCAGGTGAGACAAAAAGCACCCCAAAGAAGCATTAGAGAAATGTCTGCCCTCTTTCTTCTTTGTAAAAACCGAAACTATTCTCCTCCAAGTAGAAAATGTTATGCTTGAAATGTTTCTATAACAGAATACCTTACTGGTTGGACACAGTTCTTAGAATCATGTTATATAATCACCTCCCTATAACAGATGACAGTGAATTTTAAAAATCATTTTTTAACTTGAGCCATTTCTCACTGTTTGTTGAGGTCATAAAAACCACAGAATGACCTGAGTTGAAAAGGACCACAATGATCATCTAGTTTCAACCCCCCTGCCAGCCTCCAGACCAGGCTGCCCAGATCAGTAAGTTGCAACTGGCAAAAGCTGAGTGCTTGTAATTAACAAGCACAAATTATTCAGAAGTAGAATGAGTTAATCCCTACTGGAAGTTTATACACACAGCATCAAATCCTGTTCATATAAAAAAAAAATTCAGAAGTTGATTTTGATACATTATGAACTTCTTTTATTAGAGAGCTATGATGACAAGCCATTACTACAAAAACTAATACCCAAGGTCCAAGATAGCAGTTAAACAGCCCGTGTTCCACTCTGTATAATAAAAAAGGCGTTTTGAATCAAACACCAGGCAGCATTTAGCCATGCTCCTGGAATTCAGTACTGCTAAAGACATATGATTGTGTAGGACTCAACCTGTGCACTGCCTCCAGATGATGGGCACTGGGCAGTCAGTGGCTGTGCTGTGGAGGACTTTCCCTCCATCTTGTCCCTGCACTACTATCCCACTCAAATCAAGCCTTAGTCTTTCAGAAATACTCAGGCACTGAGATGCAACTCTATACATGCAAGATTTCCAGAACAGACTCCAAAAAAAAATTGCTAAAAAAGGACACAAATATAACACTTTTCCAATAATAATCATCTTATTTCTTTGATGGGATCAGTACTCTGAAGCTTGAAGACGTTAAACAACTGAGGCCAACCATAAATAAAACTGACAGGGCTAAGCTGGCCTGTGAGTAGACTAAGGATTTGCTGCTGAGGCAGGCATTCAGTAGAATTTCTTCCTTACTCTCTTACAGGCATAAGACTGAGCCTCTACACTGAGAACACAATTACTTACTTCACATATCAGTATTTCAGGGGCAAAAAAATAAACAAGCAATATACTCAGAGGGTGGTGAGGCACTGGCACAGGTTGCTCAAGGAGGCTGTGGATGCCCCATCCCTGCAGGCATTCAAGGCCAGGCTGGATGTGGCTCTGGGCAGCCTGGGCTGCTGGTTGGTGACCTGCACACAGCAGGGGGTTGGAACTGGATGAGCATTGTGGTCCTGTGCAACACAGGCCATTCTGTGATTCTATGAAAAATCTTTAATGTTAATAAGCATTCAGTGGTACATTACAGATCCGCTTAAATTCATTTCCATACAGATTGATCCTATGCCTAATCCGAAACTAGCTGATGTGCAATAAACTCTTAGGAAAAGAGGATAAAAAAAAAAACAAAAACCCCAACAATTGCATTTGTACCTCTACAGCTTTTGACCTCAATGTTTCTCAGTACCCAGAATTTTCTAGACAGTCACAAGCTCCCTTCTACTACAACTACAAAACGCCCAGGGCATATCATTTTGGCCTATCAGACTGTCAGTCTGCTAGATACATATCCATTTCGGGTTTAACAGGAAAAAATGTGGGATTCATTTTGTGTAAAATATGCATACACAACACAGTATGCAAAAGCCAGACTGCAAAAGAGAAACTACGTGAGAGTTCAAAGCTGGAAATACAGATTTTTCTGTACATCCACCACCACACAAACTTTATCATCATTAAAATTCATGCAGAAGTTTTGGACTTCAAAGTTGCTCAGCTGGTAGGAGTCCTGAGGGTGGATTACAAATAATAGGCACATGTTCTCAATCTGCTTGTTGATCTCACTTGAAAAATTGACAAGACTGGGTAGTAAAGTCCCAGAATGAAGCTTTAAAACCTCTCTTTGAAGGGTAACTAACCATTTGAAAGTTTTTAAAGTGGCTAATTTTCAAGATTAGTTCAAATTATACTGTATTCTTTCACTTAAACTGCACAGCTAATTTCAAAAATGATTCTTTGATGAGAAATTTTAAGGCTTTTCTTGTGAACAGAAAATATCTATCAAGCTTATCTGTGCAAGAACCAAATAGTTTCATTAAAACTAGAGGGGAAATCACTTAATGCTGGAGACATTATTCTGTAAAATGGAACAGAAATGGATTTGAGATATCTACTCACACATGTGCCTTGTGGAGGTGATGATTTTCTTTTCTTTCTTTTCTTTCCTTTTTTTTTTTTTCCCCTCAATGGGAAAAGAAAAAGGTCTCTGATTTCCTTGTGAAAAATGTTTGCGTTTTCATACTATCTGCAGCCAACCACAACTGCTAACAATTAGCACAGGATGAAAAGTCAGGGTCTTCCAGCTACTTTCTTGCTAGATTAATTCTTGCTATTTACTACTTTACCACTTTTCTCATTTGTCAGAAAAGCCACTCTCAACTACTAACAGCTCTGCGTCTCTGAAAATATGCGTGTTTCAGTGCTGAAGTTGTAGACAGATACCGAAACATAATTAAAAAAGTACAGCCAATGTCAACACAGAGCTGAAAGAACACCAGCTCTGACAGATTATTTCCCCTTTGCTACTTTGTAAGCTAACAAAAGCGCGCTCGTTGTCATTTTATTACATTTAAGGTAACAATGGAAACAATACACATTAACTCAGTCTCAAACATGATGTCATGTTTTATGAAGACAGGTCAAGAGAAAATGTAGAACAAATTACCTTCATTGCTTAAGAAACCCTAAATCCCTTAATTTACCCAGCCGTTTGTCAGCAGAACTAATCAAAAGCCTTTCTTGCTCTCACAGGGCATAAAGGTAGCCATTAAGTCTCTGAAGCGCACGGTTTTACCAGCAAGACAAAACAGAAAGCAAATCTTGGGAGTAAGTATCAGCTGGATGTTCACATAACAAGGTCCAGGGAGACATATCCAGAAGTTTCCTCTTTTAATCCAGCTCTGAATAATGCTGGATGCTGTTCTCTGTTCCTTCAGAGCTCTACCACTGCCAAAATAACTGCAAGGCTTGCAAGTCCAAGTATATCTCAAGCCTTTCCCAAGGCACCCCAACACTATCTGAGGCACTGAAACTATGGCAACCGAATAAAAAAGCAGCTTCCATGATTAATAGATGAAGATCCCAGAGACAGTGCCTCGCTAGGCCATATTTCAGGAATGCGAAAGGAATTAGCATAAAATCCATCACATTCTACCAATAAAAAGTAGATTTCAAAAGGCATCAACAAAACCACACTATTTTTCTTCTAAGAGAAAATATTCGACGGAACTACAAACTGTTCAAATTCTCATTAACATCTCAATGAAATGCTGCCCCAAGTGCAAGCAATGGATAAACGTCCACCAGCAACAGTGAAGGAACCAACACAGCACATTTCCAGTCAGCCTGTCAACACTGCACATAAAAATGCTCAACGTATAGAACGTATAGAACACCTGAGGGAAGGTGAGCAGACGGAGATCAAGCAGAAATAACGTTTGCTGCAGTCGGGCATATATTTGGACATAGTTCTTCTCATTGTGTTGAGGATTCATATAAGAGCATACTTTTTCCATCTGCTGAACCAAAACCCCCTTGTACATCTGTTACGTTATCTACACATTTTCATTACTAGAAGGCCCAATGAGTCTGTCAGGGTCATGGCAAAATTGATGAGAGGTTAGGAATACCTTTTTTAGAAGCACACAATCAAACTCCCACTATTACCTCCAGAAAAAAAAAAAAGAAAAAAAAAAGAAAAAAAATCACTCTTACACTCCCCATCTACTAGATGGCTCAGATTGAGGCAAAATGATGTAATAAGAACATTACTTATTTCCAATTGCAACATTAAGTTTCCACAAAAGGCTACAGAGAAGTAGAGGAATATGTTTTTTGCCCTTATCACTAAGGGTACGACCATGCAGCCAAGGCATGGCTTCACCCAGGGAGCGAAGGAGACAAGGAGCAAAAGGCTTCCCAATGGGGAGACAGCGCACACACAGTGCTGGGCACCTGCCCTGGAGGTGCTTCCCTTCAGTATGCCAGGAATGGTGTAAAAAAACAAAACAAAACAAAACAAGAAACAAAAACCTTCTGTGTGAAGTTCCTCATTAGCAGTTCGCAGTGGTTAAAAAAAAATAAAAATGCATGGGGTAGTCCACAACATACGAATTTCAAGGAATTCCAAGAATCTGTTATAAGTATTGTATACAGAAATGCCTATTATTAACAATACTTTTAAAGAAAAGGTCATCACGGAATGCAGCAAATTACCATATGTCTTCACTCCAGAGACACAGCAACTGGCAGTTCTGCTAATAGCTGGTTTATCTTCTTCATCTTACATCTCCATTTCAGCCAATGCAGAAACACTTTGGAGACTGGGGGAAGAATCTTTCCAGACAGAAATGGCTCTGTATTTGCAGAGTATAACACACCCCATCTTCTTACTGGTAAATAACTACAGTTCCATACTGGCTAACAGTTAACTATCAGTATTTCAGCAGTGAATCATGAGATACTTCATGGTGGTTTTTCTTACCAATTTTCTTCTTTATTTTTAGAAGCTATTTTGTAAAAGGTGACATCTGCTTTTCTTTCTTTTTATCTACAGTGGACCTAGACTTTAAATTCCCCAGGACATAAATCGTGCAGCTTCATTTATGTTCTTCTGGCTCACGAAAGCTGAGAATATGATAAATTTATGAGGTGTGGCATAGAGCTCCAATCCCCTTTTTTATTTCTTGTGCCCCCACCATTAACTCGTAGCCTTAATGAGTCTGGAGTGACAAAAATAGCAAATGCAGCCATGGATGTCTTTTAATAAACCATTTCCACGACTTTCTGAATATCTTGATGTTTTAGGATATTCTATTTCTTTCTTTTTTCCAGATCCCATATCACTATGAATTTTTAATCTTTTCCTATCCAGTTGCTAAAATAAGAGTGGCAGGTGGACACCTTGGGAACTCCTGAGGACATGCAGGACATGCAATATGTATAATTACAACACAGTAGGTGGCACTCTTCCCTTTAAATCTAAAGCAGTGCCTGAGCCGTGCTGCCATACTTGTCGTGACCCAAACTCAAAGACTCATTTCCTGAGACCAGTTAAATAACCCTTAATGCTGTATAAACATCAACATCCAGCTATTTCCATGGCTTCACTCGTTCAGAAGATAGCACACAGAGGAAATAAAGACCCTGGGCTTTCGGTTTGCACTTAAACCGGGACGAGCACTTCTGCCTTTGCAGACCCTGTCCAAGCTGTTCCTTGTTCAACAGACAGACGCGTCAGCTTCAAAATGAACACATTCATACACTGAGGTTTTATATTCAGGCTTGGGTTTTCTTCCAGCTGCTTATTTTTGCCACTAAACCGTGATTCTGGTTGCTTCGTGATGCAGGAACTGACACAGCTGCTGGCTGTCTCTTATTACCTACCACCCTACTCCTCACCCACCTCAGGGTGGTCTGATGCACACAATTAATGGTGCAGAAGAAAAGCATTGCTTAGTCCTCTCTTTTTTTTTTTCTCTCCTGTTTCCCTGCCCAGGCAAGGCTTGCCACAGTCTGCTGTAGGTCTGTGTTGGATGCTGCTTGCTCCAAAAGATGTGGACCAAAGTCCTGAAGGTTGACCCACAGCAAAGGGAATCAGATCATAGTTTCAGGTCCTCACCAAGCATAGATTGCCACCAGAAAGCAGGGGGAAGCACACAACAGAAGAGTGCCCTATTTGAATAATATTTCAGCAACTGCCTTTAATTTCATCCAATTACTCCAACAAGCAGAACAGAGCTGGGCAAGCAAGACTGGAAAGGGCAAGGGCTAAAGATTTACCTCCTTAATAAATTAATAGTAGGAGGTAAAATAGTGCAGCATCTGTATCAAATGAAGATAGTGAAAACTTTTGATCTAGTGTAGTTCAACTTTACTCTAGCATATGCTGTGCCTAACAGAATAGAATTTGGTTTAGCAGAATTTACCCCGTTGCTTCTTTTCAGCACTCTGGTATAGTGCATGGCAATCAGACACAAAGCATTTGACCGGGAAGTGCCACAATGCGTCCTTGCAAACAAGTTGGATGCAAGACATATATTAGCTCAGGTCAATTTAATCCAAAAACATTTCATGTCTCTCCTGCTGCAAACCATGTGAACTCTTTTCATGCGTATTTATGTATGGCTCTTCAAAACAAGATGACAAGTTTCCCCTTCCCTTCACAAAACACTCACAAGCAAGTTCACAATAACCTACTTCCTTTTTAATGCAAACAGTTCCATTCTGGATTTAACACAGGTCATTAATCTGATCTTTCTGCTTTTCTTTTTCTTCGGGGGGGGGGGGGGGGGGGGGGGGGGGGGGGGGGGGGG